>NC_041381.1:300437108-300507480 GCF_002162155.2 Triticum dicoccoides
TGACTCCCAAGGGAAAAAGGTAATAGGTGAGGCAAATGGTAAAACCAATGTTGGGCCTTGCTGGAGGAGTTTTATTCAAAGCGAACTGTCAGGGGGGTCCCATAAATCACCCGACCGCGTTAGGAACGCAAAATCCGGGAACATAACACCGGTATGACGGAAACTAGGGCGGCAAGAGTGGAACAAAACACCAGGCATAAGGCCGAGCCTTCCACCCTTTACCAAGTATATAGATGCATTAATAATATAAGAGATATTGTGATATCCCAACATAACCCTGTCCACCATGGAGAAATCTTCAACTTCACCTGCAGCTAGCAACGCTATAAGAGGGACTGAGCAAAGCGGTAACATAGCCAAGAAATGGTTTGCTAGGAATGGTGTCAAAGGCTAGAGGTTCATGGCAATTTGGGGAGGCTTGAAGAACAAATGATAGGAAGCGCAGCATAGTGATAGAACGAAGCATCTAGCATAGCAATGATAGTAGTGAGATCCAGGGTAGCGGTCATCTTGCCTGAAATCCCGCTAGGAAGAAGAACGAGTCCATGAAGAAGATGAAGGGTGTAGTCGAACGAATCCTCACAATCGCAACATTACCGGAACTAAGAAGCAACACCGGAAAGAAATAAACAACATGGTAAACACACAAGCATAATCATGGCATGATGCACAATCAAGTATGATGCATGTCTGGTTTAAAGAGGCATGGCATGGCAAAGTGCAACAAACAATACTACTAGTTAAGTGGAGCTCAATATGCAACGAGTTGCATATTGACGAAACACCACATTCAAGTTATTTAGTTCTCTCCCGTTTAGGTACACAACAATGTTAAATGTTGTTAAACATGGCAAGGGGTGTAACAAAAGTAAACTAACTATTTAGGCAAGTTTAAATGAGGCCGGAACAACAAACAACATTTCCGGAAAATCCTCATATGCAATTTATGAATTTGCTACTGTTCTTCCCTAAAACATATTTTAAAGTTGTTAAACAGGAAAATAAAGTGGACCATGTTAAACTAGGCATTTTTCCACCCCATTTACATATAAAGTTTATTTAAAATGTAGCTACGGTTATTTAGTTATGAAATAAATCATTTTAGCATGGCATTTGAGCAAATTTAAACAAACATCATTTTAAACATTTTAAACATGGATGAAAGTGGCATATTACGAAACAAGATGAAAAACTAAGCATTTTACATATATTAATTATTTACATCCGATGCACGGTTATTTAGTTGTGAGTAGTTTAAAATCATGGCATTTCTGTAATTATGCATGCACAGGATATTTAGCAAATTCGTTCGCAGGAAAAAAACACATCGGGCCAAAACTGGCCGACCCAACAGAGAGGAGGAGCTGTGGGCGCTCACCCATGGGCTTTAGCCCAGTCGGTGGATGCAGCCGGGTAGGCCGGATCTGGCTTGGGCCTAAGCAAGACGGCCCAGGCGCGGGCGACGTGGATCTCATCCACGCTGGCGCTAGGACAAGTCAATGGGGGCGACGCTGGAACCGGCGTTCTTGAAGGAGGGGACACAGTGGTCGACGGCTGCGGCCGGGCTTGGCGACGCAGGCGGCAGGAACGGCTGCCGGTGACGTGGGGCTTGGGCGCGACGCTGGCGAGGAGGCCGCTGCGGTACTTGGCGCGGCGGTGCGGGATGGCAAGGGTAGCCAGATCCAAGGCGGAAGAGGCGCGATGCAGGCGGGAACTTGGCGTCCATGGCGTCTTCCGGCGATGGCCGGCAGCAAGCGGAGCTTCGCAAGGCGGCGACCGAGGCGACGAACTGGAGGAGGTGCTCGGGCGGCTTGGCGAGGGGAGAGGTCAACGGGCGTGCTTCTCCGGGTGCAGAAGTGGCGGACGCGGCTGACAAACTCCATGGCGGGCTAGTTCCTACAGGCCGACGACGGCACGGGGATTAGAGAGAGAACCAGGGGAAAAAGGGTGAGGAGGAGGAGAGGCACGGCCTTGGGACCTGGCATCCATGGCGGAGGAGGTTCTGCGGCTGCTCGGGGCGGAGTTGGTGGCGTACGAGGCGGCAGCTGAGGCTGGGCACGGCAACGAGGTGCTCGGGGAGCAGAGGGCCTGCGAGGCGGCGCAGCGAAGCAGACCCCAGCGCGGGTCTTCAGCGGCAGAAGGCGAGGCCGGAGGGCGGGTCCATCCAGGAACAGGGCGGAGGCGAGCTGGGCGTCGAGGCGATGAAGGCCATGGCGATGGCGTGGTCCTGTCGAACAACAGAGAGAGAGAGAGAGCTAAGAAATTAAGGGAGGGAGAGCTAAACGGAGCAGAAGGGAAGGAAGGGACGCGAGACAGGGACCTGCTGGTCCGGCGTCTCTGCTCGGAGAGGTGGACGGCGATGCAAATCCAGGGAGGTTGTCGGACGCGCTGGTTTTGGTGGGATTGGATGGATCGGATCTAGGGGATCCCAAGAGAGAGTGGCAGCGGCGCTAGGGTAGGATCCCTAGAAATTAGGTGGTTTGTCTAGATATATATAGTAGGTGGGTTAGGCTAGGGACTATTTGGTCCCTCCGATCGTAATCGGACGGCTCTGAATAAATAGGCTAGAGCGTCCAATTAAGAAAATGGAGATGTTTTGGGGATGTTGGGGGATGATCCGGACCCGTTGGTCATGACCGAGCGGTTCGGGTTCGGGGCAAGTTTCGGACGCCTGCGAGGGGTCTAAGAGAGATCGACGAAGACAAGTGGGGTTTTGTTGGTCTCGGAGAAAGAGAGAAGAGAGGGGTCCACAAGGACAAGCGGTCTGACAACAGGTCAATGAAGACAAAGAGAGAAGCAGCCAGACAAGAGGGACTCGAAAGACCCGGTTGGTCTCGGAACGGCCAACGAAGGGAAGGGGGGGCGCGGCAACTACGAACGGATGCAAGTTTTATGAAAACATGCAGATGCAATGCGAATGATGACATGAAATGCATGACATGAACAAAAAGCAAAACAAAGGACAAAAACCCAACCACGCAAGAAATATCATATCGCATCTCCGGAAAAGGCAAGAGTTGGAGTTACGAACGCGGAAAGTTGTATTCGGGGCGTTACACCGTAGACGACCTCGAAGGGGGACTTGCCGGTCGTCGAATGTCTTGCGTAGTTGTATGCATACTCGGCGATGGGTAGACACGTCTCCCACTCCTTGATGTTCTTCTTGATCAACATGCGAAGTAGAGTGGAGAGCATCCAGTTCGTCACCTCCGTTTGGCCGTCGGTTTGAGGATGGTATGCGGATGAGAACAAGAGCTTGATTCCGAGCTTGGCGCATAGGGTCTTCCAAAAGTAACTCAAGAACTTGACGTCGCGGTCGGAGACGATTGTCTTTGGTACTCCATGGAGGTGCAAGATTTCCCTACAAAAGAGATTTGCAATATGTGAAGCATCGTCTACCTTCTTGCAAGGAATGAAATGTGCCATCTTAGAAAATCGATCCACAACAACAAACACGGAATCCTTTCCATTTTGAGTTCTAGGCAAACCAAGTACAAAGTCCATGCTAATGTCTTCCCAAGGTTGATATGGAATTGGAAGAGGCATGTAAAGACCATGAGATTGAGCTTTTGACTTAGCTTTGCGGCATGTAGAACATCGGGTGGTGAAGCGTGAGACGTCTCGAAACATCTTTGGCCAAAAGTAGTTCTTGGAGAGAGTGGCAAAGGTCTTGTCGCGTCCAAAATGTCCCATGAGTCCGCCTCCATGAGCCTCTTGCAAAAGGAGCAAACGAAGAGAAGACTCGGGAATGCATAGTTTGTTAGCTCTCATAAGATAACCATCCTTGAGGTAATATTGTTCCCGAGATGTATGCGTCAAACATTTAGCATAATGATGTGCAAAAGATGGATCACTAGCATACAAATCTTTGATGTGCTCAAAGCTAATAACATTCAACTCAAGTTGGGTGACAAGCGTGCATATACGTCAAAGTGCATCGGCAACTACATTTTCCTTACCCTTAATGTACTTGATCACATATGGGAAAGATTCAATAAATTCACTCCATTTGGCATGACGCTTGTTCAATTTAGTTTGACCTTTCAAGTACTTAAGTGTTTCATGATCGGTATGGATGACAAACTCATGAGGTCTAAGATAATGTTCCCAAACATGTAGTACACGCACTAAAGCATACAATTCCTTGTCATACACGGGATAGTTAAGTTGAGCACCGGAGAGTTTTTCACTAAAATAAGCAATGGCTCGTTTTTCTTGCATTAAAACTCCGCCAATTCCAGTACCACTTGCATCACAATGAACCTCAAAAGTTTTGTCAAAATTGGGCAAAGCAAGAATCGGAGCATGAGTAAGCAAAGACTTGAGCTCATCGAAAGCGTTGGATTGCAAAGGTCCCCAAACAAAAGGAGTATTCTTCTTACTCAAAGCATGCAAAGGAGCTGCAATAGTGCTAAAGTTTTTCACAAAGCGACGATAAAAACCTGCAAGACCAAGGAAACTTTGCACTTGTTGCAAATTGGTGGGTTGGGGCCAAGTTTTAATTGCTTTGATCTTAGTTTCATCAACATGGACACCCTTGGAAGAGACAACGAAACCCAAGAAAACCACTTTGTCAATGCCAAAAGTGCATTTTTTCAAGTTGGCATAAAGACTTTCCTTTCGAAGTGTTTGCAAAACAAGCTTAACATGATCAAGATGCTCTTTCATGGTTTTGCTAAACACAAGAATATCATCGAAATAAACCACAACAATGAGTCCAATGTATGGTCGAAGTACATGATGCATGAGACGACAAAAGTTCCGGGTGCTTCCGACAAACCCATAGGCATAACCAACCATTCATATAAGCCAAATTTTGTTTTGAAAGCAATTTTCCATTCATCACCCTCATGAATGCGGATTTTATAATAGCCACTTTAAGATCAATTTTTGAGAAAAAGTTGGCTCCGCTAAGTTCATCAAGCATATCATCTAAGCGAGGAATGGGATGTCTATAGCACACGGTGATAGCATTTATGGGTCTACAATCAGAACACAAGCGGAAAGTTCCATCGGGCTTAGGCACAAGTATAACGGGAACGGCACAAGGGCTTAAGCTTTCACGTACATGACCGTTGTCGATTAGTTGTTGTACTTGCTGTTGAATCTCCTTGGTTTCTTCGGGATTGACACGGTAGGGAGCTTTGTTTGGAAGTGGCGCTCCGGGGATGAGGTCGATTCGAAGCTCAATGCCTCGAAGAGGAGGTAGACCCGGAGGTAGCTCATTGGGGAAAACATCTTGAAATTCCTGCAAAAGAGATTGAAACACCAAAGGTAGCTCATGAGTGGTGTTAGTTTTTGGTTCTCCATCCTTGCACACAAGGACAAAGTGGATCACACTCGATGGGTTCTCACACACTTCTCTCATCTCATGTTTGGTGGTGAATAGTATGAGGTTTTTCTCTCTAGGCGAAGAGGCGCTCAAATTTGGCTTGTGGCTCTCACTCACTTTTTGGTGGCTCACTTTCTCGCTCTTCTCTCTTTGGTTGGTGGCTTGTTTGTCGGCTATCACTTGACTAGGAGACATGGGTCGTAGGACATATTCTTTGCCTTTCATCTTGAATCTATAGTGGTTTGTACGCCCATTGTGGTAGACACCACGGTCGAATTGCCATGGCCGACCAAGGATGAGGTGGCAAACGGTCATTGGGACCACATCACACTGCAAAGTGTCCTCATATGCACCTATTTTGAAGGATACTTGGACCATATGCTCAACTCGTATAGTGCCGGAGTCACTTAGCCATTGAACCTTGTATGGTTGCGGGTGCTTCTTCTTGACCAATTGAAGCTTGGAGCATAGTTCTTCGCTAGCCAAGTTGTGGAAACTACCTCCATCGATGATGACCTTGACGGATCGTCCATTGATGTCGGCCTTTGTGTGGAAGATGTGGCATCGTTGGTCTTCTTCTTGTTGATGTTGAAGTGTCAAGACCTTGGAGACAACGATAGCGGGGCTCGTATCTTCATCACAATAGACTTGATCATCTTCATCCTCGTTGACGCGCCGGCGCATGGCCACTTGCTCAATAGCTTCCATTTCATCTTCACCCATTGAGTCATAGGTGCCATCGTCGTTGAGTATCATGGTGCGCTTGTTGGTGCATTCATATGACTTGTGGCCTCGGCCGCCGCAAGTGAAACACTTGAAGGAGCTTGTCTTAACGGTCTCATTGGTTGGAGTAGATGATGAAGCATGCGGCTTGAGGTTGCTTGTAGTATGAGGAAGACGACTTGAACTTGTGGAAGTTTTCTTGTAACTTGACTTGTCGTCGTTGCTTGGAGAAGGCTTGGTTGATGTCGAAGTTGGAGTAGTTGTTGAAGCTTGGTTGTTGGAGAAGCCATATGTCTTGGATGAGTACTTGGCGTGCTTGAAGTCATCTTGCACTTGACGTTCCGCCTTTGTAGCTTGATGCACGAGCTCAATGAGGTTGGAGTACGGTTGGAAGTCGGCGATCTTCTTGATGGGATGATTGAGTCCGTTCAAGAATCGTGCCATTGTTTGCTCATCATCTTCCGTGACATTGGCTCGAATCATGGCAATCTCCATTTCCTTGTAGTATTCTTCAACACTCTTTGTTCCTTGCTTGAGGAGTTGTAGCTTCTTGAAGAGATCACGGTTGTAGTAGGTTGGCACAAAGCGTGCTCGCATGACATCCTTCATTTGAGCCCAAGTGGTGATTGGAGGTTCACCTCTTGCTTGTGGGCGCTCAAGGACTTGTTCCCACCATATGAGCACATAGTCTTGGAACTCATGTGATGCCATAGCGATCTTCTTCTTTTCCTCATAGTTGTGCAAACGAAATATTTTGTCGACCTTCAATGCCCATGAGAGATATTCTTTGGGATCATTGGTTCCATTGAACTTGGGCATTGTGAACTTGAGCTTGCCATAGCGTTGCTCTTCGTTGTGTTGTGGTCGATGGTGATGATGACGCCCTTGATGTGGAGGGAAATCATCCTCATGTTGCTCTTGGCGTGGAGGAAGTCCATTATCAACTTGCTCTTGTGGACCTTGAGGTTGGGAGGAGCTTGACGTGCTTGTGAAGGAGCTTGTGGGGCTTGATGTTGCGTACGCGGATGGTAGTTCCTCTCTTGGATTTCTTCTCGAAGGGCTTCCTCTTGATTGCGCCTTTCGCGATTGCGGTTGGCGATAGCTCGACTTGATGCTTGGAGGGCACGTTCCGCCTCAAGAGCTTGTGCTTCTCGTTGTTCTTGTTGAAGACGTTGAGCCTCGGCATCTTGTTGCTCTTGATGTAGTCGCGCTCGTTCTTGTTCTTGTTGGCGACGAAGACGTTGGCGTTCTTGAGCTTGAGCAAACGCTACTTGGTTTGATTGAGGACGAGGAACTTGTTCATCAACTTGCTCTTGGGGACGCTTGTCGTGTAGCGGGTTGCGAGATGCATGACGGTCTTGACGCGCGGCTCGTCGAAGAGTGTTCGATGACGGTGTACTTGTGTCGGAGAAGGAGTCATCGGAGTGGCGACTTGAGTGGCTCCGTCTTGAGTGTGAGGAAGTAGAAGGACGCCGGTTCACCAACAAGGCGCAGATCTCGTCCATTCTTGCATCATTCTCTTTCTTGTGCGCGTCGAGCTTGTTGTCGAAGTACTCTCTTGTACGTTGCTCGGTGAGTCGCAAGTCGGTGGCGAGGTTGTCGATGCGTTCGGTCATTGCTTGTTGCTCTTGATGTAGAGCTCGTTGTGCGCCAAAGAGATGGCTCTTGGTGACGTATGATGACATGTCGTCGTCTTGCTCGATGAAGAGTGGGTTGGTAGAAGTACTTGGCCTATCCATCATTTCAAGTAAAATGTGAGTGGTAGAAGGAGAAGAACTAATACCAATGTACCTTTGACCGAAGTTGAAGATGAATCAAGTTCACTCAAATGCGGACAATGAAATAGCACTATTGGTACCGATCCTTGTCGATTCTCACACCTACACAAGTAAAAGCTTTTGGTGGAGCTTGGTTAGGATGGTGGCACAAAATTGATTGCAATCGTTAGCTTGACTCAAAAATGTTGAAGAATATTCGCAAATTCGCATATGCAACAAGTAGACCAAGCAAGTAGTGGTACACGGAAACACGCACGCAAATAGATAAATGGGATTGTGCAAACCAAAAGTGAGCCAAAATGTGGAATCCACGAAATGCTCTTGTTGCACAATACTAGAGAGATGCTAGCACGATTGCACAATAGGCGGATACGGAGCTTGTGCACAACCTACTAGGCAAAAATGCAACGATCATTATCCCAAGTATGCTATATGTATGGTATTTCGGTGCAATGATCCAAGATGATGTTATATGACAATCTTAATGTGGTATGATGCTATGCTTCTTGCTTATAAGCTCTTTGCTTATCTTTCCTCTTTGCTTAAAAGCTTGAGTGGCTCTTTCTCTTTTGAGCTCTTTTCTTATGCAAACTTGACGAACCAAGATAGCAATTGTGTATGCGATGACAACTTTGTGACACACAAGTTGATTCCGAGATATGCACCACGATGGTATGTATGATATGGAGTATGCTACTAATGTGCACAAGTCACGTTGCCGGCAATACTCAATGGCTAGTCTCGATGGGTAAGCAACGCAAAAGATGGTCTATGATGGTTATCAATGCAATTGCAAGGTATGACAAAGATGTCGTCGGGGTTACCGTCCGTAGCGCAGATGAGTAGTCGACGAAAATGAGCGTTTGTTGTTGATGTCTCACCGCACCTAAATAGCCGAAACACAATAGGACACGGAAATCTCAACTCAAATTCTCGAACCCAAATTCGAATGGTGGTACGGAGGTTGTGTCGTGGGGTTTTGGCAAGTGGAAGTGGTGGTGGTTGTATTGGGTAGGTGGTATGTAGGTGTAGGTGGTGGTGGTGGTGGAGGGGGACTGCACAAGTGCAGTTTCGGCAGAGGAAGACGGATGATCCGGGCCAGGAGCCGGATGAACCGGGCACGTCCGGATGATCCGGGTCGGAGTCCGGATGATCCGGGCAGGTCAACTCGCACGGGAACTGCTCAGGAAGAACACGAAAACGGGGAGAAATTTAACGATTTCGGGGATTTTGGATGGATTTCGAGGGGGAGAAGGTGGGGAAAAGCAAGATCCACGAGTTACACACCGAATCCACGATCAAAATCAACAAAACATCATCAAAACTAACAAATCACAAAAAAAAATTTGGGGCTATTTTTGGTGGGGATTTTCGGATTTAGGATGAAAACAACAAAATCAAGCTAGAAAAAGAGGGGTAGGGGCTCCAAAAACGTGATCAACGTGGCTCATGATACCATATGATGTAGGGTGGAACCCTATAGCGTCAATCTTTCACGTTTGGAGTGGATCCTACGGGGAATCACGAAGAACACGCGGAAGCACAAAGGGGAAACACGGGGAAAACAAGAGAGAATCACTCAACCAACAAGGAATCGATCACACAAGTGCTAGATCACCACACACATATGAGATCCACAAGATACAAAGTCAACTAAGGTAAGGATACAAAGGAACCATTCATCTCCAAGAGGAGGCCTTGATGTTCTTCCCTAAAGAGGGGTCTTGAATCCACTAGGGGATCTTCTCCGAAGAGGTCCTAATCTCCGTGGAGAAGTAACCAAGTGGATGAGCAAAGGCTCTCACACAAATATGAGCTAATCCAATGCTAAGTCTCAAAGTGAGGAGATGGGGTCCTATATATAGAGTTGGGGGCGAAGGGGTACATGGGCTCGGCCCAACACGCGCGCGCAGGCGCTGGCCGGATGATCCGGACTAGGGTCCGGATGATCCGGGTGGAGGCCCGGATGAGCTGGAGGGTCGGCTGGTGGTCGCGCAGGGCCGGATGTCTGGCTGGAGGTCCGGATGTCCGGGCCGGGTCCGGATGATCCGGGACGGGGTCCGGATGATCCGGCTTCAGGGTGGAGCTTCTGTAGCCTTCGGTCGAATTAGCCGGACCATTCGGGCCGGGGTCCGGATCGTCCGGGCTCTGTCCGGATCGTCCGGGCCGCCGTCCGGATCGTCCGGCCATCCTGGTCCTTGGTGATTTTTCCTCTGCGTCTTCATGCATGTCTTCCGCTTCCGGTTCTCCTTGCCTCCTTGCTTCTTCATGGTTGACTCCTTGGTACCTGAGTATGCATAGCGTTTCCGTTTGAGGTAGTAACCATGTCTCATGTGGATCGAAAGGGAATTGTGAGAGGAGTGATGTCACCTCGGTTTCAAGAGCTCTTGCACGTGCTCGAGTCATAGGTCCTTGTGGTGTTGGAGGTGTTGATGTGGAGTCCATGGGGATGATGGAAGGATGCTCCGCATCATATCCCCTCCCTTCGAAAGGATCCGACCTCGGATCTAGATCTTCATCACCATGGAAAGGCGAGAGGTCTTTGACGTTGAAGGTGTCGCTCACGTTGTACTTGTCGCTTGGTAGGTCGATCTTGTAGGCGTTGTTGTTGTAGCGTGCTAACACCTTGAAGGGTCCATCGGCTCGAGGTAGAAGTTTGGACTTGTGTTCGTTGGGGAAGTGAGGGAGTCCTGGACTAGGTGGTGTCCGGACAGCCGGACTATCATTATCCGCCGGACTCCAAGACTACGAAGATACAAGATTGAAGACTCCGTCCCGTGTCCGGATGGGACTTTCCTTGGTGTGGAAGGCAAGCTTGGCAATACGGATATGTAGATCTCCTACCATTGTAACCGACTTTGTGTAACCCTAGCCTCCTCCGGTGTCTATATAAACCGGAGGGCTTTAGTCCGTAGGACAACATACATTACAACAATCATACCATAGGCTAGCTTCTAGGGTTTAGCCTCCTTGATCTCATGGTAGATCCACTCTTGTACTACCCATATCATCAATATTAATCAAGCAGGACGTAGGGTTTTACCTCCATCGAGAGGGCCCGAACCTGGGTAAAAACATCGTGTCCCTCGTCTCTTGTTACCATCCGCCTAGACGCACAGTTCGGGACCCCCTACCCGAGATCCGCCGGTTTTGACACCGACATTGGTGCTTTCATTGAGAGTTCCTCTGTGTCGTCACCGATAGGCTTGATGGCATCTTCAACCAGCGACGCTGTCCACGGTGAGACTTTTCTCCCCGGACAGATCTTCGTGTTCGGCGGCTTCGCCCTGCGGGCCGATTCACTTGGCCATCTGGAGCAGATCGAAAGTCACGCCCCTGGCCGTCAGGTCAGATTTGGAAGCTTAAACTTCACGGCCGATGTCCGCGGAGACTTGATCTTCGACGGACTCGAGCCACAGCCAAGCGCGCCGCACTGTGACGACGGGCATGATCTAGCTCTGCCACCGAACAGTGCCTTGGTGGCCGCACACGGATCCGCTTCGGCCATTAGCCCGGAGCCGATCGCCCAGATCGAGGGCCGGTGGATAGACGCCGCCCCGGGGGCTTCAACATCCATGGCGATGGAGCCGAACACTAGTCTTGTCCCCTGCGAAACTCGTGATTCCGAGGCGCCGGACTCCACGCTGGACTCCGAGCCTCCCGCGCCCCTACCAATCGATCCGGACTGGGCGCCGATTATGGAATTCACCGCCGCGGACATCTTCCAATACTCGCCTTTTGGCGATATCCTGAATTCACTAAAGCATCTCTCGTTATCAGGAGAGTCCTGGCCGGATTATGGCCAGGATGGTTGGGATACGGACGACAAAGAAATTCAGAGCCCACCCACCAACCACTTTGTAGCCACTGTCGATGATCTAACTGACATGCTAGACTACGACTCCGACGACATCGACGCTATGGACGACGATGCCGGAGACGAACAGGAACCAGCGCCTACGGGGCACTGGAAGACCACCTCGTCATACGACATATATATGGTGGACACCCCAAAAGACGGGGACGGCGAAGAAGCAGCGGAGGCAGATTCTCTAAAGAAGCAGCCCAAACGCCGACGTCAGCGGCGCCGCTCTAAATCCCGCCACAGCAAGAATGGAGATTCCGGCACAGGAGATAATAATACTCCAAAAAGTGCTGAAGACAATCCCCTCCTGCAAGACTCAGCGCAGGAGGATGCAGAAGCAAGCCCTCACGAGAGGGCGGCAGACGAAGAGGTCGAGGATCATAACTATATGCCTCCCTCCGAAGACGAAGCAAGCCTCAACGATGATGAATTCGTCGTACCTGAGGACCCCGTCGAACAAGAGCGCTTCAAGCGCAGGCTTATCGCCACAACAAACAGCCTAAAGAAAAAGCAGCAACAGCTTCAAGCTGATCAGGACCTGCTGGCCGATCGATGGACCGAGGTCCTCGCGGCCGAAGAGTATAAACTCGAACGTCCCTCCAAAAGTTACCCAAGACGCAAGCTGCTCCCCTGATTAGAGGAGGAAGCATACATACCTCCATCACCAGCGCACGATATGGCTGATCGACCACCCCGTGGTCGTGACAGAGAGGCATCCAGGCCACCAGCCAAAACCATACCCCGGCATCGCTCCAAAAGTACGAAGCCAAGAGGGAACGCGCCGGACTTGCGAGACATATTGGAGGACAAAGCAAGGCAATCCAGATCCATCTATGGATCACGTGGGCGCCCTACGACCCATGACGAATACCGTCGTGCCGGATACAATAACCCTGGCCGGGCCGAGCACAGCAGACAACGCTCTCTCGAGCTGTGTCGCGATATTGCTCAATACAGAGGCGCCGCACACCCGCTATGCTTCACTGACGAAGTAATGGATCATCAGATCCCCGAAGGGTTTAAACCCGTAAACATCGAATCTTACGATGGCACAACAGACCCCGCGGTTTGGATGGAAGACTATCTTCTCCACATCCATATGGCCCGCGGCGATGATCTCCATGCCATCAAGTACCTCCCACTCAAGCTTAAAGGACCAGCTCGGCATTGGCTTAACAACTTGCCCGCAGAGTCAATTGGGTGTTGGGAAGACCTGGAGGCCGCATTCCTTGATAACTTCCAAGGCACATATGTGCGACCACCAGATGCCAATGACCTAAGCCACATCATTCAGCAGCCAGACGAATCGGCCAGACAAATCTGGACGCGGTTCTTGACGAAGAAAAATCAAATCGTCAATTGTCCGGATGCAGAGGCCCTTGCAGCCTTCAAACATAACATCCGGGACGAATGGCTAGCCCGGCACCTGGGGCAGGAGAAGCCGAAATCCATGGCAGCCCTCACATCGTTAATGACCCGCTTTTGCGTGGGAGAGGACAGCTGGCTAGCCCGCAGCAACAATCTCCGTAAAAATTCTAGCAGTCCGGATACTAAGGACAACAACGGCAGGTCACGTCGAAACAAAAACAAGAGCCGCATTAACAGCGACGATAAGGAGGATACGGCAGTCAACGCCGGATTCCGAGGCTCTAAACCCGGTCAGTGGAAGAAGCCATTCAAAAGAACCACTCCGGGTCCGTCCAATCTGGACCGAATACTCGACCGCTTATGCCAGATACATGGCACCTCCGAAAAGCCAGCTAACCACACCAATAGAGATTGCTGGGTGTTCAAGCAGGCCGGCAAGTTAATTGCCGAAAACAATGACAAGGGGCTCAATAGCGATGACGAGGAAGAGACCCGACCGCTGAACAACAGAGGACAGAAGGGTTTTCCCCCACAAGTGCGGACGGTGAATATGATATACGCGACCCACATACCCAAGAGGGAGAGGAAACGCGCACTAAGGGACGTCTACGCGATGGAGCCAGTCGCCCCAAAGTTCAACCCATGGTCCTCTTGTCCGATCACTTTCGATCGAAGAGACCATCCGACCAGCATACGCCATGGCAGATTTGCCGCATTGGTTTTAGACCCAATCGTCGATGGGTTCCACTTCACGAGAGTCCTGATGGACGGCGGCAGCAGCCTGAACCTGCTTTATCAGGATACAGTGCGCAAAATGGGCATAGACCCATCAAGGATTAAACCTACAAAGACAACTTTTAAAGGTGTCATACCAGGAGTGGAAGCCAACTGTACAGGCTCAGTCACACTGGAAGTGGTCTTCGGATCCCCGGATAATTTCCGGAGCGAAGAGTTAATCTTTGACATAGTCCCGTTTTGCAGCGGCTATCACGCTCTGCTCGGACGAACCGCGTTTGCAAAATTCAACGCGGTGCCGCACTATGCATACCTAAAGCTCAAGATGCCAGGCCCTCGTGGAGTCATCATGGTCAATGGGAATACGGAACGCTCCCTCCGAACGGAGGAACATACAGCGGCTCTCGCGGCAGAAGTACAGAGCAGCCTTTTAAGGCAATTCTCGAGTCCGGCCGTTAAAAGGCCGGATACAGTAAAGCGCGCCCGGAGCAATGCCAACCAAGACCATCTGGCACGATCAGAGCACGCATAGCAATGCGGCCCCAACCCTCACCCGTGCATGATCGCAAGAATAACACTCCGCGTACATCATTACGCTTTGGAGATACCATGGGCACAGGGGAGGGGGCACGATCGCAACGAACCCGGAGTGCGGTTCGCCACACCGGGGGCTCGCAAGTGTGCGCCCCTTTTTTATTTCATTTTTTCTTCTTTTATGTACACAGGACTCTGTTAACCAGAAGCCCTGTCCGGCGGCGAACCTGCCGAACTCATGATGCAACAGTCAGGGACTAAAGAAGGCCGTGCCGAACACTCAGGTGGTCTCAATTACGAGCATTAAATTCGATTATATACACCAAGTCCGCAGCTCATCCCTGGAGGGGGACATGTTTATTTAGTCCAAATCCCTTGCTTATCGCACTATTTGTATCAGTCCGCTCTACTAGCAGACTTTTCTTTCATACATAATGCAGCACCTTTATGATCGCAATTGCATTACCTTTTATATATATATGCTCATTATATGACATCTGGCACCCGTATATTTTGGTACGGCATAATACACCGGGGGCTTATTATCCCCACTCTATGGTGTGATAAGTCCGAACACTTTCACAAGTGCGGCACCCCGAACTTATAGCATTATATGAATCGGCTCCGAATCATGTCTTGGGTCAATAGTTGGGTTTGATCGGCTCCCATGTTTTGGTACCTTACGTTCCGTTCCGTCGGCTAAGGTAGCACTGGGAGAACCACTGCGATTGCGCCCCGGTTGAGCCGGGCGAGCGCCTCAGTGGAGAAAGCTAAAACTGACTGGCATGATAAGGCGAGAGACCGGTCGCTGTTCGAGAGGTTTTTTCGGGTCCTTAAAGACTCACGCCACTTCGAGCGAAGTTCCAGACAATGTCCGAAGAAGGCGTGGATAGCGCCCCGGATTCGGTCTTCCGAATACCAGGGGCTTCGCCGAAATTTAAAATTATAGAATTCTATGGCTAAGTGAGAGTGTTCAAGCATTATAAGTCCGGTTGCCTTGTTCGTTGTGTTGAGCGCCTCCCTCGATGGACCCAACAATGGGAACAAGAGTGCTCATGTTTATCCCGAACACCCCAGCACTCGCGGCTTGGGGGCTGAAGCCAACGACTTGCCATCTCTCAGATTTTATAAATGGCCGCACAGAAGGTAATATTTTAAATTAAACAAGCGTTGCTTAAACGCGCACATGAACAAAGTTTCAGCGCGCAGGATAATACATAACGAGTTTACTCGAAAATTACATTTAGGGGGCACTCATCCGCAATATTGCGGGCTCCCTTCAGGACAGTTTTATAGTACATCTCGGGCGTGCGATACTCCTCGCCCGGCGGCGGTGGGTCCATGAGAAGCTTCTCCGCATCCAACCTGCCCCATTGCACCTTTGTGCCGGCGAGGGCCCGGCGAGCGCCCTCAATACAGGCGGAGCGCTTGATGACATCCACCCAGGGGCATGCATCCACCAGCCGCCACACGAGGCCAAAGTAGCTCCCAGGCATGGCCTGTCCAGGCCACAGCCGGACTATAAGGCCCTTCATGGCCTCCTCAGCTACCTTGTGGAGTTTGACCAGCTGCTTCAGCTGGTCGCTTGGGGGCACCGGGTGTCCGGCCTCAGCATACTGAGACCAGAAGACTTTTTCCGTCGAGCTCCCCTCCTCGCCACGATAGAATGCGGCGGCATCAGACGCACTACGCGGCAGATCTGCAAACGCCCCTACAGAGCTCCGAATGCGGGTAAGTGTCAGGTATTTCACATTAACATGCTTGCTTTGCATGAAAAATGCCTTACCCGCCGCTATTTTCTTTATATCTTCAACCTCCTGAAGGGCCTTATGGGCCTCGGCCTTGGCGGACTTGGCACTTTCAAGAGCCGAGGCAAGCTCGGACTCTCGAGTCTTAGAGTCACGCTCCAAACTCTCATGCTTTTCCATGAGAGCCTGGAGCTCTTGCTGAACTTCCGCCACCCGTGCCTCCTGCTTTTCCCGCTCTGCCCGCTCCGCGGCAGCACTATGCTCGGGCGCGGACATAGCATCCTTCAGGGCGGCCACCTCGTTAGTGGCCCCTGCAATACACATATTATCCTTGTTAATTTTATTGCAATCAAAATCCTTTTCTGTAAGGTACCTATTCAAAGTGGTGTTGCTCACCTTCTTTTTCCTCGAGCTGCTTCTTCGCATGGCCGAGCTCTCGCTCGGACCGCTCGAGATCCTGCTTCAGCATATCGACCTCCGCCATTAATGCGGCAGAGGCCAGCAGCGCAGCCTGCAAACCCATATTGACATATTTTTTGCAACCCTGCGCATATCTGGTTAGATCCTCAGTCCGGCTTTTCTTTCCGAACACCGAACTGAGTATCAGGGGCTACTGTCTATGCGGTATTACATTACATAATTTTAACTTCTTACCTCAAAGCCTATTAAAAGGCTGCTGCAGGCTTCGGCCAGCCCGCTTTTGGCGAGCTGAACCTTTTGAATCACCGCACTCATGATAGTGCAGTGTTCTTCCTCGATGGAAGCGCCTTTAAGCGCCTCCAGCAGGTTATCCGGCGCCTCCGGTTGGATGGAGGCCGCCGGTGTCACGGTCTTGCCCTTCATTCGAAGGGGCCGCTTGCCGGACTCTGGAACCACTGCGAGTTCCGGTGTAGAGTCCGGCGCAAAGTCCGGGAGGTTGCCTGACGGCGCCTCCGGAGCCTCCTCCTGATGGGTCCCTCTCTGGGATCCCACCTCGGCGTCCTCGTCGGCGCGTGGGGTAGAGCCAGGCGGAAGTGAATTCACATTCGAAGAGGCCAATGACCCGCTCGATGAGTCGGGGAGATCGTCATCGGCCGGACTACGGGCAGAATGCGGCGTTAGAAGGATACTACGTGACATGAAAGATATTGCATAGCAAGGATCTGGATACTTACGATCTTGCCGGACGCCTCGCCCTTGGAGGCCACTCATCCTCGCCAACGTTGATGTTGGCGAAACTGTCCGGGGGGATAGTTCTCCCCCTCTTGGACCCTTCGGCCTCCCCGATTGGGGAAGCCTTCCTCTTCTTCTCTCCCTCCTCCGGGAGAGAATACTCCTCCTCCTCGTCTTCGGGGGAGGAGTCTGCGTCGTCGTCAGACGCCTGATTGCGGGAACTCTTTCGAGTCCCCACGGCCACCTTCTTGGCCTTCTTCTCTGGCACCACGTGCGGTGCCGGAACCAGTAGCCCTGCTAAGCGGGCGTCCACTGGGTCTTCTGGCATGGGAGCCGGGCTGATAAGCAGCTTGGCCTTCTCCATCCATTCCTATCAAAGGAAGAGGCAGAATGAAACCTCACTAGAATCAATTTAATTATCACAAGTGTCCCGTAATGGGGTTGAATCACTTACCTCGTTAGTTGGATACTGCGAGCTGAATCCGCGATCTTCCGTCGCGGATGCGGGGGCTTCGGCGCCCTTGAACAGCACCCTCCAGGCGCCTTCTTATGTTGTATCGAAGAGCCCGCTTAGCGCCTGGTGCTGTTCTGGATTGAACTCCCACAAATTGAATGCCCATTCTTGGCATGGGAGGATCCGCCGGATGAGCATGACTTGGACCACGTCGACGAGCCTGAGCCTATTGCTCACCATCTTCTTGATGCAGGCTCGGAGTCCCGTCACCTCCACCGGATTGCCCCACTGCAAGCCCTTCTCTTTCCAGGAGGTGAGCTGCATGGGGATGCCAGATCTAAAGTCGGGGGCCGCCGCCCATGTAGGTTTGCGCGGCTCGGTGATGTAGAACCACCCCGATTGCCACCCCTTGACGGAATCCACAAAGGCCCCTTCGATCCAAGGGACGTTGGGCAATTTGCCCAACATGGCGCCTCCGCATTCCGCTTGCGTGCCCTTCACAACCTTCGGCTTGACGTTGAAGGTCTTGAGCCACAGGCCAAAGTGGGGCCGGATGCAGAGGAAGGCCTCGCACACGATGATAAACGCCGAGATGTTGAGGATGAAGTTCGGCGCCAGATTGTGGAAATCCAGGCCGTAGTAAAACATGAGCCCCCGGACAAATGGATGGAGTGGAAAGCCCAGTCCGCGGAGGAAGTGGGGGAGGAAGACGATCCTCTCATGAGGCCCAGAGGTAGCGATGAGCTGCCCCTCGTCGGGCAGCCGATGCGCGATATCGCTGGAAAGGTATCCGGCGCTGCGCAGCTTGGTGATGTCCTCCTCCTTAATGGTGGAGGCCAACCATTTGCCTCCCGCTCCGGACATATTCGGAGAAGGTCGAGGTGAGATGCGCAAGCTTGAGCATTGGAGCTTGAGTGCGCGGAGATGGATAAGCAAAGGAGGAAGAAGGCGTAGGTGAGAAGGTGAATCCTTATCCCTTATATATAGGCGGACGAAACTGTGCGTCCCCCACCGGCCTGGTAAAACTCGCTTATCTCCCAAGCGCCACCATCAATGGCGCGGTTGGGTTACCCACGTCCGTATTGATGAGAATCCCGGAATAAGGGGAACACGATCTCTGCTTCGACAAGACGTGCCAAGGAAACCACTTCGCTAACGTGCTTGGTAGCGGTGTGATGTCACGCCGCATAAAACGTCAGCAGATTAAATTGAGTGTACATTTTTATTCTCTCTACGGTGGAATGTGGAATTTATTTTGCAGAGCCGGACACTATCCTGGTGTTCATGATCTTCTCTGGATTATTCAAGGGAGGAACCCGCCTTGCAATGCCGAACATTATGCACGCCGGACTAATCGTCATTGAAGCCTGGTTCAGGGGCTACTGAGGGAGTCCTGGACTAGGGGGTGTCCGGACAGCCGGACTATCATTATCCGCCGGACTCCAAGACTATGAAGATACAAGATTGAAGACTCCGTCCCGTGTCCGGATGGGACTTTCCTTGGCGTGGAAGGCAAGCTTGGCCATACGGATATGTAGATCTCCTACCATTGTAACCGACTCTGTGTAACCCTAGCCTCCTCCGGTGTCTATATAAACCGGAGGGCTTTAGTCCGTAGGACAACATACATTACAACAATCATACCATAGGCTAGCTTCTAGGGTTTAGCCTCCTTGATCTCGTGGTAGATCCACTCTTGTACTACCCATATCATCAATATTAATCAAGCAGGACGTAGGGTTTTACCTCCATCGAGAGGGCACGAACCTGGGTAAAACATCGTGTCCCTCGTCTCTTGTTACCATCCGCCTAGACGCACAGTTCGGGACCCCCTACCCGAGATCCGCCGGTTTTGACACCGACAGGAAGCGTTCCTTGCGAAGGTGTAGCCACACGAGATCACCTATGTTGAAGATCATGGGTTGCTTGTTGATGTTGAGCTTGGTCGCTTGTCGTTGTACTTGGCGCTCGATGGTGTTTCTTGTATCTTCATGCATCTTCTTGATGTAGCTTGCACGGGCACTGGCGTCGAGGTTGGTGCGCTCTTGTAGAGGTAGAGGTAGAATGTCCAATGGGGACAATGGGTTGAAGCCGTAGACGACCTCGAAGGGGGACTTGCCGATCGTCAAATGTCTTGCGCAGTTGTATGCATACTCGGCGATAGGTAGACACGTCTCCCACTCCATGATGTTCTTCTTGATCAATATGCTAAGTAGAGTGGAGAGCGTCCGGTTCCTCACCTCCGTTTGGCCGTCGGTTTGAGGATGGTATGCGGATGAGAACAAGAGCTTGATTCCGAGCTTGGCGCATAGGGTCTTCCAAAAATAACTCAAGAACTTGACGTCGCGGTCGGAGACGATTGTCTTTGGTACTCCATGGAGGCGCAAGATTTCCCTACAAAAGAGATTTGCAATATGTGAAGCATCGTCTACCTTGTTGCAAGGAATGAAATGTGCCATCTTAGAAAATCGATCCACAACAACAAACACGGAATCCTTTCCATTTTGATTTCTAGGCAAACCAAGTACAAAGTCCATGCTAATGTCTTCCCAAGGTTGATATGGAATTGGAAGAGGCATGTAAAGACCATGAGATTGAGCTTTTGACTTAGCTTTGCGGCATGTAGAGCATCGGGTGGTGAAGCGTGAGACGTCTCGAAACATCTTTGGCCAAAAGTAGTTCTTGGAGAGCGTGGCGAAGGTCTTGTCGCGTCCAAAATGTCCCATGAGTCCGCCTCCATGAGCCTCTTGCAAAAGGAGCAAACGAAGAGAAGACTCGGGAATGCATAGTTTGTTAGCTCTCATAAGATAACCATCCTTGAGGTAATATTGTTCCCAAGATGTATGCGTCAAACATTTAGCATAATGATGTGCAAAAGATGGATCACTAGCATACAAATCTTTGATGTGCTCAAAGCCAATAACATTCAACTCAAGTTGGGTGACAAGCGTGCATATACGTGAAAGTGCATCGGCAACTACATTTTCCTTACCCTTAATGTACTTGATCACATATGGGAAAGATTCAATAAATTCACTCCATTTGGCATGAAGCTTGTTCAATTTAGTTTGACCTTTCAAGTACTTAAGCGTTTCATGATCGGTATGGATGACAAACTCATGAGGTCTAAGATAATGTTCCCAAACATGTAGTACACGCACTAAAGCATACAATTCCTTGTCATACACGGGATAGTTATGTTGAGCACCGGAGAGTTTTTCACTAAAATAAGCAATGGCTCGTTTTTCTTGCATTAAAACTTCGCCAATTCCGGTACCACTTGCATCACAATGAACCTCAAAAGTTTTGTCAAAATTGGGAAAAGCAAGAATCGGAGCATGAGTAAGCAAAGACTTGAGCTCATCGAAAGCGTTGGATTGCAAAGGTCCCCAAACAAAAGGAGTATTCTTCTTACTCAAAGCATGCAAAGGAGCTGCAATAGTGCTAAAGTTTTTCACAAAGCGACGATAAAAACCTGCAAGACCAAGGAAACTTCGCACTTGTTGCAAATTGGTGGGTTGGGGCCAAGTTTTAATTGCTTTGATCTTAGTTTCATCAACATGGACACCCTTGGAAGAGACAACGAAACCCAAGAAAACCACTTTGTCAACGCCAAAAGTGCATTTTTTAAAGTTGGTATAAAGACTTTCCTTTCGAAGTGTTTGCAAAACAAGCTTAACATGATCAAGATGCTCTTTCATGGTTTTGTTAAACACACGAATATCATCGAAGTAAACCACAACAAAGAGTCCAATGTATGGTCGAAGTACATGATGCATGAGACGCACAAAAGTTCCGGGTGCTTCCGACAAACCCATAGGCATAACCAACCATTCATATAAGCCAAATTTTGTTTTGAAAGCAGTTTTCCATTCATCACCCTCATGAATGCGGATTTGATAATAGCCACTTTTAAGATCAATTTTTGAGAAAAAGTTGGCTCCGCTAAGTTCATCAAGCATATAATCTAAGCGAGGAATGGGATGTCTATAGCGCACGGTGATAGCATTTATGGGTCTACAATCGGAACACAAGCGGAAAGTTCCATCGGGCTTAGGCACAAGTATAACGGGAACGGCACAAGGGCTTAAGCTTTCACGTACATGACCGTTGTCGATTAGTTGTTGTACTTGCCGTTGAATCTCCTTGGTTTCTTCGGGATTGACACGGTAGGGAGCTTTGTTTGGAAGTGGCGCTTCGGGGATGAGGTCGATTCGATGCTCAATGCCTCGAAGAGGAGGTAGACCCGGAGGTAGCTCATCGGGGAAAACATCTTGAAATTCCTGCAAAAGAGATTGAAACACCAAAGGTAGCTCATGAGTGGTGTTAGTTTTTGGTTCTCCATCCTTGCACACAAGGACAAAGTGGATCACACTCGATGGGTTCTCACACACTTCTCTCATCTCATGTTTGGTGGCGAATAGTATGAGGTTTTTCTCTCTAGGCGAAGAGGCGCTCAAATTTGGCTTGTGGCTCTCACTCACTTTTTGGTGGCTCACTTTCTCGCTCTTCTCTCTTTGGTTGGTGGCTTGTTTGTCGGCTATCACTTGACTAGGAGACATGGGTCGTAGGACATATTCTTTTCCTTTCATCTTGAAGCTATAGTGGTTTGTACGCCCATTGTGGTAGACACCACGGTTGAATTGCCATGGCCGACCAAGGATGAGGTGGCAAACGGTCATTGGGACCACATCACACTCCAAAGTGTCCTCATATGCACCTATTTTGAAGGATACTTGGACCGTATGCTCAACTCGTATAGTGCCGGAGTCACTTAGCCATTGAATCTTTTATGGTTGTGGGTGCTTCTTCTTGACCAATTGAAGCTTGGAGCATAGTTCTTCGCTAGCCAAGTTGTGGCAACTACCTCCATCGATGATGACCTTGACGGATCGTCCATTGATGCCGGCCTTTGTGTGGAAGATGTGGCATCGTTGGTCTTCTTCTTGTTGATGTTGAAGTGTCAAGACCTTGGAGACAACGAGAGCGGGGCTCGTATCTTCATCACAATAGACTTGATCATCTTCATCCTCGTTGACGCGCCGGTGCATGGCCACTTGCTCAATAGCTTCCATTTCATCTTCACTCATTGAGTCATAGGTGCCATCATCGTTGAGTATCATGGTGCGCTTGTTGGTGCATTCATATGACTTGTGGCCTTGGCCGCCGCAAGTGAAACACTTGAAGGAGCTTGTCTTGACGGTCTCATCGGTTGGAGTAGATGATGAAGCACGCGGCTTGAGGTTGCTTGTAGTATGAGGAAGACGACTTGAACTTGTGGAAGTTTTCTTGTAACTTGACTTGTCGTCGTTGCTTGGAGAAGGCTTGGTTGATGTCGAAGTTGGAGTAGTTGTTGAAGCTTGGTTGTTGGAGAAGCCGTATGTCTTGGATGAGTACTTGGCATACATGAAGTAATCTTGCACTTGACGTTCTGCCTTTTAGCTTGATGCACGAGCTCAACGAGGTTGGATTAGGGTTGGAAGTCGGCGATCTTCTTGATGGGATGATTGAGTCCATTCAAGAATCGTGCCATTGTTTGCTCATCATCTTCCGTGACATTGGAACGAATCATGGCAATCTCCATTTACTTGTAGTATTCTTCAACACTCTTTGTTCCTTGCTTGAGGAGTTTTAGCTTCTTGAAGAGATCACGGTTGTAGTAGGTTGGCACAAAGCGTGCTCGCATGACATCCTTCATTTGAGCCCAAGTGGTGATTGGAGGTTCACCTCTTGCTTGTCGGCGCTCAAGGACTTGTTCCCACCATATGAGCACATAGTCTTGGAACTCAAGTGATGCCATAGCGATCTTCTTCTCTTCCTCATAGTTGTGCAAATGAAAGATTTTGTCGACCTTCAATGCCCATGAGAGATATTCTTCGAGATCATTGGTTCCATTGAACTTGGGAATTGTGAACTTGAGCTTGCCATAGCGTTGCTCTTCATTGTGTTGTGGTCGATGGTGATGATGACGCCCTTGATGTGAATGGAAATCATCCTCATGTTGCTCTTGGCATGGAGGAAGTCCATTATCAACTTGCTCTTGTGGACCTTGAGGTTGGGGAGGAGCTTGACGTGCTTGTGAAGGAGCTTGTGGGGCTTGATGTTGCGCACGCGGATGGTTGTTCCTCTCTTGGATTTCTTCTCGAAGGGCTTCCTCTTGATTGCGCATTTCGCGATTGCGGTTGGCGATAGCTCGACTTGATGCTTGGAGGGCACGTTCCGCCTCAAGAGCTTGTGCTTCTCGTTGTTCTTGTTGAAGATGTTGAGCCTCGGCATCTTGTTGCTCTTGATGTAGTCGCGCTCGTTCTTGTTCTTGTTGGCGACGAAGACGTTGGCGTTCTTGAGCTTGAGCAAACGCTACTTGGTTTGATTGAGGACGAGGAACTTGTTCATCAACTTGCTCTTGGGGATGCTTGTCGTGTAGCGGGTTGCGAGATGCATGACGGTCTTGACGCGCGGCTCGTCGAAGAGTGTTCGATGACGGTGTACTTGTGTCGGAGAAGGAGTCGTCGAAGTGGCGACTTGAGTGGCTCCGTCTTGAGTGTGAGGAAGTAGAAGGACGCAGGTTCACCAACAAGGCGCGGATCTCATCCATTCTTGCATCGTTCTCTTTCTTGTGCGCGTCGAGCTTGTTGTCGAAGTACTCTCTTGTACGTTGCTCGGTGAGTCGCAAGTCGGTGGCGAGGTTGTCGATGCGTTCGGTCATTGCTTGTTGCTCTTGATGAAGAGCTCGTTGTGCGCCAAAGAGATGGCTCTTGGTGACGTATGATGACATGTCGTCGTCTTGCTCGATGAAGAGTGGGTTGGTAGAAGTACTTGGCCTATCCATCATTTCAAGTAAAATGTGAGTGGTAGAAGGAGAAGAACTAATACCAATGTACCTTTGACCGAAGTTGAAGATGAATCAAGTTCACTCAAATGCGGACAATGAAATAGCACTATTGGTACCGATCCTTGTCGATTCTCACACCTACACAAGTAAAAGCTTTTGGTGGAGCCTGGTTAGGATGGTGGCACAAAATTGATTGCAATCGATAGCTTGACTCAAAAATGTTGAAGAAGATTCGCAAATTCGCATATGCAACAAGTAGACCAAGCAAGTAGTGGTACACGGAAACACACACGCAAATAGATAAATGGGATTGTGCAAACCAAAAGTGAGCCAAAATGTGGAATCCACGAAAATGCTCTTGTTGCACAATACTAGAGAGATGCTAGCACGATTGCACAATAGGCGGATACGAAGCTTGTGCACAACCTACTAGGCAAAAATGCAACGATCTCTATCCCAAGTATGCTATATGTATGGTATTTCGGTGCAATGATCCAAGATGATGTTATATGACAATCTTAATGTGGTATGATGCTATGCTTCTTGCTTATAAGCTCTTTGCTTATCTTTCCTCTTTGCTTAAAAGCTTAAGTGGCTCTTTCTCTTTTGAGCTCTTTTCTTATGCAAACTTGACGAACCAAGATAGCAATTGTGTATGCGACGACAACTTTGTGACACACAAGTTGATTCCGAGATATGCACCACGATGGTATGTATGATATGGAGTATGCTACTAATGTGCACAAGTCACGTTGCCGGCAATACTCAATGGCTAGTCTCGATGGGTAAGCAACGCAAAAGATGGTCTATGATGGTTATCAATGCAATTGCAAGGTATGACAAAGATGTCGTCGGGGTTACCGTCCGTAGCGAAGATGAGTAGTCGACGAAAATGAGCGTTTGTTGTTGATGTCTCACCGCACCTAAATAGCCGAAACACAATAGGACACGGAAATCTCAAATCAAATTCTCGAACCCAAATTCGAATGGTGGTACGGAGGTTGTGTCGTGGGGTTTTGGCAAGTGGAAGTGGTGGTGGTTGTATTGGGTAGGTGGTATGTAGGTGTAGGTGGTGGTGGTGGTGGAGGGGGACTGCACAAGTGCAGTTTCGGCAGAGGAAGCCGGATGATCCGGGCACGTCCGGATGATCCGGGTCAGAGTCCGGATGATCCGGGCAGGTCAAATCGCACGGGAACTGCTCGGGATGAACACGAAAACGGGGAGAAATTTGACAATTTTGGGCATTTTGGATGGATTTCGAGGGGGAGAAGGTGGGGAAAAGCAAGATCCATGAGTTACACACCGAATCCACGGATCAAAATCAACAAAACATCATCAAAACTAACAAATCACAAAAAAAAATTGGGGCTATTTTTGGTGGGGATTTTCGGATTTAGGATGAAAACAACAAAATCAAGCTAGAAAAAGAGGGGTAGGGGCTCTAAAAACGTGATCAACGTGGCTCATGATACCATATGATGTAGGGTGGAACCCTATAGCGTCGATCTTTCACGTTTGGAGTGGATCCTAGGGGGAATCACGAAGAACACGCGGAAGCACAAAGGGGAAACACGGGGAAAACAAGAGAGAATCACTCAACCAACAAGGAATCGATCACACAAGTGCTAGATCACCACACACATATGAGATCCACAAGATACAAAGTCAACTAAGGTAAGGATACAAAGGAACCGTTCATCTCCAAGAGGAGGCCTTGATGTTCTTCCCTAAAGAGGGGTCTTGAATCCGCTGGGGGATCTTCTCCGAAGAGGTCCTGATCTCCGTGGAGAAGTAACCAAGTGGATGAGCAAAGGCTCTCACACAAATATGAGCTAATCCAATGCTAAGTCTCAAAGTGAGGAGATGGTGTCCTATATATAGAGTTGGGGGCGAAGGGGTACATGGGCTCAGCCCAACACGCGCGCGCAGGCGCTGGCCGGATGATCCGGATGAGGGTCCGGATGATTCGAGCTGGTTCGGATGATCCGGGTGGAGGCCCGGATGAGCTGGAGGATCGGCTGGTGGTCGCGCAGGGCTGGATGTCCGGCTGGAGGTCTGGATGTCCGGGCCGGGTCCGGATGATCCGGGACGGGGTCCGGATGATCCGACTTCAGGGTGGAGCTTCTGTAGCCTTCGGTCGAATTAGCCGGACCGTCCGGGCCGGGGTCCGGATCGTCCGGGCTCTGTCCGGATCGTCCGGGCCGCCGTCCGGATCGTCCGGCCATCTTGGTCCTTGGTGATTTTTCCTCTCCGTCTTCATGCATGTCTTCCGCTTCCGGTTCTCCTTGCCTCCTTGCTTCTTCATGGTTGACTCCTTGGTACCTGAGTATGCATAGCGTTTCCGTTTGAGGTAGTAACCATGTCTCATGTGGATCGAAAGGGAATTGTGAGAGGAGTGATGTCACCTCGGTTTCAAGAGCTCTTGCACGTGCTCGAGTCATAGGTCCTTGTGGTGTTGGAGGTGTTGATGTGGAGTCCATGGGGATGATGGAAGGATGCTCCGCATCAATAAGCCTCCTTATATCTTCCTCAAATCAGCCACCATACCTACCTATCATGGCATTTCCATAGCCATTCTGAGATATATTGCCATGCAACTTTCATCATCATCATATACATGACTTGAGCATTCCTTGTCATATTGCTTTGCATGATCGTAAGATTGCTAGCATGATGTTTTCATGGCTCGTCCGTTTTTGGATGTCATTGCTATGCTAGATCATTGCACATCCCGGTACACCGCCGGAAGCATTCATATAGAGTCATATCTTTGTTCTAGATATTGAGTTGTAAGTAAATTAAAGTGTGATGATCATCATTACTAGAGCATTGTCCTAGTGAGGAAAGGATGATGGAGACTATGATTCCCCCACAAGTCGGGATGAGACTCCGGACTTTATGAAAAATAAAAGAGGCCAAAGAAGCCCAAATTAAAAAATAGGCCAAAGAAGCCCACCAAAAAGAAAGAAAAAAAAGAAAAAAGAAAAAAAATGAGAGAAAAAGAGAGAGGGGGCAATGTTACTATCCTTTTACCACACTTGTGCTTCAGAGTAGCACCATGTTCTTCATAGAGAGAGTCTCCTATGCTTTCACTTTCATTTACTAGTGGGAATTTTCATTATAGAACTTGGCTTGCATATTCAGATGATGGGCTTCCTCAAATGCCCAAGGTCTTCATGAGCAAGCAAGTTGGATGCACACCCACTTAGTTTTCAGTTTGAGCTTTCATACACTTATAGCTCTAGTGCATCCGTTGCATGGCAATCCCTACTCACTCACATTGATATCTATTGATGGGCATCTCCATAGCCCATTGATACGCCTAGTTGATGTGAGACTTTCTCCCTTTTTGTCTTCTCCTCATAACCTCCACCATCATATTCTATTCCACCTATAGTGCTATGTCTATGGCTCACGCTCATGTATTGCGTGAAAGTTGAAAAAGTTTGAGATTACTAAAGTATGAAACAATTGCTTGGCTTGTCATCGGGGTTGTGCATGCTTAAATACTTTGTGTGATGAAGATAGAGAAACAACCAGACTATATGATTTTGTAGGGATAACTTTCTTTGGCCATGTTGTTTTGAAAAGACATGATTGCTTTATTGGTACGCTCGAAGTATTACTGTTTTTATGTCAAATGATAGACTATTGCTTTGAATCACTCGTGTCTTAATATTCATGCCATGTTTAGACATATGATCAAGATTATGCTAGGTAGCATTCCACATCAAAAATTATCTTTTTATCATTTACCCACTCGAGGACGAGCAGGAATTAAGCTTGGGGATGCTGATACATCTCCGTCGTATCTATAATTTTTGATTGTTCCATGCCAATATACTTCAACTTTCATATACTTTTGGCAACTTTTTATACTATTTTTGGGACTAACATATTGATCCAGTGCCCAGTGCCAGTTCCTGTCTGTTGCATGTTTTTTGTTTCGCAGAAACCCAATATCAAACGGAGTCCAAACGGGATAAAAACGGATGGAGATTTTTTTAGGAATATTTATGATTTTTGGGAAGTAAAATCAACGCAAAACGGTGTCCGGGGTGGCCACGAGACAGAGGGGCGCGCCCTCCCCCCGGGCGCGGCCTGGGCTCTCGTGGGACACCCGTAAAGCGGTTGATGCTCTTCTTTTGGCGCAAGAAAGCTAATTTTATGAGAAAGATCTGGGCGAAAGATTCACCCCAATCGGAGTTACGGATCTCCGGATATTTAAGAAACGGTGAAGGGGTAGAATCCGAGAACGTAGAAACAGAGAGATAGATCCAATCTCGGAGGGGCTCTCGCTCCTCCCAAGCCATGGGAGCCAAGGACCAGAGGGGAAACCCTTCTCCCATCTAGGGAGGAGGTCAAGGAAGAAGAAGAAGAAGGGGGGCTCTCTCCCCTTTGCTTCCAATGGCGCTGGAGCGCTGCCGGGGGCCATCATCATCACCGCGATCTTCACCAACACCTCCGCCATCTTCACCAACATCTCCATCACCTTCCCCCATCTCTATGCAGCGGTGTAACCCCTCTCTTACCCGCTGTAATCTCTACTTAAACATGGTGCTCAACGCTATATATTATTTCCCAATGATGTATGGCTATCTTATGATGTTTGAGTAGATCCGTTTTGTCCTATGGGTTAATTGATGATCGTGACTGGTTTGAGTTGCATGTTTTATTATTGGTGTTGTCCTATTGTGCCCTCCGTCTCGCGCAAGCGTGAGGGATTCCCGCTGTAGGGTTTGCAATATGTTTATGATTTGCTTATGGTGGGTTGCGTGAGTGACTGAAACACAAACCCGAGTAAGTAGGTTGTTTGCGTATGGGATAAAAGGGGACTTGATACTTTAATGCTATGGTTGGGTTTTACCTTAATGAATCTTTAGTAGTTGCGGACGCTTGCTAGAGTTCCAATCATAAGTGCATATGATCCAAGTAGAGAAAGTATGTTAGCTTATGCCTCTCCCTCAAATAAAATTGCAATAGTGATTACCGGTCTAGTTATCGATTGCCTTGGACAAATAACTTTCTCGTAACTAAAAGCTCTCTACTAATATTTACTTTATTGCATCTTTATCTAAACAGCCCCTAGATTTTATTTACGTGTTCTTTATTATCTTGCAAACCTATCCTATCACACCTAGAAAGTACTTCTAGTTTCATACTTGTTCTAGGTAAAGCGAACGTCAAGCGTGCGTAGAGTTGTATCGGTGGTCGATAGAACTTGAGGGAATATTTATTCTACCCTTAGATCCTCGTTGGGTTCGACACTCTTACTTATCAAAAACTATTGTGATCCCCTATACTTGTGGGTTATCAGGCATTTCAAGAAGGAGACTTGGTTCTTCGAGTGGATCAACAGAAGCCACACAAGCTCGCCCCTGCTTGGGAGGGCCCTTTCGTCATCACCAAGGTGCTCCACAACAGAGCATACCGTCTCTTCAATGTCGAGCACAACAAAGATGAACCATGCACTTGGAATGAGGATCTGCTCCGCCCTTTTTACTCTTAAGTATTTAGACTCATGAGATGTAATAAGAAATACCTCTTAGTTTGGCTATCAAAAGACATAATTTTACTTTCTTCCGAATGATTGTTGTTTATTTCTTTTGTACGTATCGCCTTAGCTGCGAATCTATTTCGCCTAAGATGAAGTGATAAAAATCCTACCGAGTGGTGAGTCTGCCTCCCACTCGGGGGCTTAGCTGCAGTCCAGTACTCGCCTAAGTGATAAAAATCCTACCGAGTGGTGAGTTTGCCTCCCACTCGGGGGCTTAGCTGCAGTCCAGTACTCGCCTAAGTGATAAAAATCCTACCGAGTGGTGAGTCTGCCTCCCACTCGGGGGCTTAGCTACAGTCCAGTACTCGCCTAAGTGTTAAAAATCCTACCGAGTGGTGAGTCGGCCTCCCACTCGGGGGCTTAGCTGTAGTCCAGTACTCGCCTAAGTTTGAAAAATCCTACCGAATTGTGAGCAATCCTCCCACTCGGGGGCTTAGCTGCAGCCCAGTGCTCGCCTAAGTTTGAAAAATCCTACCGAATTGTGAGCAATCCTCCCACTCGGGGGCTTAGCTGCAGCCCAGTGCTCGCCTAAGTTTGAAAAATCCTACCGAGTGGTGAGCAATCCTCCCACTCGGGGGCTTAGCTGCAGCCCAGTACTTGCCTATGTTTGAAAAATCCTACCGAGTGAGGAGCAATCCTCCCACTCGAGGGCTTAGCTGCAGTCCAGTACTCGCCTATGTTTGAAAAATCCTACCGAGTGAGGAGCAATCCTCCCACTCGAGGGCTTAGCTGCAGTCCAGCACTCGCCTAAGTTTGCAAGTTCTGCCCCTCCCCCCACCTCAAAGGCTACACCATCAAGAAGAAGGACGAGATTGTGCGCATTGTCAAAGGCCTCTCCAATGGTTGATAGGAACGTCAAGACCATTGCTGAGGCCTTGCTGATGAGCTAATCAATGCTACTCAAGGATCGCCCAATCGGTTGACAGGAACGTCAAGACCATTGCTGAGTGCCTTGCTGATGAGCTAATCAATGCTGCTCAAAGATCGTCCAATCGGTTGACAGGAACGTCAAGACCATTGCTGAGTGCCTTGCTGATGAGCTGATCAATGCTACTCAAGGATCGCCCAATCGGTTGACAGGAACGTCAAGACCATTGCTGAGTGCCTTGCTGATGAGCTAATTAATGCTGCTCAAAGATCGTCCAACCGGTTGACAGGAATGTGAAGACCATTGCTGAGTGCCTTGCTGATGAACTGATGAATGCTGCTCAAGGATCGTCCGATCGATCGAAAGGTTATTCTTCTTCAGCACCTCCATCAAACGATGAGAAACCGATCCAAGTGAAGAACAGATTTCACTTGAAGATAAACCCAACATATTCAAAGATAAATCCAGAGTTTCCTAACCGTAGATTAAAAGTACTCGGGCACCAGACCCGAAGGAGTTTTAATGGTTACAAAATCACTCGGCATTCCGAGGCAAATAAAGGTGAAGCATCATGTTTTTTAAATCACTCGGCGGGAGAAGGACTCGCCGGATCGCAGAAGCTGTCGAGGTCGATGCTGTCGCTGATGCGAGTGGCTGCCTCGAGGAAGGTGTCCATGAAGTCCTGGAAAGAGTGCTTCTTAGTGTTCGCCACTTTGAGAGCTGCCAGCTTGTCTTCCTTAGCCTCCTTGCAGTGCACTCGGACCAAAGACAAGGCGACGTCGGCACCACAGCGAGCAGAAGATTTTTTCCACTCTTGCACTCGGCCTGGTATTTGATTAAGTCGAGCCATCAGTGACTCGAGGTCCTGAGACAGCTCCGCCCGAGGCCAAAGTTCGGCGTCCACTTGGGTTATGGCCGCCTTCAGCCGAGCCAGATAAGCAACCGCACCATCCAAGCGCGACTCCAATCACGGCAGATTCGTTGCAACGTCATCTTTCACAGGACAATTGATGGGGTCGACACCCGTCTCGACCCGCCCAGTTTCAGCTTCAAAGTCCTGACACAATTTTGTCCCATCAAGTAAAACAATGAGTCGACAGCATAACAACAAAGTTTAGTCGGCAACGAATTGACTAGTCGAATGAACATACCTTCAAGCTTCAGAACAAGTGTTGAAGCAAGTTGTTCCAAATAAGACTCCAGCTTGTCTGTCTTGGCTCTGAGGCCATCGACTGCTGAGCTCAGGTTCTCCTTGTCCTTCCTAAGCTGCTCGACTTCCTGATTAGCTTCTGAGATGGTGGCTTTCAACTTTGCATTCTCCTCCTCCAATTTGCCGACTGAAGCCAGCTTCTGGTCCGCAAGCTTCGTCTTCTCATGCGCCTCCTTCTGAGCAGCGGCAAGGTCCAGGTCCTTCTTCTCCAAGGCCTCCTTCATCCTCACTAAAGAAACAACACTCTTCAGACGAGACTGAAGTTGGCGATTTTCACTACGCACATCTTCTCGTGTGAAATCACTTGGTTCAAATAGACTGAAAGAAAACCAGTGCGAAGTGCAAGCTACAAAGCAGACAAAATGGCCGAATGGTTACCTCCCATGATGGCCGTTTCTTCTTGAGCAGTCTTGAGATTCTTCATCGCGAGTTCAAGGTCAAGTTCAATGCTGATGTGCTTCTTCTTTAATTCGGTGAGCCGAACTCCAAGATCACAAGACCTCTGTAGCCAGCAAAAGAGACATGTCAGTCGACAGAAATAAGAGACAGTGATGGAGAAAAATTACTCTAAGACTACCGCCGAATCAAATATTCAACAGTAGTCTTGGGGACTACACCCAGTGGGTGCACTTAGCGTGCCCCACTGAATCAAGTCAATACTCAGCAAGGGTTGCCTAGCGTGAGTTCAAAAAAAGAAGAAGAGATACATCATTAGACCTCAGTCGACTGCCAGCAGTCGACCGTGGTCTCGGGGACTACACCCAGTGGGTGTACTCGGCGTGCCCCCACTGATTCAAACATTTTATTAAAACTCAGCTCGAGGCGAGCGGAGTTGAAAATTTTCTACACTCTAAACGAAGAAACACCCCAGTGGGTGATCAGATATAAAGCAACACTCAAAAGTTCAGTCAGAATTTCGCTGACCTGAACATTGGTCTGAAGGGGAGTGCTGGCATTGTAAGCTACTTGGCTAGCCTCATGCATCACTTTCACCTGCTCCATGACAAGGTTCGCCTGACGAAGAGCTTCCCTAGCGGCGCCTAGTGAGTCGTCTGGAGTTTGATAAGTAGCAAAGAGTGATGGCTCCAAGATGGTCGAAGCAGTTACCGGGTTGGACGAGTGGAGTTGCACCGGTGCAGCAGGTGTCTGTGCAGTCGACCCCGATGGACGATCAGTCGTCAGTGGGTTGGCGAATGTGACGTTGGTCTGAACTGGTCCTTCGGAACATTCGACCACTGCCTCAAGCGCGGCCGTCAATTGAGGGACTTGGATTTCAAGCCTCCTCCTGCTGGAGCCTCCACTCTTCTTTCTCCTCTCCTGTAGAGGCGCTTCATCTTCTTCGTCATCAGGGAGCACAACAATCTCTTGTGGAGCTACAGAAAGAGAGAAGTATCAAATTTTCAGCCGATCGACCGCCCACTTGACTGAATGAAACTCGATGGAACGAACTTACCAGCTCGGGAGGTGGCCTCCTCATCTCCTGGTGCCTTGTCGACATCCATGTCAGTAGCAGTAGAGGTGGGTCTGGAAAGATGCATAATTCGATCGGTCAGAACAGAAATGTCAGTCTATATGTATAAGCACAAGTGTTTTACTCACCCTGAAGCCACTGGGGCGTCCATCTTGATCCGCGGCAAAGTCTTCCGAGTCTTAGGAGGGGCAACTTTGGGCTGCTTGGCGGTCTTCTCTGTCGGTTCCGGAGTCGACGTCCGACTGTGCCTCTGAGCGTGAGTACTCGGAGCCACGCTCTTCCCGTGCCCGCCCGCCGGGTCGTGATGCTGCTTGGATCGGTGCTCGGAACGCGGCGGCGAGTCGACCTCTTCCTCGTTGTCCGACTCCTCGCTCTCCTCCTCATCCACTCCGTCTGAAGACTCCCATTCGCTGCTCTCGTCTGCACTGGCCTCCTCCTCCTGGCCTTGCTCCAGAGCTTGTTCACCGTTGGGCATTGAGTACATTTCAGTGAAGACCTACAAGATGAGAAGTCAAGTAAAAATCAGTCGACATCGAATGCAGTCGGAAATTATGCACCAAGAAGTCAGAACAAAAGGCATACCTTGTCGGGTGGGTTGTTGTCCCTGAAAGGGATAACTCACCTGGATCCCCTGGGATTGTCCTGATTGCCCATGATACTCCTCAACCACATGGCCACAGTCTCGGACGGCACTTCCTCTGGATGGACCCGAGCAGTGTCTTCAGGCCCAGAGTACAGCCACATGGGATGATCACGGGCCTGGAGAGGCTGAATGCGTTGACTGAGGGACACTTCCAACAGGTCCAGGCCAGTAACACCCTCATTGATAAGCTGGACCACTTTCTCTACCAACATCTTCGTTTCCACATCCTCAGCCGCGGTCACTTTGAGTGGAGAAGGAGTTTGGACACGGTCGAATGTGAAGTGAGGGAGGCCTGTCAACTGACCGGGAGCTGCCTGGTCCTGACAGTAGAACCAGGTCGGCTGCCAGCCTCTGACTGATTCAGGGAGTGTCGTGGCGGGGAAAGAGTTCCTATGCCTTTTTTGGATGCCTAATCCCCCACACATCTAGATGGCATTGGTCTTTGAGTCACTCGACTTCGCCTTTTTGATCGACTGAGATCGGATGGTGAAGATGTGTTTGAAAAGACCCCAGTGCGGTCGACACCCCAGGAAATTTTCACACATCGACACAAAAGCAGCCAGATACGTGATGGTGTTGGGAGAAAAGTGGTGGAGTTGAGCGCCGAAAAAGTTCAAGAACCCCCGGAAGAAAGGATGCAGAGGAAGCAAAAAACCGCGGTCGACGTGGGTGGTGAGCAGAACACACTCACCCGGTCGAGGCTGGGGATTCATCTCCCCCTCTGGCAGCCTTGCCGCTCCCTTGGCGATTAGCCCAGATTCCGCTAGTTCGTCCAGATCCTCCTGCTGAATCGAAGACCGGATCCAATTGCCCTGGATCCAGCCCGGCGGCAGCCCTGCGTGCGACGACGACCCGCGTTGCTGCTTCTTGCCCTTCGCCACCCCCTTCGTCTTCTTTGCGCCTTCTAGCGCCGCCGTTTTGTCCTTCACCATGGCGACGGAGCGGCGGCGTCGAAACGGAAGAACTGGGCGCGATGTAGAAGCGGAGGAGGAAGAATGAAGAAAGGGTGTGCATAGTACAGACGCCTCGGTCCCGTCACCTTATAAAGGGCCTATTCCGAGTGACTGACGCGTGGGACCAGGCGATCCTGTCAAATCCCACAACAGTCGCGTGCAGCGTACGCGGCGAAAAAGGTGGCGCAGAAATCGAGGCATCACTGTTTATCCGCTCCGCCCATTTCGGCACTTCCCGTCTCGCGCGCTTCCCTGAAATTTCGTATCCCGCGAAATCCGGGATGTGCAACAGTCAATCACGCCCAATATCCTGCATTCCAATACAACACTCGACAAATGACGTCGCAAGTTCAGGCGACTATTCCTTGAATGGATCAAGGCGACTGAGTCGACGCTGAAGTACCAACGCGAGTTTTCCATCCTGCGAAAAACGCTCGCGAAGGCACAAGAGTCAGAACAAGTTGAACTCCAACCTAACTTCCACTCGAACCTTAATCCATTCAGGGGCTACTGATGAGGATACAGACCTGAGGTAGGGTCATAGGCCTGACCTATACGTCCTACCCAAGGTCACTACCCAAGAAGGCAAGAAGGTCAAGAGACGCCATGAGACCCCCGGTCGAAGATGTCGAGTGCAATCCACTCAACATCATGTCACTCGGGAGTCTCCCTACCTACTGTCACTCGACCAACAAGAGAATCACTCGACCTCCCGAGGACCAGGAGTCATTCAGCGTGCAACGGACATGCATTCACTCTGTAGTCTTTAAGGTCATTAACAGCACTTAAGGCCGGCGTTACTAGTAACGCCACCACTTTATGTACATTAACTCCCTTGTAATGGAGGGCGGGAGAGGTCCTGGCAAACTCTATATAAGCCACCCTCCTCCTCTGGCACAAGGGTTCGCACCCCCTGTAATATCACACACATAATCCAATCGACCATCGAGACGTAGGGTTGTTACTTCCTCCGAGAAGGGCCTGAACTCGTAAAACTCATGCGTACACCTTCGCCATAGCTGAGATCTTACCTCTCCATACTTACCCCCTTTCTACTGTCAGTCTTAAAACCACGACACTGGCCATACCGGAATTTTTGCCCAGGAGCTCACGTAAATCTTGTGCTGACTTGTGTGCGGCATCCTTAGCTGTCCTGTCGCGGCCACGGGGTGGTCGGTCCGGCTGATCGGTCGTTTTCGGCTGGGTGGGCTCTACATCCTCGTCGTCGAATTCGGGCAGGAGCTTGCGCTTTGGATAGCTCTTTGTGTGGCAATCGACACCGTACTTCTCTTCAGTGTCGAGCACTGTGCTCCACCTGCGGTTGAGCGTATCCTGCGCGGCTTCAAGCCATTGCTTCTGCTTCTTTAGGCTCCTCGAAGTGGCAATAAGCGTTCTGTGGAGGTTCTCTTGTTCCAAGTATTTTTCTGGGATGATGAGTGCATCATCGTCCGGACTGTTCTCCTCTCTGGAGACAGGTTGGTGAATTTCACCCGCGGGATCGGCGTCATCTGACGTCGGCTCCGGACTACGTTCGCTGGATAATCCTGCTCCATCGCTGGGTTCATGGGGTCGTCGTTTCCTTTGGAGTCGACCGGGGTATTATTCTTTCTTGCGCTGTTGTCACTGTTTTTACTGTGGCGGGATTTTAGAGCGGATCCTTGCTACATCTTGAGCTTGCGTTGGTTTTCCTCGAAGAGGAGACGGTGATGCAGCGATAGTAGCATAAGTATTTCCCTCAGTTTTTGAGAACCAAGGTATCAATCCAGTAGGAGGCTCCTCAAAAGTCCCACGCACCTACACAAACAAACAAAGAACTCACAACAAACGGAATAAAGGGGTTGTCAATCCCTTCACAGCCACTTGCGAAAGTGAGATCTAATAGAGATAGTATGATAAGATAAATATATTTTTGGTATTTTATAATATAGATGCAAAAAGTAAAGATGCAAATAAAAGTAGATTGGAAGCAAATATGATAAGAGATAGACCCGGGGGGGCATAGGTTTCACTAGTGGCTTCTCTCAAGATAGCATAAGTATTACGATGGGTGAACAAATTACTGTCGAGCAATTGATAGAAAAGCACATAGTTATGAGATTATCTAGGCATGATCATGTATATAGGCATCATGTCCATAACAAGTAGATCGACTCCTGCCTGCATCTACTACTATTACTCCACACATCGACCGACTCCTGCCTACATCTAGTGTATTAAGTTCATAAGAACAGAGTAACACATTAAGCAAGATGACATGATGTAGAGGGATAAACTCAAGCAATAGATATAAACCCCATCTTGTTATCCTCGATGGCATCAATACAATACGTGCCTTGCAACCCTTTCTGTCACTGGATAAGGACACCGCAAGATTGAACCCAAAGCTAAGCACTTCTCCCATGGCAAGAAAGATCAATCTTGTAGGCCAAACCAAACTGAAAATTTGAAGAGGCTTGCAAAGAGAACTCAATCATACATAAAAGAATTCAGAGAAGATTCAATATTATTCATAGTAAACTTGATCATAAACTCACAATTCATCAGATCTTGACAAACACACCACAAAAAGAGTTTACATCGAATAGATCTCCACAAGAGAGGGGGAGAACATTGTATTGAGATCCAAAAAGAGAGAAGAAGCCATCTAGCTAATAACTATGGACCCGTAGGTCTGTGGTAAACTACTCACAACTCATCGGAGGGGCAAGGATGTTGATGTAGAAGCCCTCCATGGTCGATTCCCCCTCCGGCAGAGTGCAGGCGAAGGCTCCAAGATGAGATCTCGCGGATACAGAAGGTTACGATGGTGGAAATTGTGTTTCTTCCTTCTCCTGGATGTTTTCGGGGTACGTAGGTATATATAGGAGGAAGAACGAAGTACGTCGGTGGCCGCCCGAGGGGCCCACAAGACAGGGGGGTGGGAGCCTCGGCAGCTTCTTGGTTGCACTCCAAGTCCTCTGGATCTCGTTCGTTCCAAAAATCACGCTCCTGAAGGTTTCATTCTGTTTGGACTCCGTTTGATATTCCTTTTCTTCGAAATACTGAAATAGGCAAAAAAAAACAGCAATATGGGCTGGACCTCCAGTTAGTAGGTTAGTCCCAAAAATGATATAAATGTGCAAAATAAAGCCCAGAAACATCCAAAAGGGGTAATATAATAGTATGGAACAATAAAAAATTATAGATACCTTGGAGACGTATCAAGCATCCCCAAGTTTAATTCCTGCTCGTCCTCGAGTAGGTAAATGATAAAAAGAGAATTTTTGATGTGGAATGCTACCTAGCATAATTCACAATGTAATTTTCTTTATTGTGGCATGAATGTTCAGATCCAAATGATTCAAAATAAAAGTTCATATTGATAAAAGAAATAGTAACACTTCAAGCATACTAATCAAAGTAATCATGTCTTCTCAAAATAGCATGGCAAAAGAAAGTTCATCCCTACAAAATCATATATTTAGGCTATGCTTCATTTTTGTCACACAAAGATGTTCCCAACTTCTATACCCCCGATGACAAGCCAAGCAATTGCTTCATACTTAAATAATCTCAAACTTTTTCAACATTCACGCAATACATGAGCGTGAGCCATGGATATTGCACTATGGGTGGAATAGAATATGATGATGGGGAGTGTGTGGAGAAGACAAAAAAGGAGAAAGTCTCACATTGACGAGGATAATCAACGGGCTATGGAGATGCCCATCAATTGATGTCAACATGAGGAGTAGGGATTGCCATGCAACGGATGCACTAGAGCTATAAATGAATGCTCAACAAAATAAAACTAGTGGGTGTGCATCCAACTTGCTTGCTCACGAAGACCTAGGGAATTTGAGGAAGCCCGTCGTAGGAATATACAAGCCAAGTTCTATAATGAAAAATTCCCACTAGTATGAAAAAGACAACTTATGAGACTCACTATATGAAGAACGTGGTGCTACTTTGAAGCACAATATATGAGACTCACTACATGAAGAACAAGGTTCTACTTTGAAGCACAAGTGTGGAAAAAGAGATAGTAACATTGCCCTTTTTATTTTATTATTTTTATTTTTCTTTTTCTTTTTTTTCTTCTTTTTTTTGGGCCTTTCTTTTTTTTTTCTTTTGGCCTTTCTTCCCTTTTTTCTTTTCTTTTTTTCTTTGGGCAATGTTCTAATAATGATGATCATCACACTTCTATTGATTACAACATAACAATTATAACTCGGAACTAGAACAAGATATAACTCTATATGAATGCCTCCGGTGGTGTACCGGGATGGTGCAATGAATCAAGAGTGACATGTATGAAAAATAATGCATGGTGGCTTTGCCACAAATACGATGTCAACTACCTGATCATGCAATGGCAATATGACAAAAGTAAAGTATGTCATGATGATGATGAACGGAACGGTGGAAAGTTGCATGGAAATATATCTCGGAATGGCTATGGAAATGCCATAATAGGTAGGTATGGTGGCTGTTTTGAGGAAGATATAAGGAGGTTTATGTGTGATAGAGCGTATCGTATCACGGGGTTTGGATGCACCAGCGAAGTTTGCACCAACTCTCAAGGTGAGAAAGGGCAATGCACGGTACCGAAGAGGCTAGCAAAGGTGGAAAGGTAAAAGTGCGTATAATCTATGGACACAACATTAGTCAAAAGAACTCATATACTTATTGCAAAAATTTAGAAGTCATGAGAAACCAAGTACTACGCGCATGCTCCTAGGGGGATAGATTGGTAGGAAAAGACCATCGCTCGTCCCCGACCGCCAGTCATAAGGATGCACAAGACAGGTACACTTCATGTTTCAAATTTGTTACACAACTTTAACCATACGTGCATGCTACAGGACTTACTAACTTCAACACAAGCATTCTTTAAATTCACAATCACCCAACTAGCATGACTTTAATATCACTACCTCCATATCTCAAAACAATTATCAAGTATCAAATTGATCATAGCATCCAATTCAATTCCTATGATAGTTTTTATTATACCCAACTTGGATGACTACCATTCTAGGACCAATTTTATAACCATAGAAAATACCATGGTGTTTTAAAAGACTCTCAAAATAATATAAGTGAAGCATGAGAGACTAGTAATTTCTACAAAAATAAGTCACCACCGTGCTCTAAAAGATATAAGTGAAGCACTAGAGCAAAAACTATCAAGCTCAAAAGATATAAGTGAAGCACATAGAGTATTCTAGCAAATTCTAATCAAGTAGGCTTCTCCCAAAAGGTGTGTACAGCAAGGATGATTGTGTTAAACTAAAAAGCAAAGACTAATATAATACACGACGCTCCAAGCAAAACACATATCATGTGGCGAATAAAAATATAGCTCCAAGTAAAGTTACCAATGAACGAAGACGAAAGAGGGTATGCCTTCCCGGGGCATCCCCAAGCTTAGGCTTTTGGCTATCCTTGAATATCTTGGGCTGCCATGGGCATCCCCAAGCTTAGGCTCTTGCCACCCTTTATTCCATAGTCCATAAAAGCTTTACCCAAAACTTGAAAACTTCACAACACAAAACTCAACAGGAAATCTTATATGCTCCGTTAGTGAAAGAAAACAAAACCACCACATAAGGTACTGCAATGAACTCATTATTTATTCATTTTGGTGTTAAATCTACTGTATTCCGACTTCTCTATGGTTTATAAACTAATTTACTAGCCATAGATGCATCAAAATAAGCAAACAACATATGAAAAACAGAATCTGTCAAAAACAGAACAGTCTGTAGAAATCTGTAACTAACGCAAACTTCTGGAACTCTAAAAATCCTACCAAAATAGGAAGTCCTGGACAATTTGTTTACTGAACATCATCAAAAAGAATCAACACAGAAGCCCGTTCCTGTGATTTAACAAAATTATATTTGTGCGTGCAAAGTTTCTGTTTTTCAGCAGAATCAAATCAACTATCATCATAGGTTATCCTATAGGTTCTACTTGGCACAAACACTAATTAAAAGATAAAAACACATCTAAACAGAAGGTAGATGCAAGATTTATTACTAAACAGGTGCAAAAACAAAAAACATAAAGAAAATTGGGTTGCCTCCCAACTAGCGCTATCGTTTAACGCCCCTAGCTAGGCATAAAAGCGAAGATAGATCTAATGAGTGCCATCTTTGGCACTAAATTCATAAGTAGCCCGCATGATAGATCCATAAGGTAATTTAACTTTCTTTCTTTGAAAGTGCTCCATGCCTTTCTTGAGCCCAAGTGGTGATTGGAGGGTCACCTCTTGCTTCTCGGCGCTCAAGGACTTGTTCCCACCATATGAGCACATAGTCTTGGAACTCAAGTGATGCCATTGCGATCTTCTTCTCTTCCTCATAGTTGTGAAAACGAAAGATTTTGTCGACCTTCAATGCCCATGAGAGGTATTCTTCCGGATCATTGCTTCCATTGAACTTGGGCATTGTGAATTTGAGTTTCCCATAGCGTTGCTCTTCATCTTGATAGCGGTTGCGGTATCGCTCTTGCCTTGGAAAGTCCTCGACTTCTCGTTCCTCATGATGTCTCTCTTGGCGTGGAGGAAGGTCTTGACGCACTTGTTCTACTTGGTGTCGCTCTTATTGCCCTGGAGGTTGAGGTGGAGCTTGACGAGCTTGGGGAGGAGCTTGAGAAACTTGACGGTGCACACGTGGTTGATAGTTCCTCTCTTGTATTTCTTCTCGAAGGGCTTCCGGTTGATTGCGCCGTTCGCGATTGCGGTTGGCGATGGCTCGACTTGATTCTTGTAGGGCACGTTCCACCTCAACAGCTTGTGCTTCTCGTTGTTGTTGTTGAAGATGTTGAGCCTCGGCGTCTTGTTCCTCTTGGTGTAGACGCGCTCGTTCTTCTTCTTCTTGACGACGAAGATGTTGTCGTTCTTGAGCTTGAGCAAAAGCGACTTGGTTTGCTTGCGGGCGAGGCACTTGCTCATCGACTTGCTCGATGAAGAGTGGGTTGGTAGAGGAGCTTGGCCTATCCATCATAAGAAAGTGGTGGTGAGTAGTAAAATGAGAGAACAAAACCAAAGTTACCTTTTCCGAAGATTGTGGATGTAACAAGTACGATCCCACGTGATGTTACAATAGGGGAATTGGTACCGGGAATTGTTTCTCACACCTACAAGTAAATGGTCTATGGAGGAGCTTGGTTAGGAAAGGCACAAATAATTCAAGAAAATGTTAGTCAAGATGTTGATACAGTTGAGAAGATTCACAAATGGCAAATAAGACAAATAGATCAACCTCCCAAGATAACACGAGGAACACACACACGGAAGATAAATGGGATCCGCACAACCAAGGAATGAGCTCGAAGATATCGAAACACGGGAAAAGCTCTTGTCATACGGATACTGGAGAGACGCTAGCTCGATTGCACTAATGGCCTAGATACGCTAGTGCACCAACCTAATAGAGAATCTACTCGTCTCACTATCCCAAGTATGCTTATGTATGTGGTGACCAAGATGGTGCACGAATGCGAAGGCTCGATGCTATTGCTTATAAGCTCTTTGCTTCTCTTCTCTTTTGCTTAAAAGCTTTTTCTCACTTTTTTTTAACTATGCCATGATGCTTGATATGCGAGCCACACAGCGAGGTAACAAGTAGTAGATGCACAGGATTGATGGAACACTAAATGGTGCACTAAGACTTGGCCTGGCAATACTCAACAAACTAGTATCGATGGGTAAGCTACGCAAAATGGCTCAAAGCTATCAAGTTAATGGCAAGGAAGTACAAGTTGTCGTCGATGTTACCGTCCTTGCTTACGGTTGAAGATGATCTTGTCAAAGTCGAAGTGTTGTCCGAGTCGATGATTGGTGGCGATGATGATACCAAGTTGCGCCTAAGTAGCCGAAACACCTTAGGACACAAGAGAAATCGCAACCGAACACTCGAGAAACACGTGGAATGGTGCGGAAGAACACGAGGGGTGGTGGTGAAACAAAATGAGAAAAACAGAAAAATGGCCGAAAGTTCCTGGATGGCCCGTGCGCACGGGGTAAGTGAGGCCCGTGTGCACGGGGTCCCGATGGCCCGTGTGCACGGGGTCTCCCGAGAGCGGAAGAACTTCTATGATTTCATGGGGATTTCAAGTTTTTGGCCAATTTCCAGTGGGGAATGGGTGGGGATGATGGTGGAGGTGTAGATCCACTTGCCAAACACCAAATTCGTGGATCAAATCAACCAAATCTCACAAGATCAACAAATTGCAAGAAAAATTTTTGGGGTTATTTTTGTTGGGGATTTTCGGATTAGGACGAAAAACAACAAAATCAAGCTAGAAAGTGGAAGGTAGGGACTCCAAGATGTGAATCAACGTGGCTCATGATACCATATGATGTAGGGTAGAACCCTAGGAAGGACCTTTTCACACTTGGAGGGGAAAAAGGAGGGAAATCACAAGAACAACAAGAACACAAGGATGAACACAAAGAGACAATCACTCCAACAATTCCCGATTACACATCCACTAGAGTAACAACACAAGATCCACAAGTCTCAAACACAATCAAAGGAAAGATACAATGGCAAAGTTCATCCCAAATCCAAAGGAAGAGGGGTCTTGGTGATAGTCTTCTCCCAATGGAGGTCTTGAAATCCTCAAGGATTCTTCCCTATGGGGTATTGATCCTCAAAGAGGGAAGGTAATGGAGCAAAGCTCACCAAAATATCATCTAATACTTTGCTAACCCTAAACATGGCTGTCGGTGTACTAGAGTAGGGGTACCCTAGTATCCCGAACTTGTGCACGGGCAGTCGCAGCACCCCGCGGCAAGGCTTGCCGGGTGACCGCCAAGGTCCTCTATGGTTACTTTGGAGCCATTCAAGAACAAAGTATTCAAGCCAAGGAGACAAGGCCCCGGCAAGAGGAGCTTGCCGGGAAGGCCAACCAAGGCATCTCAAGGAACTTGCCGCGACGCGCCACGCGTCCCGGCAAGGCCTGGTGAGCGACAAGCTTCCGGACGCGACAAGACAACGACCGCGGCATGGCGCTTGCCACGGCAAGCTACCACTCTGTACCCGCGCTCCAGCACATCCACCGACGTGTCGCCCTGGGACCTTTCCAGGCGCGCGTGGCAAGAGGCTGTGCAACCAGCGTTGCGTGGTGGCGAGCGGCGCTGACAAGACTGCCATCGTGGCAAGCGGTGGCGCCCCTGACGGTCCTTTTCTTGCACTGTTTGGGCGACGCAGACGGGCATTTAATGCCTTTGTCCCCTGCCGTCAGGGTTAGGTAGGATACACTGTACAGGTAGTTGTACCAACCGCGACATTTTTCCATTTCTACCCTTGTCCGTGTTGCCACCTGTTGGTGACCCCTTGAGCATATAAAAGGAGGCCCATGCGCAACGTAGAGGGAGGTTCGGAACCAGAAAACACTCACGCTCGGTCTCGTTAGCAGCTAGTGTGTACTGTAGCACTCAGCGCTCCCGAGCAAGAACTCAATACACTCAGACATGCAGCAGTAGGAGTATTATCTCTCCGGAGAGCTCCGAAGCTGGGTAAATCGCTCGTGTGCTTCGCCTTGATCCTCTCTTCGTGCGACCTCCGCCCCCCGCCGAACCGAAAGGGGCCCGGTCCGCCGGCCCCATAGGTGCTTGTGGATCCGTTTCCCCGACATCTTTGGCGCGCCAGGTAGGGGGCGTCCCGGCCCCATAGGTGCTCGTGGATCCGTTTCCCCGACATCTTTGGCGCGCCAGGTAGGGGGCATCGAGGTTGTGTGAACCTGATCCGGCGTTCACACGAGCTAGATCTCCATCTTCTTCATCGACATGCCACCGAAGAAGAAGGCTTCGGAGGTGGCTGTTCCGTCCACGTCGATCCCACCACCACCGGAGCAGACAGGTGGTGGGGTAGACGCCGGCGGAAGAACGGGCGTCGACGAGGGAGCTCACGGTGCTGCCAGGTCCAAGGACAAGGCCGCACAGACCTCGGCGTCCGTACATGCACCGCGCCCATCTCAGAAGGTGCGGGACCGACAGCGTCATGGTACTCGCGGTACCATACGTTCGTTGGACCAAGATCGAACTGGTGGATCTCGGGGTGCTCAAGACCAGCATGCACGCCAACATGCTGGCACGAGCAAGACACGGTCGCCTGGACGGGATACTGCTCCTTCCAACCCAGTTGGAAGTCCGAGCATATCCCGCTCCTCGCACCGTTCGCCACTACCACCCACCACTCCAGCAGAAGCTTTGGCCCGAGCTCAACTGCTCCTGGATTACCCTCCAACAGCGGACAAGATCGACGAATGGAGGGCCACCATTCAGAGCCTCATCGGCTTCGCCAACGGCGACACTCCACGGCAGCCGAGTACATCGCAGCCGCGGCAAGACTGCCAGGCACGAGCCGATGGCGACAAAACCGGTGGGGGTGCAACCACCGTGCACTCTCCGCCCCGAAGGCAAAGATTGCCGACTCGCCGGATCCACCTCGACAACGACTCCACCGCATTGTTAGTTCCACGAGCTCGTCGCGATCAGCGCCAAGTTCTTCATGAACGACAGCAAGAAGACGCTCGTACTTGCATCGAGCGCCGAAGAGAAGCGTGGCGTCAATCGGACCAGCGCGCTGGGCCCTCTGTCGACATGCATGCGCCAGGGGAACCAGGCGACTTGCCGTACGCGGTAGGTTGCCCTGCGTTCACTCGTGAGCTGCGGCAAGTCCAGTGGCCCAACACGAAGAATTTCAAGCCAGACGTACCAGAGAAGTACGACAGCAAGGCGCATCCATCGGAGTTCCTCAGCATCTACACCATCACGGTGCAGGCTGCCGGGGGACGGGACGACAAGATCCTTGCCAACTACTTCCAGCTGGTGCTCAAGCCCAATGTCAGATCCTGGCTCATGCACTTGCCGGACAACTCCATATCCTCCTGGGCAGACCTATGCCATCAGTTTGTCGGCGCCTTTACAGGCGGCCACAAGCCTCATGGCCAAGAGAGCGACCTTCATCTGCTCGCCCATAAGGAAGGAGAGTCCCTGCGCAAGTATATTCAGAGATTCAGCCGTGTACAGCACAACATCCCAGATGTCCACCCCGCCGCGGTCATCAGCGCGTTCCATCAGAACGTGCGAAACCGCATGATGCGGGAGGAGATGGCGATGTGCAAGATCAGAGACGTCAGCGAGCTATATGCCCTGGCCGACAAGTGTGCACGTGCTGAGGAAGGGAGGAAACTCCCCGGAGAGAATACAGAAGCAGGAGGATCTGATAGCGAGGATGCTGCCCCGGCAAAGAAAAATCGGCGGCGAAACAACAGGAAAAAGAAAGGCAAAGATGTGCTAGTTGTCGAGCAGTCCGGCAACGGAGGTGGCGCCAAGAAAGCTAAAACTGGTAGCTCCGGCGAGGAGGCTGTGGCGGTCACTGACAAGCAGGATGGCACGAACAAGCAGTACTGCAAGATCCACCACACCAAGGGCCATGACCTCCAGAGCTGGAAGAAGGTCGAGCAGCCTGTCGAGCAGCAAAAGGCTGAATACGAGCGGCACGACAAGGAGAAAGCCCAAGAAGGTGCTGGAGGATCCGGCAAGAAACATCCCGGCCGAGGAGGACGCCGCGGCAAGGCCAAGCAGCGGCAAGGAGACAGACCTCCCCGCGGCCGCGACAAGGATGAAGATGACGACGACGATGAAGATATGGATGATGATGAAACCGATGAGCAGGAGTTCCAGAAAGCCACAGAGGTCCTATGCGTTGACGGCGGTGCTTCTCTGCATACTTCGCACCGCCAGCTCAAGCAGTGGGTGCGGGAAGTCAATGCGGCAGAACCACCCGTCGAGTCACGCAAGCCTCTGAAATGGTCCAGCACGCCTATCATCTTTGATATTGAGGACCACCCAGATCGCATAACTGCGGTCGGGTGCTTGCCGATGTTGGTTTCACCAACTATCCGCAACCTCAAGGTCACTAAGATGCTAGTTGACGGCGGGGCTGGCTTGAACCTGATCTCCTCCGCGGTACTCCAGAAACTCCAGATCCCTGACAGCGAGCTCGAAGAGACCGGCACATTCAAAGGAATCAATCCGGGAAGGAGCAGGCCGAAGGGAAAGATCACGTTGCCGGTGACATTTGGCAGCGAGTTGAACTTCAGGACTGAGAGGGTCACTTTTGACGTTGCTGACTTTCCATTGCCTTACAATGGTATACTCGGCCGTCCAGCACTCGCCGAATTCATGGCAGCCTCTCACTATGCATACAACGTGCTGAAGATGCCAGGCCCGATAAGTGTCATCTCTGTCCCTGGCGACAAGAAGGATGCTCTTATCTGTGCCGACAAGATCTACCGGGAAGCAGCAGCCGTAACAGACCGCAAGTCACTTGCCGTTGAAGCTCCCGGGGGGAAGAAGAAGACCAAGTCCGGCAAGAGCTCTGATGCCCACTCCGGCAAGCGCACCTCTTCGGAGTGCTGCGCTACCATCGAGGACGCACCATCGAGCTCCACCGGCAAGTGTAAGAAGACAAGGGCAGCTCCACCAGAGACCAAGAAGGTGTCCGCCAAGGAGGACGACACTGCTGGTACCTTCACCATCAGTGCCACTCTCGACCCTAAATAGGAAAGCGCGCTCATTGCTTTCCTGCGGGCGAACGTCGATGTGTTTGCGTGGCAACCGTCTAACATCCCCGGTGTTCCCAGGAAAGTAATCGAGCACCATCTTGCCGTTTGTCCTCATGCGCGGCCCATCAAGCAGAAAGTCAGGAAACAAGCAGTGGAGCGCCAAGAGTTCATCGCAGAAGAAATCAAGAAATTGGAAGCAGCAGGCCTTGTCAGAGGAGTGCTCCATCCTACGTGGTTGGCCATTCCTGTAGTCATGCGCAAGGCATACGGGAAATGGAGGCTTTGTATCGACTTTACCGATGTCAATAAAGCTTGTCCCAAAGACCCATTTCCCTTGCCGCGCATTGACCAGATTGTTGACTCCACGGCCGGATGTGACTTGCTTTCATTTCTTGACGCATACTCAGGATACCATCAGATCTTCATGGCAGAAGAGGATGAGGAGAAGACCGCATTCATCACTCCATGTGGCACATACTGTTTCATACGGATGCCTTTCGGATTAAAGAATGCTGGTTCAACATTTGCAAGGGTAGTCCATGACGCTTTTGAGCCACAAATACACAGAAATGTGGAAGCCTACATGGATGGCATAGTGGTCAAGAGCAAGGACAAGGCAACTCTGATTCAAGATTTAGACGAAACCTTTGCAAATCTATGCAAGATAAACCTTAAGCTTTACCCCGAGAAGTGTGTGTTTGGAGTCCCCTCCGGCAAGCTTCCCGGGTTCTTCGTGTCTCAGCGGGGAATTGAAGCCAATCTCGACAAGATCAAGGCCATTGAGCAGATTGAAGCACCAAAGCGCGTCAAGGATGTACGAAGACTTGCCGGTTACATGGCTGCTCTCAGTAGGTTTATCTCTAGATCTGCTGAGCGCGCCCTGCCGTTTTCAAAATAGTGAAAAAGGCAGGTCCAATGAAATGGACTCCGGAAGCGGAGGCTGCGCTGCAGGACTTAAAGAGATACCTGTCCTCCACTCCAACACTTGTCGCACCTAAGCCACAAGAGAAGTTGCTGCTGTATATAGCGGCAACCAATCAATTGGTTAGTGCTGCGTTAGTAGCAGAGAGGGAGGCGGATGATGAGTCAGCAACCACGGCAGATGCATCTAGCGACAAGCAGGGGACTTCACCGACAAGCTTTGGTCCCGACAAAGATGGATCTGCGCAGGCGTGTGAGGAGATGCAGAAGAGAATGGTGCAGCGCCCAGTTTACTTTGTCAGTTCCCTTCTGCAGGGGGCTAGGTCGAGGTACTCTGGTGTGCAGAAATTGCTTTTCGACCTTCTCATGGCCTCAAGAAAGCTGCGCCATTACTTCCAAGCACATGAGATCACAGTTGTCACTCGTTTTCCGCTGAACAAGATACTGCAGAATCCAGAAGCAACAGGCAGGATCGTCGAGTGGGCACTGGAACTGTCAAGCTTTGGCCTCAAGTTTGAGAGCACTTCAACTATCCAGATCAGAGCATTGGCAGAATTCATAGCAGAGTGGACGCCAACACCAGATGAAGAAATTCCAGAAACGAGCATCCCCGTCAAGGAAGCAAGCAAAGAGTGGCTGATGTACTTTGATGGTGCCATCTCACTGCAAGGCGCCGGTGCGGGCGTGCTACTCGTTGCACCCACCAGAGAGCACCTCAAGTACGTAGTCCAGATGCACTTTCCCAGGGAGCAAGCAACAAACAATACCGCAGAGTATGAAGGTTTGCTTGCCGGTCTCAGGATCGCGACAGACCTTGGGATCAAGAAGCTCATTGTCAGGGGTGACTCGCAGCTTGTCGTCCGCCAAGTGAACAAGAATTATCAGAGTCCGTTGATGGAAGCTTATGTTGATGAAGTGAGAAAGTTAGAAGAGCACTTTGACGGCCTATAGATGGAACATGTTCCAAGAGCTCAGAACGACATTGCCGATGGCCTGTCGAAGTGCGCCGCACTTAAGTTACCTGTGGAACCAGGGATCTTTGTGCTCAAACTGACTCAACCATCTGTAACGCCATCAACTGGACAGAGCAAAAAGAGGAAGTTGATTTCTGGTGACTATTTTCCGGTAGAGCTCCCCGAAGCCGCCGCCAAGAAGGTCCCCAAGATCAACACCAAGGGTGCTGAGGAGCAGTCTGCTCCGGCAAGCCCTAGGGTTTGTTCCGTTGAAGCAGACGCTCCCGACAAGTTTTGCTCCGACAAGCTTGCCGGGGAACGTCAAGCTCCGGCTGAGCCGCAAGTTCTTGCCGTAGAAGCGGATGTTCCCGCAGCAGCAGATGTGCCTTTAGTCCTTGTTGTCGAGCCGCAAGCTCCTGCGTGGGCACAGCAGATTCTCCGTTTCCTTCAGACAGGAGAACTTCCTGAAGAGCAAGAAGAAGCGGAAAGAGTAGCCCGGCAGTCAAGTATGTACCAGTTTGTCGACAACACACTATACAGAAGAAGACTCAACGGTGTGAAATTGAAGTGTATTCACCGGGAAGACGGACAAAAGCTATTGGTAGAGATACATGGAGGCATATCTGGTCACCACATTGGCGCAAGAGCACTTGCCGGCAAAGCATTCCGGCAAGCTTTCTTTTGGCCGACAGCCCTCCAGGATGCAACTGCACAAGTAACCAAGTGTGAAGCGTGCCAGTTCCATTCCAAGCAGATACACTAGCCAGCTCAAGCTCTCCAGACGATCCCTTTATCCTGGCCATTTTCGGTCTGGGGGCTCGACATCCTCGGCCCCTTTCCCCGAGTTGTCGGGGGCTTTGAGTACTTGTACGTTGCAATCGACAAGTTCACAAAGTGGCCGGAAGTGGAAGCAGTGAGGAAGGTGACAGCACAGTCAGCAATCAAGTTCTTCAGGTTGATTGTTTGCCGCTTCGGGATCCCTAACAGGATCATCACCGACAATGGCACGCAATTCACGAGCCGCACCTTCATGCAGTACGTCCAAGATCTTGGCGCCAAGGTCTTCTTCACTTCTGTTGCTCACCCCAGAAGCAACGGTCAAGCGGAGAGGGCAAATGCTGAAGTGGTGCGCGGGCTCAAGACCAGGACTTTCGACAGGTTGCACAAGTGCGGAAAGAACTGGATTGAGGAGCTGTCGGTGGTTCTTTGGTCGATTAGGACGACGCCAAATCGAGCCACTGGCCAGACACCTTTCGCTCTAGTCTATGGAGCAGAGGCAGTTCTCCCCACGGAACTCGTATACGGGTCACCTCGACTGCTCGCTTATGATGAGCTTGAGCAAGAGCAGCTGCGACAAGATGATGCGCTGCTCCTTGAGGACGACCATCTTCAGGCCGCTGTACGAGCTGCTCGATACCAGCAAGCTTTGCGCCGCTACCATAGCCGCAAAGTTAATGCCAGAAGTATCGAGGAAGGCGACCTTGTTCTTCGGCGTGTTCAGTCCGCCAAGAATTCCAACAAGTTGACGCCGAAGTGGGAAGGCCCTTACCGGGTGAAACAAGTCACTAGGCCTGGCGCTGTCCGCCTTGAGACCGAAGATGGCATTCCAGTGAGCAACTCCTGGAACATTGAGCATCTTCATATGTTTTACCCGTAAGGCGCGGTTGTCGGAACCTATTCCGGCAACCACCTTTTGTACAAGTCTTGCCGCTGTTGCATGTAATCCTTCGTACAAAGCCGGGCGCAGACCCCGTGCATAAATAAAGCTCATGTGCTCTGCACATCTTGTAAATTTCGTGCTTTCTATTTTTTGCATGTGTTATCTGACACCTTGTGCAGCACCTACCCCCGGTAAGCAATAACGAGCCGTAAGGCTCCATATCTTTATTTTCTCTTCTTTCTTTTTCTCAAAGAAAGGAAGGTTCCCTCGCCCACAAGTTTGCCGGGGGGAAAGGAGAAGATAATGGTGTGGACCAGGCGTCGTTCAAGAAAGTTTCGCCTTACCAGGAAGCAAACGACAGAAAAGCTAAGTTGCCAAAGTTTGAGCAATCAGTTTTAAAAAATTTAAGTTATCTTCCTCGAACGACCGTGCTTTTTATGGAAAACCTGTGCGCAGAGGAACCAACTCGTAGCTAGTTGCGCCATTACTTTGTTTCGAGTCCGCTCAACAACTTAAGTGAGCTGCGACTAGTTGCGACAAGGTTTCTTGTCGGTAGCGGCACCGCCAGCAGGCTGCGGACGTCCCGCACTCAGCGCTCGCGGCTAAGGTGCCTGCGCCGACAAGTTCCCTAAAAGCGTAGGGAAAAAACATACAAAGGAAGGAATCAAGTAAAGGAAATAACATAGTAATCGATACCCAAAATAAAGTTATATTACAAGATAGCTTGTCGCAGCTCTAATAGATTGTTCTCGTAACATGACCAGCAACGACAAGAAAAGGAGAAAACGGGCGGCCTAATCTACGCGATCGCCATCAACCCTCTTGATCTCGCTCACCTTATCCACAATGGGTGCGACAAGGGTCTTGAGCGCTTCCAGATCGGCTTCCGGCGGCAAGGTCTTGAGGACGTTGGTGAGGTTGAGGCCCGGGTTGCGGAAGGCCACCTTCACCAACACCTTTTGAAGAGATCCTATATAGATCTTGCGCGACTCGTCGGCCAGCTGCTTTGGGATCCTCTCCCGGAGTCGCTAGAGGGCCGTCGCCACGCCTTTGAAGAACAAAGTGAGCTTGGCGCTGGGTTGGAGGTTCTCATCGGAGGGATACCCGAGATCCTCCATCCCCTGCTGCGCGAGCTCCCCGTCGATGGCTACGGCAATATCCACGAGACCCTCCGTCCAGTGCTCCACGTTCTCCCTAAAAGTGTTCTGGGTGGCAGCAGCACTCGCCAGCAGCGCCTCGTCGGCCTTGATCTGCTTCTTCAAGACCACCTCCTGCTCCGTGGCGCCGTCCAACGTCTTGGTCAAAGTGGTTAGCTTCAACTCAAGATCTGCGTTGGAGTCCTTGGCGGCGCTAAGCTCCTTGTCCTTCTCTACGAGACGACCCTGCAGCTCGCCTAAGGTGTAGGCGTCCTTCTCGCGCTCACGCTTGAGCGTGGCAAGCTCTTCACCGCTCGCCTTGAGATCGGCCTTCAGCTGCCCACCTTCGCCTCCAGCTCCTTCTTGGCGGCCTCGGCAGCTGCGGCAGCATCCTCTGCTTCCCTGAGAGCCCCGCCAAATGTTTCCTCGCGCGCAGCAAGCTCCTCCTCATGGCTGTCAAGGTTGACCTTCCGCTGCGCCAACTCGCCTTCCCGCGCAGACAGCTTCTCGGTGGCAAGCCGCTGTTGCTCTTCAACCTCAGCCTTCTCGAGGAGGAAGGCTTTCCGTGCCTCGGCAAGTTGCTCGCGCTCCTCTGCCAGGGACCGGAGAGCTTCCTGGTTGCGACCCCGGAGCTCCTCCGCGCGCTTCTCGATGTCCACTCCCGCCTTCGCGACAAGCGCTTCTCGGGATTCCACCTTGGCCTGCCGAGCGCGGTAGAGCGACAACAGCTTCCGCAGTAGCTGCTCCTCCTCAGGCTCGCCGCTGCTGCTGCTCGGCGCGTCAACCAACGTCAGCCCAGCGGAGGCGAGCACCTCTCCATCAAAGGTTTCTCCTTCGACCGGCGCCCTGGAACTTGATGCCCAGGGGAGCTTGATGAAGACGCCATCGCCGGCCTTCAAATAGGCGCCGGGCTGGGGCTCTTTGGAGCCTGACGCTGCGGCAGCGGCGGAGGGATCGGCAGTCGGCGTAGCGCCTGTCGCTCCTATGGCCTCAGGGCCGTCAGTGCGATCGCCGGACCCCTCACCGGCTTCTGCGGCGGCAGCTTTGGCAGCCTCCTCGCCGGCAGGATCATCTGCGCCGACTGCTTCTTCGGTAGCAGCGACGTCGTCGGTGTTGCCGCGCGCGTTCTCCTCGCCGGCAACCTCGGTCTCCATCAGCTCCGTGGAAGATGGATCTAACAGTCGAAAAAGGGAGAAAAGTCAAGCAAATATCCAAAAAGATCAGAAGAAGAAGAACCCAAGGGAAGTTTTCAAGCAAGAGGATTACCTGTACTGGGTTCTGCAGTCATGGTCTCCGCCGTCAGGGGGTCGCTGGTGCTGTCCCTTGCCGGAGAACTCTCCCTTGCCGGAGACTTCTCCCTTGCCGGAGAACGCTCCCTTGCCGGGGAATCCTCCCTTGGCGGTGTAGTCGAAGTAGATGGCATGTCGGGGGCAGCTTCCGAGCGCTCCTGGTGAAGCTGCTCTGCTCCTACACAAACCAATAGTCAGATATCAGCAAAGAAAGAGCACCCATGCACGCCTGACAGTGGGAAGTAAACCATACACTTACGCTGGGGGCTGCGCTGGGGGCTGCTCTGGGGAATAGTTGCCGGGTCCGGCAAGGTGGTCTCGGACACACCCCCTCCTATCGCGGTGGGTTCGTCCTCGATGACAATCACCGGGACCTTGGCTCTCTTCGCCGCTCTCTGGGCCAGAGTCCTGAAAAGGAATGAGTTCAGAGTAAAGCAAATCAGATACAAGACAAAACAACAAGAATTGAAGAACTACAAGTACAGCCGAGAATCTTACTCTTCTTCTTCCTCGTCGGAGCTGAGCACGGAGAGGTCGAAGTCCGGCTCACCCCCGGCACGACGAGGCGGAGGAGAAGGTTCCCTTGGCCGCTTGGCAGGGGCAGTGGCGATGGTCTGAGACGACCCAGCTCCGGCCGCCGCCGCGGCGTGAGAGGCGGCAGGAGTAGAAGCGGTGGTTCGGGAGGACCCTGCTCCAGTTGCCGCAGCGGCGTGAGGCGCTCCCGCGGCAACAGTGCTTGCCACGGTGGAGTGTGTCGCGCGGCACGGCGGCTGTTGACTCGTCTGCCGCCCCGCTACGTCCCCGACCTTGTGGAGACGCCTTCTTGGTGGAGCTCGGGGCTCTGCTTGCGGCGGGCTGTCTGAAGATGAGGAGGAAGAGGAGCTGGTCTCCAACAAGCCGCTCGCACCCTCGGCGGGCTCGCTCGACTCAACGTCAGGCCCGGCAAGCTCTTCTTCACCGACAAGCCACTCTCGCTCGGTAAGGCTTGCCACCTCTGCTACCTCTGCCTCCTCCACGGTGAATCCAAACTCGCCCGCGGAAGCGGCTGCCGCCACCTCTTCTGCTCTAGTGGCGATGCGCTGCATCTCCGCATCGGTGGTGTCGCAGGTGAGGCTTTTCTGCTCATCGGAGCGGACCGGCACTTCCACCAAGCCGTCAAAGAACTCCTGCACGACATCGTCTGCAGGCTCTTGCCAAGTTGGGACAATTCCATGCGAATCGCACAGCGGCATCATTGCACGGATGCGGTCGAGCAAGGAGTTGTTGCACAGCGGAACGACACCCTTCGGCAACCTGAACCATTCGGGATGTTGAGGGTCGTGCTTGAACAATTCCTTGAGCATCGCGTCCAGTTCCAAGACAGTGAAGTTGAAGTTGAGGCCCGGGCGCAGCCTCATGATGTCCGCTGCACCCCCGAACTCCCGGGCGGGTCTCCTCCTCTCCTGCAGGGGGGCGATGCGGCGGCGAAGAAAATCTGCGCCAACAGCGCCTACAGTGAGCCTGGCAAGCCTGAGGCACAGGATCCGGGTGACGGCAATCTTCAGCCTATCGTCTTCCGGGGCCATGCTGCTCCAATCGTTGCCGCGCACTACTGGGGCTTGGCGCTGGGCGGTAAATGGCTGCGGGTTCTCCTCGACAACCCAGCACCAGTCTGCTCTCCATTCCTCCCACTTGCTGCGGAGCTCCCCCTCCAGATAAGCTTCCTTCTTGCTGGCTCTCGAAATCCAGGCGATTCCGCCGGATAAAGGCTCCCCTCTCTCAACTCGGGGCATGAAGAAGTGGCGGAAAAGAGCTACATTTGGATGGACTCCGACAAAGTTTTCGCAGAGATGTGCGAAAACTGCCATGGTCAGAACAGAGTTGGGGGTGAAGTCAAGGAGGTGGAACCCGTAGGTGTTCACAATGTCGTAGAAAAATTCAGAGAAAGGCGGGCAGAGCCCGCAGTAGAAGAACAGCGCGAAGAAGGGATATCCATTCGGAGCCAGTTCCGAAGCGGCGGGTGAGAGTACCTTCGTGCGCGGATGCACTCGCGTCTGTGTCGACCAGAAGAGGTAGTAGTACTCCCTCAGCTCCTTCGCGGCGAGCTTGGGGGGGAAGGTTGCCCGCTCCTTTCGCAGCGCCACGAACCACTGCGCCTCGGTCGACTTCACGCCCTTTGTCGGTGTCAAAACCGGCGGATCTCGGGTAGGGGGTCCCGAACTGTGCGTCTAGGTGGATGGTAACAAGAGACGAGGGACACAATGTTTTTACCCAGGTTCGGGCCCTCTCGATGGAGGTAAAACCCTACGTCCTGCTTGATTAATATTGATGATATGGGTAGTACAAGAGTAGCTCTACCACGAGATCAAGGAGGCTAAACCCTAGAAGCTAGCCTATGGTATGATTGTTAAGATGTCTATTCGTCCTACGGACTAAGGCCCTCCGATTTATATAGACACCGGAGAGGGCTAGGGTTACACAGAGTCGGTTACAATGGTAGGAGATCTACATATCCGTATCGCCAACCTTGCCTTCCACGCCAAGGAAAGTACCATCCGGACATGAGCCGGAGTCTTCAATCTTCTATATTCGTAGTCTTGGAGTCCGGCGGATATTGATAGTCCGGCTGTCCGGACACCCCCTAGTCCAGGACTCCCTCAGTAGCCCCTGAACCAGTCTTCAATGACGATAAGTCCGTCATGCATAATTTTGGCATTGCAAGGCGGGTTCCTCCCTTGAATAATCCGGAGAAGATAATGAACACCAGGATAGTGTCCGGCTCTGCAAAAATAATTTCCACATTCCACCGTAGAGAGAATAAAACATATACACTAGCTCAATCTGCTGACGTATTATGCGGCGTGACATCACACCGCAGCCAAGCCCTCGTTTGAATCGTTTTTTACTATTCCACCTCAGCACGTTTAGCGAAGCGGTTTCCTTGGCACGTCTTGTCGAAGCAGAGATCGTGTTCCCCTTATTCCGGGATCCTCATCAATACGTGCGTGGGTAACCCAACCGTTCCCGTCGCCACGCCTCCTCTATCAAAGGGGAATCCCAAACGGTCACGGAGACGGCCCTTGGTATTTCTTCCCCTTTATAAGAGGACCAAGGCCAGCCCTTGTTCTTCAATCTCGCATCGAATCTTTTCCCCGCTCTCCAGTTCCAACACCAGAGCCTCAGATTCGAGCGCTTCGGATCCTCAATCATGTCCGGCTCCGACCTCCAGGGCCGGTGGATGCCCTCCTCCGTCACGGAGGAGGACATACTGAAGTTGCGTGAGGCCAAGTACCTAGCCTACGAGGTTTCGCACAGGTTGCCTGCGCAATGGCAGGCTGTGCCAGCCCCCGAGCCCGGCGAATACGTTGTTTTCGTATCCCACCTCCGCCGGGGTTTAGGCTTCCCGACGGATCCCTTCGTGAGAGGGCTCCTGTTCTACTACGGGCTGGACTTTCACGACTTGGCTCCGGAGTCTATCCTCCATATCTCCGCATTCATCATCGTCTGCGAAGCCTTCCTCCGCGTCATCCCCCACTTCGGCCTATGGCTGAAGACCTTCAAGGTGGAGCCGAAGATGATCGGGGGGCGTCAAGCGGAGTGCGGCGGGGTGACCATAAGCAAGAAGGTCGATGCCCCGTGGCTCGAGGGTTCCTTCCAAGAGGAACCCGGACTGTGGCAGCAGGAGTGGTTCTATTTCACCGCTCCGAGGGGCAGCAGGCAAAAGCCGCCGCCCTCATTCCGCCCGGGACCTCCACGCCAACTGATGTCGTGGGTCAACCAAGGGCTCAACTGGGGGCCGTCCGAAGACGTGCCCTCGCTGCAGGGCCGGATTTGAGATCTCCAAGCGAGGGAGATCGACCTGATCAAGGTGATGCAGGTTATGCTAGTCAGGCATCTTCTGCCCTGCAAATGTCGTCCTCTCCGTCTATGGGAATTCAACCCAGAGGGACCTCGGATTCTCCAACACTTCATGGGTGCGACACCCGCGGAGATGTACAAGTTGTTCTTCGGACCGCAGGTAGCGTGTCCGGATTCAGCCGAGGATGCAGGTCTAAGTCGCAATCGCCCGGATACTCAGGTAAGTAGCTCAGAGTCCGAACATTCTGTTTATGTGCCTTTCTAGAGTTTGCATCCTTACCCTTTGTTCTTTACAGGAATGGGTGGCGCGATCAAGGCTGATAAGGTGTCCGGCCCCCCTCCCAGAGACCGCACTGGAGCCTGTGCTGGTCAGAATGTTGGAGGTTGCTCCCGCAGAAGGGGGCAATGGGGAAAATAGAGGAGCTAATATTTCGCCCAAAGGGGCGACAGAGGAGGAGGGAACCAAGAATCCCTCCCCTCAGGGGGAGAAGAGGACCGCCTCCGAAGATCCGGAGGCCAAAGCCCCTAAGCGTGGGAAGAGATCTTCCCCGGGGGGTCCGGCGCCCGGAGAGAATCCGGACGCACAATCATCACCAAAGGATCGGCCCTCCAGCGAGCCGTGAGTATAAAAGAGAGAATTAATTAGTAAGGAAATACCTTCATTTGTGCTTCTGTAGGTAACCGAAGTATTTATATCGCAGTTCGGATCTGCAGCCTTCTCAGATGAGTTCATCTTCGGGGGACCTTCTTCCGGAGATGATGGAGAGCGATACGCCTCCATCCGCAGCGCCGCCAGATGAGGCAAGTGAACCCGAAGTGTCATCACGGAGGGTATCCCCGAGTCCGGAGGGGCCAGAGAGTTCGGCACCTACTAGTATCCGGCCGGGAGAACTGAAGCATCTGCTTGAGAGGGCGTCCGTTTCAGAAGATCACCGTGCGTTAATGCGTATGTTGATTGGAAGGATTTCGTCCGCTGGAAGCGGATTGCGTAATGCCGCCATGAGTTTACTGGCGGGATTTGAGGTATGCAATAATGACGCACCCCTTGATCTTTTAACAGTTTTGCATATAAAAATGCGCCCTGTATACATAGTAGCCCCTGAGACTCGGTAGGTTGTCGGAAACGACAGCATGCCGAGGATCAAAATCTCGAAATCTCAAGTAATGAATACCGCCGTCCTGATACAGGTGGCGGATAGTCCGGGGGCCAGCCGGACTAATGAGTTTGCCGAATTAAGTCGGCAACTTGACGTGGCGGATGCTGACATCGCGCTTGTCAACCAGCGACTTGACGAGTCGCAAGGTAAATGAATTCTCCACAGTTTATTTATGTAAGGGGGTCGAAGCCCTCTGCTGATAAATTGTATGCTGTTGTACAGACGGTGCTGCTGCTGTGGAGAGCGTCCAGGCTGAACTTGCTCGAGCTAAGGAGCAGGCCCGAAGGAGTGATGCGGCTGCCTCGAAGGCGGCTGAAGAGTTGAAAGCCGAAAAGGCTGCGCACTGCCTAAGCAGGGCGGAGGTGGCCGAATTGGCCAGGAAATTAAAGGATGCTACCGACCGCAATGAGGCTCTTGAAAAGGAGCGCTTATCGGAGCAGGAAGACCTGAAGAAGGCCACCGCCGAAGCCAAGGATGCCCGCTCTGCAATGCGGGCTATGAAGGAGGAGCTGCGCCAGGCTGGAGAGATCGTGGCCGGCAAGCCTATTCTGCTGTGTCGCCGGTTTATGGATGCGAAGTATGCTCAATTTGAGCGGCTGTGGAGTCCGGAGGATCCGTATATGGACTTAGCTCCAAGCGCGGCTGATGCCGTTAAGCACTTCCGGAGCCAGGGGGATCACGAGACGGAAGAGCTGTATTGGTCTCAATTCCACAGTCCGGATCGCTCCCTTCCGTTGACGGACCGGTTGGCCGAATGGGCCGAGCTAAATAGATTGTCCGGACTTGCCATGTCTGACATCGTGGCCCATGTATGGCCAGGGAGGTCCAAGGCGACGAGCTACTTCGGCTTACTGCAGCAATTCCTTGGAGCGGTGCCGCATATAAAGGATATGAAGCGGTCGGCCTGCATCGAGGGCGCACGGATGGCTCTTGCCCGTGTGAAGGTGCATTATCCCAAGATGGATGCCACCGCCGTTGCCACCCAGGGTCCGGATGAAAGCCGGCTCCCTGTCGAGCACTACTTCGGAGAAGTCATGCGTGGTGCTCGTAAAATAGAGGCACAGTGCTTAAAGAATGTAACGTTCAAATGAACGCATTAGCTTGTAAATTAATGATTATATTATAACTGCTTTTTATACTTGTGTGTCCAAGTAAAACTTCTCCTATGCGGCCGTTTATGTATACTTGTGTATAACCTGAAAGATGGCAGTCTTCGGCTTCAGCCCCCACGCACAAGGTGCTGGGGTGTTTGCACAAATAGCGCGTTTTCACACTTAATCCGATGTCTCGGTCCTGTTATAAGGAGGTGGTAGCGTAGCGAACTAGGCAATCCGGACTATAATGCTTTATCACTTTCACTTAGCCAGTGGAGCTCGAGGGTGGGGCTACGATATAGCCCCTGGTGGCACCGCACATCTCCGGATTCGGGGTGCGTATGTGCCTGACCGGGAAACGGTCCTTCGTCAAAGCGGGGAATTCTAAACATTCTGATAGTCGATCAAGTGGCTGACCAGACTCTCGTTGTATCATGACAGTCAGTTTTCGGCTTTCTCTACTGAGGTGCTCGCCCAGCTGAACTGGGGCACAATCGCAGTAGTTCTCCTGGTGCCGCGTTAGCCGATGATACGGAACGTAAGGCAGCAAAACACAGGAGCCGGGCAAACCCAACATTTGACCAAAGACATGATTCGGAGCTGATGCATATAATGCCTAACTCGAGACGCCGAACACTCCCGAAGGTGTTCGGACTTTATAATAATGGGCAGAAAGATGCCCTAAGCCCCTAGTGTCCGGGTACAGGCATGGTCCTCTGACGCGGCCGATGCCAAAGCGTCAGGCTCCGATTTTGCTATAGGAAGAAACCAAGGGAGAGTAACAACAAGAGACAGTAAAAAAAGGTCTGCGCAGGGTCTTAATCTGAAAAGAATCCTTGCCACGGGTCCCTACTGCACGTCTGCGCCTGTGTCTCTGTTGCGCCGTTATCCTGGACGGGTATGCACATTGTTCATCTGTAGAAAGAGAGGAACGTTTAGTTGTAGAAACAATTCGTGCGAAAAATATGTAAAATAAGAAATATAAATAATTAAAGTAAGGTTTATATGAAACCACGATTGTTTGTGCGCGCAGCCCCCTGTGAAGGGGTATGCGGCTAGGGAGCCCCTAGCCTGCTGAGTCCGGATTCGTCTATCCGAGTCAGGGGTCCTTAAGTGACCCTCGCACTGAAATGGCGCCATGTGGACCGGGCATCTTGAGTGTAAGAGACGCGTAATGCGGTATGGCGTTGAAGCGGACAAAAGCCTTTTGTCCCAAGAGTGCATGATATTCACTTTCAAATGGGACGATATGAAAAATTAATTTTTCGCGTCGAAAATTGTTCGGCAATCCGAACACGACGTCCAGAAATATAGAGCCTGTGCACTTGGCGTAAGGGCCTGGCGTCACTCCTTTGAAGGAAGTGCGGCTGTGTCGAATTTTGGTAGGGTCTATCCCCATCCTACGGGTTGTGTTTGAATATAGCAGGTTTAAGTCACTGCATCCGTCCATTAGGACGTTAGTGAATTGTAATCCGTCTATTATGGGATTCAATATCAGAGGAGTTCGTCCCGCGTTTCGAACGCTTCTAGAATAGTCCAGGTGGTCGAAAGTGATTGGTTTTGATATCCAATCTCTACGGTCTGCTGGGTTGGACCGTGCGAAGCTCTTTTTAGAAAGTGCCGCACTATTTTTCCGTGTTATCACATGAAGTGAGTTTACTGCTTTGACCCCTTGTGGGAAAGTCTTTTGTTTTCCGGTGCCCTGCTGGCGGGGTTTATCTTCTTCGCTTGACGCGTCGAGCCCCTTGTGTTCGGCATTTAATCGGCCGGACTGTTTAAAAACCCAACAATCCCTGTGGGTGTGATTTGCAGGCCTTCCGGGGGTGCTGTGGATTTGGCATATCCGACCCAAAATTTTGTTTAAGTTGGACAATTCGTCACTGTCATCCTTAAGAGGTTGAGTTTTGTTATTGGGCCGCGAGCTTTTGAATCCGGCGTTGACTGCCGTGCTCTTTGGGCTTTTCTCTTTATTTCGGCGTTGCTCTTTTCTGCGCCGTGATTTTCCGTTTCCATCTCTTATCTCGGACGTACTTGGGTCGCTGGTGCTGCTTCTTGCTAGCCAGCTATCCTCTCCCGCACAGAAGCGGGTCATGAGGCTTGTTAGTGCGGACATTGTCCTCGGTTTCTCTTGGCCGAGGTGCCTGGCGAGCCATTTGTCTCGGACATTGTGCTTGAAAGCTGCTAAGGCTTCGGCGTCTGGACAGTCGACTATTTGGTTCTTTTTGGTAAGAAACCTGTTCCAGAATTTCCGCGCTGACTCTCCGGGCTGTTGAGTTATATGACTTAAATCATCTGCATCCGGAGGACGGACATAAGTCCCTTGAAAATTTGCTCTAAACGCATCCTCGAGCTCTTCCCAACTTCCAACAGTGTTTTCTGGGAGGCTTTTGAGCCAATGACGGGCTGGCCCTTTGAGCTTGAGGGGTAGATATTTTATGGCGTGGAGATCGTCTCCTCTGGCCATGTGTATATGCAGTATATAATCTTCTATCCAGACTCCAGGGTCTGTTGTTCCATCGTAGGCCTCTATGTTTATGGGTTTAAACCCTGCTGGGAATTCATGGTCCAGCACCTCATCGGTGAAACATAGTGGGTGTGCGGCGCCCCTGTAATTGTATGTGCCGCTATCACCGGACACTTGACGCGTTGCTTTGCTTCTTGGGGCCTTCTTTTTAGGTCCGTAGATGGACCTGGCTGGGCCATTTGACGGTGGAGGCTCTATGGCCTCTTCGTTGAATTCTGGTAGCAGCTTACGCTTCGGGTAGCTCTTTGATTGGTGGCCATTGCCGTATTTATCTGCGGTTTTGAGTACTTTGCTCCATCTTATTCTGAGCGTGTCTTCCGCTGTTTTGAGCTTCCGTTTTTCCTTCTTCAGGCTTCTTACTGTGGCGATGAGCCTGCGCTTAAAAAGCTCTTGTTCGACGGGGTCCTCGGGCGCGACGAGTTCATCGTCGTTGAGGCTTGCTTCGTCTTCGGAGGGAGGTATGTAGTTATGATCCTCGACCTCTTCGTCTGCCGCCCTTTCGTGAGGGCTTGTTTCTGCTTCCTCATGCGCTGAGTCTTGCTGGAGGAGGTTGTCTTCGGCACTCTCTGGGGTATTGTTATCTCCTGTGCCGGAATCTCTATTCTTGCTGTGGCGGGATTTAGAGCGGCGCCGCTGACGCCGGCATTTGGGCTGCTTCTTTAAAGAGTCTGCCTCCGCTGCTTCTTCGCCATCCCCCTCTTTTGGGGTATCCACCATGTATACGTCATATGACGAGGTGGCCTTCCAGTGCCCTATAGGCGCTGGTTCCTGTTCGTCTCCGGCATCGTCGTCCATAGCGTCGATGTCTTCGGAGTCGTAGTCTAGCATGTCGGTTAAATCCTCGATAGTGGCTACAAAGTGGGTGGTGGGTGGGCTCTGAATTTCTTCGTCGTCCGTACTCCAACCGTCCTGGCCATAGTCCGTCCAGGACTCTCTCGATAGCGAGAGACGCTTTAATGAATTTAGGATATCACCAAAAGGCGAGTGTTGGGATATGTCCGCGGCTGTGAATTCCATAACCGGCGCCCAATCCGGATTGATTGATAGGGGCGCGGGAGGTTCGGAGTCCGGTGAGGAGTCCGGCGCCTCGGAATCACGAGTCTCGCAGGGGACAAGGTCAGTGTTCGGCTCCATCGCCATGGATGTTGAAGCCCCCGGGGCGGTGTCTATCCACCGACCCTCGATCTGGGCGATCGGCTCCGGGCTAATGGCCGTAGCGGATCCGAGTGCGGCCACCAAGGCACTGTCCGCCGGCAGAGCTAGATCGTGCCCATCGTCATAGTGCGGCGCGCTTGGCTGTGGCTCGAGTCCGTCGAAGATCAAGTCTCCGCGGAGATTAGCCGTGAAGTTTAAGCTTCCGAATCTCACCTGACGGCCAGGGGCGTAGCTTTCGATCTGCTCCAGATGGCCAAGAGAATTGGCCCGCAGTGCAAAGCCGCCGAATATGAAGATCTGTCCGGGGAGAAAAGTCTCACCCTGGACAGCGTTGCTGGTTGAAGATGCCATCAAGCCTATCAGCGACGACACAGAGGAACTCTCAATGAAAGCACCAATGTCGGTGTCAAAACCGGCGGATCTCGGGTAGGGGGTCCCGAACTGTGCGTCTAGGCGGATGGTAACAAGAGACGAGGGACACAATGTTTTTACCCAGGTTCGGGCCCTCTCGATGGAGGTAAAACCCTACGTCCTGCTTGATTAATATTGATGATATGGGTAGTACAAGAGTAGATCTACCACGAGATCAAGGAGGCTAAACCCTAGAAGCTAGCCTATGGTATGATTGTTAAGATGTCTATTCGTCCTACGGACTAAGGCCCTCCGGTTTATATAGACACCGGAGAGGGCTAGGGTTACACAGAGTCGGTTACAATGGTAGGAGATCTACATATCCGTATCACCAAGCTTGCCTTCCACGCCAAGGAAAGTACCATCCGGACACGAGCCGGAGTCTTCAATCTTCTATCTTCGTAGTCCCTGAGTCCGGCGGATATTGATAGTCCGGCTGTCCGGACACCCCCTAGTCCAGGACTCCCTCACCCTTCCCCTTGTCGGCTTTCAGAGCCATGGCAGAGGTAGTGGGGGAGATCGACGGCGTTGGTGGTGCTGGTGGCGATGGGGGGCGGAGCGCTGCTCTCTTTCGGCTTTGGGAAGAAGGGGGGAGCGGCGGAGGATTTTGAGATTGGAACGGCAACCGGCGAAATGGGCGAACTGCCCCTGTTTCCCCTGCTTATAAAGAGGGAGGGGGCGGGCGTTCCGTCTTTCCGAATAAAGAAACCACCCACGATCTCTCCCACGATGCCGCATTCGACGCGTGCCGTTCGGGGAGGGCGCGGTGGATGCGGAGTGAGATACGGCGTAACCCAGGCCACGCGTGCCCGTGCCTTGTTTTGGGCCTGGCCCAACAGCGCTCGGCACCGTGTGTGGCCCATGCCCGGGGGCTCCTGTCGGTGTACTAGAGTAGGGGTACCCTAGTATCCCGAACTTGTGCATGGGCAGTCGCAACACCCCGCGGCAAGGCTTGCCGGGTGACCGCCAAGGTCCTCTGTTGTTCCTTTGGAGCCATTCAAGAACAAAGTATTCAAGCCAAGGAGACAAGGCCCCGGCAAGAGGAGCTTGCCGGGAAGGCCAACCAAGGCATATCAAGGAACTTGCCGCGACGCGCCACGCGTCCCGGCAAGGCCCGGTGAGCGACAAGCTTCCGAACGCGACAAGACAACGACCGCGGCAAGGCGCTTGCCGCGGCAAGCTACCACTCTGTACCCGCAGTCCAGCATATCCACCAACCTGTCGCCCTGGGACCTTTCCAGGCGCGCGTGGCAAGAGGCTGTGCAGCCAGCGGTGCGCGGTGGCAAGCGGCGCTGACAAGACTGCCATCATGGCAAGCGGTGGCGCCCCTGACGGTCCTTTTCTTGCCCTGTTTGGGCGACGCAGACGGGCATTTAATGCCTTTGTCCCCTGCCGTCAGGGTTAGGTAGGATACACTGTACAGGTAGTTGTACCAACCGCGACATTTTTCCATTTCTACCCTTGTCTGCGTTGCCACCTGTCAGTGACCCCTTGAGCATATAAAAGGAGGCCCATGCGCAACATAGAGGGAGCTTCGGAACCAGAAAACACTCACGCTCAGTCTCGTTAGCAGCTAGTGTGTACTATAGCACTCAGCGCTCCCGAGCAAGAACTCAATACACTCAGACATGCAGCAGTAGGAGTATTATCTCTCCGGACAGCTCCGAAGCTGGGTAAATCGCTCGTGTGCTTCGCCTCGATCCGCTCTTCATGCGACCTCCGCCCCCCGCCGAACCGAAAGGGGCCCGGTCCGCCGGCCCCATAGGTGCTCGTGGATCCGTTTCCCCGACAATGGTTCTAGGTACGGAATAAATAGGCTTGGGGTCGAAGGAGAAGAAGTGGAGTCGAAGGAGTCATCTCAGCCGCCCATCCTGGGAGGCCTGTGCGCACCGGGTAAGTTGGGCCCGTGCGCAGGGGGTTCCCGTGGGCACGGTACACGCCCATGCGCACGGGGTGCTCCAGCGCTGGTTTCCTGTGTAGCCTGTGGGCACGGGGTCTCGGGGGCCCGTGCGCACGGGGTCACCTGGGACTTGCTGTTTTGCTGCTGCTGCACTCCGTCTTGATCCTCATGGCCTTGGGGTGGTTCTCCTTCTCCTTGGGGATGCTCCTGAGCTCCTTGGTGATGTTCCTCTTCGTACATAAGGAGGCATAGCACATTTTGGTGTGGTAGTAGACATGTTCCATTTGTGTCCATATGCAAGTCTAGTAGGAAGGAGTTCACCTCGGTTTCCAAAGCACGTGCTCTAGCTCTTGTAATGGGTCCTTGTGGAGTTGGATGTGTTGATGTAGAGTCCATGGGGATGATGGAAGGATGCTCCGCATCATCTCCCCTCCCTTTGAAAGGATCCGACCTCGGATCAAGATCTTCATCACCATGGAAAGGCGAGAGGTCCTTGACGTTGAAGATGTCGCTCACGTTGTACTTGTCTCGTGGGAGTTCAGTCTTGTAGGCGTTGTCGTTGTAGCGTGCTAGCACCTTGAATGGTCCATCGACTCGAGGTAGTAGTTTGGACTTGCGTTCGTTGGGGAAGCGGTCCTTGCGAAGGTGTAGCCACACGAGATCACCTATGTTGAAGATCATGGGTTGTTTGTTGACGTTGAGCTTGGTCGCTAGTCGATGTACTTGGCGCTCGATGATGTTTCCTGTATCTTTATGCATCTTCTTGATGTAGCTTGCTCGTGCACTCGCATCCATGTTGGTGCGCTCTTGTAGAGGGAGAGGTAGAATGTCCGATGGGGACAATGGGTTGAAGCCGTAGACGACCTCGAAGGGGGACTTGCCGGTAGTCGAATGTCTTGCGCGGTTGTAGGTGTACTCGGTGATGGGTAGACACGCCTCCCACTCCTTGATGTTCTTCTTGATCAACACGCGAAGTAGAGTGGATAGTGTCCGGTTCGTCACCTCTGTTTGGCCGTCGGTTTGGGGATGGAATGCGGATGAGAACAAGATCTTGATTCCGAGCTTGGCGCATAGAGCCTTCCAAAAGTAACTCAAGAACTTGACGTCGCGGTCGGAGACGATTGTCTTTGGTACTCCATGGAGGCGCAAGATTTCCCTACAAAAGAGATTTGCAATATGTGAAGCATCGTCTACCTTGTTGCAAGGAATGAAATGTGCCATCTTAGAAAATCGGTCCACGACAACTAACATAGAATCCTTTCCATTTTGAGTTCTAGGCAAACCAAGTACAAAATCCATACTAATGTCTTCCCAAGGTTGATAAGGAATAGGAAGAGGCATGTAAAGACCATGAGATTGAGCTTTTGACTTAGCTTTGCGACATGTAGAGCATCGGGTGGTGAAGCGTGAGACGTCGCGGAACATCTTGGGCCAAAAGTAGTTCTTGGAGAGCGTGGCGAAAGTCTTATCGCGTCCAAAGTGTCCCATGAGTCCGCCTCCATGAGCCTCTTGCAAAAGGAGCAAACGAAGAGAAGACTCGGGAATGCATAGTTTGTTAGCTCTCATAAGATAACCATCCTTGATGTACTATTGTTCCCAAGACGTATGCGTCAAACATTTAGCATAATGAGGTGCAAAAGATGGATCACTAGCATACAAGTCTTTTATGTGCTCAAAGCCAATAACATTCAACTCAAGTGTGGTGACAAGCGTGCATATGCGTGAAAGTGCATCGGCAACTACATTTTCCTTACCCTTAATGTACTTGATCACATATGGGAAAGATTCAATAAATTCACTCCATTTGGCATGACGCTTGTTCAACTTAGTTTGACCTTTTAAGTACTTAAGTGTTTCATGATCGGTATGTATGACAAACTCATGAGGTCTAAGGTAATGTTCCCAAACATGTACGACACGCACTAAAGAATACAATTCTTTATCATAGATGGGATAGTTAAGTTGAGCACCGGAGAGTTTTTCACTAAAATATGCAATTGCTTGTTTTTCTTGCATCAAAACTCCGCCAATTCCGGTACCACTTGCATCACAATGAACCTCAAAAGTTTTGTCAAAGTTGGGCAAAGCAAGAATCGGAGCATGAGTAAGCAAAGACTTGAGCTCATCAAAAGCGGTTGATTGCAAAGATCCCCAAACAAAAGGAGCATTTTTCTTACTCAAAGCATGCAAAGGAGTGGCTATTGTGCTAAAATCTTTCACAGAGCGGCGATAAAAACCTGCAAGACCAAGGAAACTTCGTACTTGTTGCAAATTGGTGGGTTGGGGACAAGTTTTAATTGCTTCAATTTTAGTTTCATCAACATGGACACCCTTGGAAGAGACAACGAAACCCAAGAAAACCACTTTGTCAACACCAAGTGTGCACTTTTTCATGTTGGCATAAAGACTTTCCTTGCGAAGTGTTTGCAAAACAAGCTTAACATGATCAAGATGCTCTTTTATGGTTTTGCTAAACACAAGAATATCATCGAAGTAAACCACAACAAAGACTTCAATGTAAGGTCGAAGTACATGATACATGAGACGCACAAAAGTACCGGGAGCCTCCGATAAACCCATAGGCATGACTAACCATTCATAAAAGCCAAATTTTGTTTTGAAAGCAGTTTTCCATTCATCACTTTCTTGTATGCAGATTTGATAATAGCCACTTTTAGGATCAATTTTTGAGAAACTTTTTTTTTTCAACTATGCCACGATGCTTGATATGCAAGCCACACATCGAGATAACAAGTAGTAGATGCACGGGATTGACGGAACACTAAATGGTGCACTAAGACGTGGCCCGGCAATACTCAACAAGCTAGTCTCGATGGGTAAGCTATGCAAAATGACTCAAAGCTATCAAGTTAATGGCAAGGGAGTACAAGTTGTCGTCGAGGTTACCGTCCTTGCTTACGGTTGAAGATGATCTTGTCGAAGTCGAAGTGTTGTCCGACTCGATGATTGTTGGCGATGATGATACCAAGTTGCGCCTAAGTAGCCGAAACACCTTAGGACATAAGAGAAATCGCAACCAAACACTCAATAAACACGTGGAATGGTGCGGAAGAACACGAGGGGTGGCGTTGAAACAAAATGAGAAAACAGAAAAATGGACGAAAGTTCCTGGATGGCCCGTGTGCACGGGGTAAGTGAGGCCCCGTGTGCACGGGGTCCCGATGGCCCGTGTGCACGGGGTCTCCCGAGAGCAGATGAACTTCTGTGATTTTGTGGTGATTGCAAGTTTTTGGCCAAATTCCAGTGGGGGATGGGTGGGGATGATGGTGGAGGTGTAGATCCACTTGCCAAACACCAAATTCGTGGATCAAATCAACCAAATCTCACAAGATCAATAAATTGCAAGAAAAATTTTTGGGGCTATTTTTGGTGGGGATTTTCGGATTAGGACGAAAAACAACAAAATCAAGCTAGAAAGTGGAAGGTAGGGACTCCAAGATGTGAATCAATGTGGCTCATGATACCATACGATGTAGGGTAGAACCCTAGGAAGGACCTTTTCACACCTGGAGGGGGAAAAAGGAGGAAAATCACAAGAACAACAAGAACACAAGGATGAACACAAAGAGACAATCACTCCAACAATTCCTGATTACACATCCACTAGAGTAACAACACAAGATCCACAAGTCTCAAACACAATCAAAGGAAAGATACAATGGCAAAGTTCATCCCAAATCCAAAGGAAGAGGGGTCTTGGTGATAGTCTTCTCCCAATGGAGGTCTTGAAATCCTCAAGGATTCTTCCCTATGGGGTCTTGATCCTCAAAGAGGGAAGGTAATGGAGCAAAGCTCACCAAGATCTCATCTAATACTTTGCTAACCCTAAACATGGCCCTAGGTACGGAATATATAGGCTTGGGGTCGAAGGAGGAGAAGTGGAGCCGAAGAAGTCATCTCAGCCGCCCATCCTAGGAGGCCCGTGCGGACAGGGTAAGTTGGGCCCGTGCGCACGGGGGTCCCGTGGGCACGGTACACGCCCGTGCGCACGGGGTGCTCCAGCGCCGGTTTCCTGTGTAGCCCGTGGGCACGGGGTCTCGGGGGCCCGTGCGCACGGGGTCACCTGGGACTTGCTGTTTTGCTGCTGCTGCACTCCGTCTTGATCCTCATGGCCTTGGGATGGTTCTCCTTCTCCTTGGGGATGCTCCTGAGCTCCTTGGTGATGTTCCACTTCATACCTAAGGAGGCATAGCACATTTTGGTGGGGTAGTAGACATGTTCCATTTGTGTCCATATGCAAGTCTAGTAGGAAGGAGTTCACCTCGGTTTCCAAAGCACGTGCTCTAGCTCTTGTCATGGGTCCTTGTGGGGTTGGATGTGTTGATGTAGAGTCCATGGGGATGATGGAAGGATGCTCCGCATCACTAACCCTAGCTTCTTCCTCCTCCAGCCGCCGGACAAGTCCATGCCCCACCGGACATGTCCGCCACCGCCCCGCAGTGAACCCCGTCGCGCCACCTGTCCTGGCCGCCGCCCCCGCCGCCAGGCCCGCCAGGGCCCATCACGAGCCCGCCCCCGGGCTGC
>NC_041381.1:300507981-300515001 GCF_002162155.2 Triticum dicoccoides
GCCACTGCCGTCCTCCGGCCCCGCCACCCGTTGCTCCGGCCCCGCCACCCGTTGCTCCGGCCGTCGCCTCGCCTGCCCCGCCGCTGGTCGCTCCGCCGCCCGCCTCGCCGGGACGAGCGCCTCCTCCACCCGAGGCGCCTCGCCTCCATCCGCCCTTTGCCGCCGGTCGCTGGACCTCCTCGCCGGGAGCTCGCCGCTGCCGGATCTCCTCCGGCCAGATCCGGGCAGGCGCACCCGAATCCGCCTCGCCCCGTTGCCGGCCTCCTCCAGCTTCGCCGCGCCGGCGTCTCGTCGCCGGCAGGAGCTCGCCGGAGACATCGTCGTCGGATCCACCGGAATGTGGATCAGATCCACCAACACGTTCATCCTAATGCCTCCCCACGCCCGGATCTCTCCGTCCCGGAACATCCCCGTCCACATTCCCCGAGGTTATATTTGACTAAGTCCCCAGTTTTTCATCTCATGTGCACTTGTCTGAGCTAGCGTATCTTTCTGCTTGTAGCTCTATTTTGCATGTGCAATATATCAAAATGTTCATTGTGAGATGTTCTTAATTTCATTACATTGTGACATGCTTGTTTGAGTTCATCTTGATGCCCTAATCATTGTTGCAAGAGTGCTATATGATGTTAACCTGCTGAGACTATTATAACTTGTTTTTTTGTCATTTTCGTTGCATTTTGTGTGTGCATCTTTTGAACATGATGTCTACATGTTTTAGGAGCATATTAATGCAATATTTACAGTGGTGCAATCCATTTATTTTTGTGAGTCTTGTAGTGAGTGCATCCAGCTCGTGAAGTAGGGTACTTGTTGTTACTGTTTTGCTAGGCTGAAACTGCTATATCAGCTTGCTATGTATGATTGATGCTTCCATCCATTATATGCATAATATGGAGATGTTCACTAACGATGTTTTGTTATACATGTTATGCTCTATTCATCCATGCCCTTGTTTGCATCTATGGCCTGCTTTAGCTTGTTGTTATCATGCTCCAAACTTGCTAAATAATGTTTCTGTCAGCCCGTTAACATGAAAATCAGTTTTTCCATGTGTCTTGGTAGTGATCCATGCACCCTATGTCTATGTTCTTGCCATTATTAGCTTCATAATTAGGTCATCTTAGTGTTGGTTGAATTCACATGCCATGAAATTCTCTGTGGAGAGAGGTACAATCTCACGAACATGACTACTTATCGTTATTCCTGCCATGTGCTGTTATTTTCAGTGTCTGAATCTGTCATATCACTTGCCATGTTTGCATGGATCCTACCATCTTTTCTGTTGATCTTTGGAATTAGTTCATTAAGGGCGTTTTGTTCTCTGTCTTTAGTATTAGCATGCCGTGCTCTATTTGCCATGATAGCTTGCTATAACATGTGTTTGATAGCTCTAAACATTGCAACCTGATGTTATTTTCTGCCAAGTCTGTGAACTGTTATTATTTGCAATCTTGACATGTCCTTTTGAGCATGTTATAGTGTTTTCTGGAGATAGCTCAGTGTTCTTGTTTTTTTATGCTTCATCTGTACATCACGTCCATGTCATTTGTCTTCATGTTGAGGTGCCGTAGCATGTTATTTTGATGTTTGTAAAATGCCTAGTTGCTGTGTTGGACAGCTTGTCCTTTAAACTTGTTTCATGTGTATGTGTTGCACCGTTGCTCCGTTTTGAGCATGCTCTATATGAAACTTTCTTAGAATTGCATGTAGTTTTACCTTATCATGTTGCATTCATGTTTTGAGATTGTTTGCTTGATGTTTGAATGCATTTTGCATCAATGCCATGCTTAACTTGTTTTTCTCATATCTTATAGGCCGTAGCTCTGAACTAAATTAGCTTTATATGTAACTTGACTAGAACTTCGTGTAGATCATTTTGGTGCATTTTAACTTGCTGTTTAAAAACTTGAACATAAGGTTTATTCAGATCTGGACCAATTTTGAAATTTGCATATGAGGACTTACGGATTTGTTATATGTTGTTTCCGGCCTCATTTAAACTTGCTTTGATGTGTTGTTCTTGATTGCATCATCTCTTGCCATGAGTAGCCTCATCTAGCCTTCTCATGCATCATGATTGGTTGTGCATCATGTCTTGTTTATGTGTTGTGTGTTTACCATGTTGTTTGCTTCTTTCCGGTTGTGCTTCTTCTCGATAGTTCCTGTTTTTTTGCGACCATGAGGATTCGTTCGACTATGCTTGGCTCATCTTCGTCCGCTCATCTTCTTCATGGGCTCGTTCTTCTTCCTAGCGGGATTTCAGGCAAGATGACCGTTACCCTAGATATCACTACTATTATTGCTATGCTAGTTGCTTCGTTCTATCGCTATGCTGCGCTACCTATCACTTGCTCTTCAAGCTCCCAAATTGCCATGTCAGCCTCTAACCTTTTCACCATTCTTAGCAAACCATTGCTTGGCTATGTTACCGCTTTCCTCAGCCCCTTTTATAGCGTTGTTAGTTGCAGGTGAAGTTGAAGATTGCTCCATGATGGACAGGACTATGTTGGGATATCACAATATCTCTTATTTAATTAATGCATCTATATACTTTGTAAAGGGTGGAAGGCTCGACCTTATGCCTGGTGTTTTGTTCCACTGTTGCCGCCTTAGTTTCCGTCATACTGGTTATATGTTCCTTGATTTTGCGTTCCTTACGCAGCCGGGTGTATGGGACCCCCTTGATAGTTCGCTTTGAATAAAACTCCTCCAGCAAGGCCCAACCTTGGTTTTAACATTTGCCACCTAAGCCTTTTTCCCTTGGGTTCTGCAGACTCAAGGGTCATCTTTATTTTTACCCCCTCCTCCCCCGGGCCAGTGCTCGTCGTGAGTGTTGGTCCAACCTGTCAGGCACCGCCACCAGGGGCAACTCTGGGCTGGCCTACCGGAAGTTTGGACAATCCGGTGTGCCCTGAGAACGAGATATGTGCAGCTCCTATCGGGATTTGTCGGCACATTCGAGCGGCTTTGCTGGTCTTGTTTTACCATTGTTGAAATGTCTTGTAACTGGGATTCTGAGACTGATCGGGTCTTCCCGGGAGAAGGAATATCCTTCGTTGGTCATGAGAGCTTATAATGGGCTAAGTTGGGACACCCCTGCAGGGTTTAAACTTTCGAGAGCCATGCCCGCGGTTATGTGGCAGATGGGAATTTGTTAATATCCGGTTGTAGAGATCTTGACACCATATTCGAATTAAAATACCAAACCGTGTATGTAACCATGCTGGTCTCTTTTCGAGTGGGTCGAGAAGTGAACATGGTTTGTGTTATGTTTGAACGCAAGTAGTTTCAGGATCACCCCTTGATCTCTTCTAGCTTCTCGACCGTTGCATTACTTCTCTTCTCGCTCTTATTTGCGTACGTTAGCCACCATATATGCTTAGTCGCTGCTGCAACCTCACCACTTATCCTTTCCATACCCATTAAGCTTTGCTAGTCTTGATACCCATGGTAATGGGATTGCTGAGTCCTCGTGGCTCATAGTTTACTACAACGATAGTTGCAGGTACAGGTTATGCGATGATCATGACGCGAGACAGATGCTTGTTTGTTTTGAGTTCTTCTTCTGCTTCATCATTCAGGGGATAGGTTCCTAGTGGGCAGCCTGGGCTAGCAGGGTGGATGTCGTTTGAGTTTCTGTTTGTGTTTCATCCGTAGTCGGATGTTAATCTTATGTATGATGTTGTTGTATTCGTGTGGCATTGTGTGCCTCTTGTATGTATCCCCAACCATTATGTAATGGTACGATGTAATGATATCCACCTTGCAAAAGAGTCTCGAATATGCGCTTCTATCCTTGGTGGGACCTTCGAGTTCCTTTAGGATAGGGTCACATATTGGGCGTCACAAGTTGGTATAAGAGCCTCGACCGACCTTAGGATCCCCCCTTGTTTGATCGTGTAGTTTGGCCGCTGTTGAGTCTAGAAGAAAACTTTTCGGAATCTAGTTATATCGGAGAGTAGGGATTCTTTTTACTCTTCAGCCGCTTCGTTGCTCTTGTGAGGAATCTTGACGTAGGTGTTTTGACTTACTCTTCTTCCCCTTCAAACTTTCTTTAGGATAACGCAGTTGGTTTTTTGATTGTTGGTTCTCAGCTCTTTTCATCCGGTGCATTTCTCGTCAAGTTGACTCGAGCCTCTTCTTCTTTGCCAAGTTCAATCTTCAGTTGTTTTCTTTTCCCACCCGCCCACCCCTTTTTCTTCTCAGAGCCAGAGTCCGTAATCGAGTATCCATCCTACTCGTGCGAAGCATTTGCATTCTTTCAACCGGTGTTTCCTCTTGAAGTTATTCATCAGTTTTTCCCCTTCCAAGTCGCCTTTGTTTTCCCGCCCTCCCACCCTCTTCTTCCCAGAGCCTGAGTCTCTTCCGAGCATTAATTTCATTCGTGCGGATCATCTTCAGTCTTTTCTAAATTGTCTCAACTGGTGAATTCTCGTTTTGTTTGACATTCTTCATATCCTTCTCTTCTCTGGTGGATTCAATTCCAATTTTCGGTAGTGATTATATTCTTTCCCTCGGCCCAAGTGTTTTCCCTGCTCATTCGCCTCTCGCCAGTTTATCCTTCCGGAGTGCTCAAGACATCTCAAGAGATTCGTCTGTGTTCAAATTATTTCGAGGTTATCACCTCATTCAAATATTTCAATCATTCCGGTGCATCATCTATCTCAACAATCCTTTTCAACGGTGTTTTCTTTTAGTGGGCCCTAACACACATGTCTTTTCCTAGGTTCTTACCTGACTCTTCTAATTTCTCGGAGCTATTCTCAAATCCTTTTTGAAGTTTGACGTAAGTATGTATTTCATCAGTCAGATCTTTTCCAAGATCAATTTCAAATCATTTTCATTGTTGCCTCAACCTCTTCGTTTTTCGTTTCCCCGGAGTGACTTAACAATTTTGGTGGTGTTTCTTGTCGTTATTTGAAGGCCGAAGAAGAGTTTTCCTCTCAATCTTGTCTGTTCTCTCGAACTTCCGTGGTTCTAGCTTCATGTTATCCTCTCGAATTATTCCATTTGTCAGATATTCCTTTTTCTCACCTATCCGGAGTATTTCAGGAGTTGATTTCTGTTTCGCTTCACCGGAGGCTATCATTCCAGAAGAATTCTTCTTCCTCACATTTCAGCTATCGTTATCCAATTATCCCAGCACTTCGTTCAAGTGCTCTTTAATAAGTTCGAGTTCTTCCCATTCTTTTTCATCTAAATCCCCTCAAGCATATTTGTTCTTCTAATTCTTCTCGGTGATTCATTCTCTTTCATCAGTCATTTTTGAATTCTTACGATGGTTCGTTCAAGATTCTTTTTCCTTGATTATCATTTTAATCCATTCGTTCTTTCCAATCCTAACGGTGGTTCATTGAAGACCTTCCTAAAGGTGGCGCCATATACTCCTCAATCCTTTTGAAGGGGAATAAGTTGCATGCCAAATCCACTTGTCATCAATTAAATTTGATGAGGATAAGCATAACGTAATTCTTATTCTTACTTCTTCGTCGTCAAGTAATCCCTTTCTTCAGAGTTTGTTCTTGATGAATAAATTCCAGTTCCAAGTGTTTTCATCTTTTGTTTTCCGGAGTTCAAATATCCTCGGCCATTTCGTCGGAACCTCCATCTAAATCTTCGCAAGGCTCATCTTATTCTTTCATCCTTCATTCTATCTCATCATCCTTTCATCACCGGAGTTTTTCACGATGGTTCTTTATGGTTTAATTCATTCTTAAAGAGTTCATCTAGATTTTGTTGGTGGAGTTCAAGTATCTTTTCTTCTCACGTCTCGAACTGCAATTAATTCTCCGTTTGCTTCTGAAGTGGAGTTTTGCATTTCTTCATTCTTCTCAGCTATTCAGACTTTTGGTTGTGGTATAATTTCACTCAAGTTTTGAGTTGTTTTGATAAGTCCACAACAAGCTTATTCTTTCGTTGTTGATTTTCTCAACAACTCCGTTCAACCTTTCCTTCTAAGTTATTTTCATTCCACTATTTCAATTCTCCCGGAGGCATTGCGTTGTTCATCTCATCGAGTGCCATCCCATCTTGTGAATTTCATGTTCTATTCCTTCCATTTTCAGTCAGAGTGCTGCCCAAATTATTTTACTCATTCCTTTTCTATCTTGTTCTAACCGGAGTGGTTTCAGAGTCTGCCTTATTCCATGAGCTTTTGATTCTCGTCATATTCGCCGTTTCTCTTTCTACCCGAGTGCTCTCGACCTTGTTAAACTTCTCTCTTGCGTTCTTACTTCACCTCATCCTCTTTCTCTTCCGTCTCATTCCTAAGATCTCGAGATGAGATCTCTTGTTAGTGGAGGAGAGTTGTAACGCCCCAAGACCAATGCGCCAGGTGTCTTCCAGTTATTTGCCGCCGTTGCCATGTCATTTGCTTGCGTGTTGCATTTTGCCATGTCATCATCTGCATTTCATCTGCATGTTTTTCAAAACTTGCATCCGTTCGGGTCCTCCCAGTTCTCTCCGTTGTCTGTTCTGAGTCCAACCACCCTCGCACGTGCCCCATCGCCCCTCTCAGACCATGTTTTGTGAGCCGCCGAAAAACGTTCTCAGAATGGGTCGAGATTTGCCGAGTGGCCTTGATATATCACCGGTAGACCGCCCGTCAAATTTCGTTCCATTTGGAGGTCATTTGATGCCCCAACGGTTAACCGCGTAGCCCGAAACCCGCCTTCTCTTGGCAGCCCAGCACTTCTTCACACAGCCCACCTAGACCATCTAAACCCCTCCATGCTCTCCGCCATTCGATCACGATCGTGTGGGCGAAAACCGCACCCCATTTGGACACTCCTAGCTCCCTATGCCTATTTAAACACCCTCTCCCCCGAAATTTCGGATCAAACCCTACCCTAACCCTAGCTTCTTCCTCCTCCAGCCGCCGGACATGTCCATGCCCCTCCGAACATGTCCGCCACCGCCCCGCAGCAAACCCCGTCGCGCCACCTGTCCTGGCCGTCGCCCCCACCGCCGGGCCCGCCGGGGCCCATCGCGAGCCCGCCCCGGGCCGCCTCGGGCCCG
>NC_041381.1:300515575-300529536 GCF_002162155.2 Triticum dicoccoides
ACCTCCGTCCTCCGGCCCCGCCGCCCGTTGCTCTAGCCGTCGCCTCGCCTGCCCCGCCGTCGGTCGCTCCGCCGCCTGCCTCGCCGGGACGCGTGCCTCCTGCACCCGAGGCGCCTCACCTCCGTCCCCCCTTCACCGCCGGTCATCGGACCTCCTCACCGGGAGCTCGTCGCCACCGGATCTCCTTCGGCCAGATCCGGGCAGGCGCGCCCGGATTCGCCTCGCCCCCTTGCCGGCCTAATCCAGCTTCGCCGCGTCGGCGTCTCGTCGCCGGCAAGAGCTCGTGGGAGCCGTCGTCACCGCGAGAAGGTGGATCAGATCCACCAACACGTTCATCCAAACGCCTCCCCACGCCCGGAACTCTCCGTCCCGGAACGTCCCCGTCCACGTTCCCCCGAGGTTATATTTGACTAAGTCCCCAGTTTTTCATCTCATGTGCACTTGTTTGACCTAGCAAAACTTTCTGCTCGTAGCTCCATTTTGCATGTGTAATATATCAAAATTTTCATTAGGAGATGCTCTTAATTTCATTCCATTGTGATATGCTTGTTTGAGTTCATCTTCATGCCCTAATCATCATTGCAAGAGTGCTATATGATGTTAACCTGCTGAGACTGTTATAACTTGCTGTTTTGTCATTTTTGTTGCATTTTGTGTGTGCATATTTTGAGCATGATGTCTACATGTTTTAGGAGCATATTCATGCCATATTTACATTGATTCAATCCATTTATTTTTGTGAGTCCTGTAGTGAGTGCATCTAGCTCATGAAGTAGGGTACTTGTTGTTACTGTTTTGCTAGGCTGAAACTGCTATATCAGGTTGCTATGTTTGAGTCACGCTTCCATCCATTATATGCATACTCTGGAGATCTTCACTAAGGATGTTTTGTTATACATGTTATGATCTATCCATCCATGCCCTTTTTTGCATTTATAGCCTGCTTTAGCTTGTTTGTATCATGCTCCAAACTTGCTAAATAATGTTTGTCAGCCTGTTAACATGAAGTTCAGTTTTGCATGTGTCTTGCTAGTGATCCATGCACCCTATATCTATTTTATTGTCATTACTAGCTTCACAATTATGTCGTCTTACTGTTGGTTGACCTCACATGCCATGAAATGCTCTGTGGAGAGTGCTACAAGATCACCAATATGCCTACTTATCGTTATTCCTGCCATGTGCTGTTATTTTCAGTCTGAATCCGTCATATCACTTGCCATGTTTGCATGGATCCTACCATCTTTTTTGTTGATCTTTGGAATTAGTTCAGTAAGGGAGTTTTGTTCTTTGTCTTTAATATTAGCATGGCATGCTCTATTTTTCCATGATAGCTTGCTGTGACATGTTGTTTGATAGCTCTAAACATTGCAACCTGATGTTACTTCTGTCATGCTCAGTGATTTTCTGCCAAGTCTGTGAACTGTTATTATTTGCAATCTTGCCATGTCCTTTTGAGCATGTTATAGTGTTTTCTGGAGATAGCTCAGTGTTCATGTTTTGCTGCGCTTCATCTGTACATCACATCCATGCGATTTGTCTGCATGTTGAGGTTCTTTAGCATGTTATTCTGATGTTTGTAAGATGCCTAGTTGCTGTTTTGGACAACTTGTGCTTTAAACTTGTTTCATGTGTATGTGTTGCACCGTTGCTTCGTTTTGAGCAACCTCTATATGAAACTTTCTTAGAATTGCATGTAGTTTTACCTTATCATGTTGAATTCATGTTTTGAGAGTGTGTGCTTGATTTTGAATGCATTTTGCATCAATGCCATGTTTAACTTGTTTTGCTCATATCTTCTAGGCCGTAGCTCCGAACTAAATGAGCTTTATATGTAACTTGACTAGACTTTCGTATAGATCATCTTGGTGCATTTTAACTTGCTGTTTAACAACTTGAACATAAGGTTTATTCAGATCTGGACCAATTTTGAAATTTGCATATGAGGACTTACCGGATTTGCTATATGTTGTTTCCGGCCTCATTTAAACTTGCTTTAATGTGTTGTTCTTGTTTACATCATCTGTTGCCATGAGTAGCCTCATCTATCCTTGTCATGCATCATGATTGGTTGTGCATCATGTCTTGTTTATGTGTTGTGTGTTTACCATATTGTTTGCTTCTTTCCGGTTGTGCTTCTTCTCGATAGTTCCTGTTTCGTTGCGACCGTGAGGATTCGTTCGACTGCACTTGGCTCGTCTTCGTCCGTTCGTCTTCTTCATGGACTCGTTCTTCTTCCTAGCGGGATTTCAGACAAGATGACCATTACCCTGGATCTCAATACTATCATTGCTATGCTAGTTGCTTCGTTCTATCGCTATGCTGCGCTACCTATCACTTGCTCTTCAAGCCTCCCAAATTGCCATGTCAGCCTCTAACCTTTTCACCATTCCTAGCAAAATATTTCTTGGCTATGTTACCACTTTGTTCAACCCCTCTTATAGCGTTGTTAGTTGCAGGTGGAGTTGAAGATTGCTCCATGATGGACATGATTATGTTGCGATATCACAATATCTCTTATTTAATTAATGCATCTATATACTTGGTAAAGGGTGGAAGGCTCGGCCTTATGCCTGGTGTTTTGTTCCACTCTTGCCGCCTTAGTTTCCGTCATACCGGTGTTATGTTCCTTGATTTTGCGTTCCTTACGCAGCCGGGTGTGTGGGACCCCCTTGATAGTTCGCTTTGAATAAAACTCCTCCAGCAAGGCCCAACCTTGGTTTTAACATTTGCCACCTAAGCCTTTTTCCCTTGTGTTGTGGAATTGTCATGTCAGTTGTCCTAGTGAAAGGAATTAGTCATGGAGCCATCGCAACTAGGAAGCTTGAAGGGGTTAATCAGGACAAGAGACACGAGAGGTTTATACTAGTTCGGCCCCTTACGATGAAGGTAAAAGCCTACGTCTAGTTGTGATTGGAATTATGTATGTCCCGATAACCAGGAAGCAGAATCGCTTGACCTAGCTCTCGAGAAGTTTTTTTGTACCCTGAACCACCGCCGGATTGTCCCCTTATATATTGAGGTTGACGCCCAGCGGCTCTACAGAGTCCCGGCCGGCTTATAGATTGTATCCGGCTCGGTCTCTTAATCTTTCTTGCCTTACAATACAAGTTACATGATCAAGGTGGTTTAACACTACAGGCCTTAGGTCACCTCTGGGCCGTTGGGCCCCTCCTAAGCCGCCATCTTCAAGCTTGAGCTTCTGTCTTTAAGAATGCTTGTAAGTATAACCCAAACCCTTTCGGCGGGACGTACTAGTAGTTATATCCCCAACATTAGGCCCCAGGAAGATTTGAACCAGTTCATGTCAGTCTTCAATACTTAAGAAAATTCTTCGCCTCGTATTTAAGAAGATTCATGTAACCCGCCATGACATCATCCTTCAAGTTTGTGGTAACCCGCCATGACGTCACCTATCATAAATGTATACTTTGTCCAACACATCTCAATGGATCTTTGTTTTAATGACCATCTGAAAATCTAGGCGCCTTTGTAGTTGGATAATTATGTTTTTTGACCTCCTCATTTTTCGCGCCCACTTCACAGGTCTATCCTTATAAATAGGCCCGACTAGGTCTCCTCCCATTCTCCGTTTCCGCATCTTCTTACTCTCGCCCCCATCTGCCACTAGAGCTCCGCCGCAGTCGCCACTGCACCCTTCGTCCTCGTCGAGCTTGGCCGCTGCATCAACCTGATCTCGACCAGAAAACAGCAGTGCTCCTCTTCCGCAAATCCTTCACAGTAAGTTCTTCCCCTCTCCACACCATAGATCTGCGCTTGGGCTAGCGCGTTCTTCCGTATAGTTCATAGTTCATCTCAGCTTTTCGTGCTTCTTCTGCCGGCTGATGAGAGAGTCGTCGCTGACTTGAATGTAGTGGTCAAGCTAAACCCAGCAAGAGGGTTAGGAAGAATAAGCCGGCTGATGAGAGAGTCGTCGCTGATGAGCCGGCTCTTGAAACTACCGTGCCGGAGCTAAGCACTCATGAGCCGCCACATGAACCAGCACAAGATGTGCCCCCTCTTGCTGACCTGCCTACTGACCAAGGTGCTTCCGGGTCAGAAAATCCTCAACCTCCAAGCCCAACCCGGACAGCTGATCCTTCCAATACTGATGTCGAGATCACCGGAACTAGTCATACTGACACGGGGAGGCCAACCGTACTAGCCAAATGCCCCGCCAAGGAAGAACTTCTGGACCAGCGCCGAGTCAAGATGGATGTCACCAATTATACTCATATGAGTATTGGAGATGTCTTCTCTGGCTATATGAGCCAATTGCACATCAGCCAGAACCTCGAGGTTGACATGGTAAAACAAATGCATCATAAATTCGAGGTATGACTTGTTTTGTCTTGTTCCTTATATCTCAGTATATTATCCCCCAAGTCTGATGCTTAAGATACTTATGTTGTAGACTTAGAACCAAACTTGTCAACATAACAAGAGAATGAACTTCTGGCTTACCATGTAGTCCCCAAGGGGCGGCTTAACCAATATGGTTGAGCCGGCTCTTTATAGAGAAAATCTTGTGGGTCTTTTTAAACAGCAGTATGAATTAGCCCCCAAGTGCCAAGTGTTATTGTTTACAAAATGCTTGGGACTTACTCATATGAATCACCATATCATGAACCGTCGTAGAGCAGAAAAAACTCTGCAAGACATTAGCCCCCAAGTGCCAAGTATGTTGCTGGCAAAATGCTTGGGACTTAAATACTGCATAAATAACTTACTTGATTTTATACTTGCACAGACTACCATGAGTCAACTTGAATCGGAGGTGACCAACTTGAAGAGCCGCCTTGAATTCCAAGAATCAGAACTTGAGAAGGCCAACAGTAAGTTCGAATTCAGCGTTTCTGAACAGGAGAAACTGAAGAAAGATTTTGAAACAGAAAAGAAGGCCCGGGCAGATGAAAAGGCCGCATTGATAAGCCGAGCTGAAAAAGCAGAAAGGCTCTTGAAGAAGTCACTGGAGAATTTTCAGGGTTAAAGCGCCATATTTCACAAATGGTCACTGCCATCTTCGGTAAGTCACCTTGCTGTTGTGTTCATATTGTAAGCCATGCAATAGAGTGTGGTAGAATTTAACCTTTCTGAATATGCTTTGTACAGGCCCCAGAAGCGCAAATTTAAACCACAACATGCTGATGAAGTTAAAGGTTGTGTATACCTTGGTGGAACAATTGTACACCGGGACGCAACGTACCCTTGCTTCGGTGGCCTTATCCAATGAGGTGCCAACCCTCCTACCACGGGTCTTGATTAAGCTGTCAGTTCTTCTGCAACGGATCAATGAATTGAGACGGTCAGCTGCAAGAGCCGGAGCGGTAAATGCTCTAAGCTAGGCTAAGGCCTGGCTACCTCAACTAGACCCGATAGATATCGCCATTGGTTATCCAAGTCTCAAGGAAGATGGCACGTCATTTGAAGAGGCAGATTTCCTTGCCTGTGTCAAAGAGGTACGCCCCGTGGCGACTCTGATAGCCTCTGAAGTGGATTATACCAAGTACCAGGCGGGTTATGATGAACAAATTTTAAGGATTCCAACACCTGAATATGACGTGACTAGTCTGATTCCCCCAATTCGTAAGCATACCTTTGCTCCTGAAGTTGACTCGGCTGGTCTTGTTGATGATGAAGTGGAATTTGAAGCCTTAACGAACATTGACTAGTCATCATCAACCTTCCAGGAAAAGGAGGACACAAGCACGGAGAGGGCTAACCCGGACGCTTCCGGCCAATCTTGAGGGTGAAGCTGTCATGGCGACTCAGCACCTAGTGTTTAAAAAACAATGCAAACTATTTGGACTTAATAAGTCCTGTAATAGGGTAGGGATAACTCTGTTGTGGCCATGCCATCGTGCATGTTTTTGATGCGTAACATTTTTAAGTTGCCTTGTTATATTTATGTATACAGTTTGATCATTGTTGAAAAACAGTCCTTCAAATAAGCTTCTAAGCAGGTAAAAATGTGATAAACATGGATTAGCTAGTTGATGAAAACACAACTATAATAAAATTTACCACTGGCTCCACCGGTTCATATGACCCGACCGGTAAAGATGAAGATCCGATAATTAGATACCCGGAAAACACCTTGATGCTTAAGGGCTGGCGACTCATTCAGTCGATGTTGAACTTGGTTACAATTACTATATTTACAACTGTAAGCCTAAGGAAAAAATCTTAAGTCAAATAATGGGGCTTCCAAAGAGAACTTAAACCAAAAAGAGAAGTAATAATGGCAAGGCCGCTGATTCGAATACGATCAATGAACCGTCCTAGAGGGGTTTAAGCTAGGATTCAAATATGATCATGTAGCCCCCAATGGCTTTGGCATTGCGCCGATCAAGAGGGTACCGACAGCTATGTTCTCTTAGGTTCGAATACGACCTATGTTTGAACAGGTAGCCCCCTAATGATCTTGAGAGTTTTTTAACGACTCTGATTCGAATACGATCAAAGTCGGTTCCCAAATGGGGTTAAGCTATGATTCGAATACGATCAAGACGCCCCCAATTGAGCTCGGAAGTGTGCCAATCAAAAGGGTATCGACAGTTATGTTCTCTTTGGTTCGAATACGACCTATGTTTGAACAAGAATCCCCCTAGTGACCATAATTTTGAACAGCTAGATTTGAATAGAATCGTAAGCCTTATCATAACAGGCTGAGCTGGATCAAATATGACCCGCCACCGAACGATCATGTGATAAAAAGATGACAATAATAAATGACAAATTTACCTTGTGAGAAGGGAAAAAAAGACAGAGGTCCTGCTTTATTATTTATCATAATATATACATCGGTAAAATATGTACATTAGTGGAGCCTATGGCTCAAGTGTAGTAGGGCCAGAGATGAGCAATATTCCACGGCCTCCGGGTCTCCTCCTCCGACTTACGTGAGTCTTTGTGCTCTCGAACGTCAATAAGGTAATATGACCCGTTGTTCAAGTTCTTGATGACCACAAATGGTCCTTCCCAAGGTGGGGATAACTTATGAGCATCAATTTGATCCTGGATGAGCCGGAGCACTAGGTCACCTTCCTGAAAAGATCTGGACTTAACTCGGCGGCTATGGTAATGGCGCAAATCCTGTTGATAAATCACTGAACGGGCAGCTGCCAAGTCCCGATGTTCATCTAACAGGTCAAGTGCATCCTGGCGTGCTTGTTCATTGTCTTCCTCCACATAAGCCGCCACGAGGTGAATCATGACGGATGTCACTAGGGAGAACCGCCTCAGCTCCGTAGACCATGAAGAAAGGCGTATAACCCGTAGATCTGTTAGGAGTAGTGTTGATGCTCCATAACACTGAAGGTAACTCCTCAACCCAACAACCCGGCGTCCGTTGCAAAGGGACAAAGAGCCGGGGCTTAATGCCTTTCAGGATTTCTTGATTGGCTCTCTCGGCTTGACCATTGGACTGAGGGTGAGCCACTGATGAAACATCAAGCCGGATATGCTCACGTTGACAGAACTCCTCCATGGCGCCTTTAGACAGATTAGTGCCATTGTCAGTTATAATGTTGTGTGGAAAACCAAAGCAAAATATCACCTTCTTCATGAATTGACCCGTCGTAGCTACATCACACTTACTGACCGGCTCTGCCTCGACCCACTTTGTGAACTTATCAACCGCCACCAAGAGGTGAGTCTTTTTATCTTTGGATCGCTTGAAAGGCCCAACCATGTCAAGCCCCCAAACTGCAAACGGCCATTTAATTGTTATCATCCTCAACTCTTGAGCCGGCACATGAGCCCTTCTTGAGAACTTCTGACAACCATCACATTTACTGACCAGATCCTCTGCATCTGCATGAGCCGTCAGCCAATAAAACCCATGACGAAAAGCCTTAGCCACAAGTGGCCTTCTTCAGGAGAGACGCAACGCTAAAAAGCCCCTGCAACACTGCAATGATGTAAATCGCCATCGATAATCGTCATGGACTTAGACCGCCGGGTTATCTGCCTGGCCAAGGTTTAATCTTCAAGCAACTCGCCCCGTGTCTTATAAGCCAGATACGGCACCGTCCAATCTGGGATGATATGAAGAGCCGCCACCAACTGTGCCTCAGGGTCAGGAATAGCCAAATCTTCCTCTGTAGGTAACTTGACATAAGGGTTATACAAAACATCCAAGAAAGTATTAGGCGGCACCGGCTTACGCTGAGATCCCAGCCGGCTTAAGGCGTCAGCCGCCACGTTCTTTCTACGGTCAATGTGTTCCACCTGATAACCCTTGAAGTGCCCTGCAATTGCATCAACCTCCCGGCGATAAGCCGCCATGAGAGGGTCCTTTGAGTCCCACCTGCCTAACACTTGCTAAGCCACTAAATCTGAGTCGCCGAAGCACCTTACCCGGCTTAAATTCATCTCTTTAGCCATCCGGAGACCATGGAGCAACGCTTCATACTCAGCTGCGTTGTTAGTACAAGGAAACATCAACCGGAGTACATAACAAAACTAATCACCTCGAGGGGAAGCCAGGATAACTCCAGCCCCCGAGCTTTCCAATTGCCTAGACCCATCAAAATGAATTGTCCAATAGGTATTGTCCGGCTTTTCCTCAGGCATCTGCAATTCTATCCAGTCATTGATGTAATCCACCAATGCTTGAGATTTAATAGCTATGCGTGGCACATATTTTAAACCATGAGGCCCAAGCTTAATGGCCCATTTGGCGACTCGCCCTGTGGCCTCTCTGCTCTGAATGATATCCCCCAAGGGGGCAGAACTAACCACAGTGATGGGATGGCCCAAGGAGTATTGCTTAAGCTTCCGGCTGGCCATAAACACCCCATAGACAAGCTTCTGCCAGTGCGGATATCGCTGCTTGGACTCAATCAGTACCTCACTGATGTAGTAAACCGGCCGCTGAACCGGGTATTCCTTGCCAGCCTCCTTGCGTTCGACCACAATAGCTACACTGACATCACGTGTATTAGCAGCCACATATAGGAGCAAGGGCTCCTTATCAATGGGGGCAGCAAGAACCGGCAGCTCAGCCAACTGCCTCTTCAGATCTTCAAAGGAAGTATTGGCAGCATCATTCCAAGTAAAGCTATCCGTCTTCTTCATCATCTGATACAGCGGCATAGCCTTCTCCCCTAACCGGCTTATAACCGGCTTAAGGCGGCGATATGACCCGCCAAACACTGGACATAATTAATAGACGCCGGCTTGGCCATGGAGGTGATGGCTTTGATCTTTTTCGGGTTAGCTTCGATGCCTCTGTTATAAACCAGAATACCCAAAAGCTTTCCTGCAGGCACACCAAAAACACACTTGGCCGGGTTAAGCATCATCTTGTAGACCTGGAGATTATCAAACGTTTCCTTGAGATCATCGATCAAGGTCTCTTTCTCTCTGGATTTAACCACTATGTCATCCACATAGGCATGAACATTGCGTCCAATCTGATCATGGAGACAATTCTGTACGCATCGCTGATAAGTCGCCTGGGCACTCTTGAGCCCGAATGGCATTGAAACATAGCAGAAGGCTCCAAACGGAGTGATGAATGCCGTCTTCTCCTGGTCCTTAACAGCCATCTTGATCTAATGATAACCAGAGTAAGCATCCATAAAGCTCAAACGCTCACAACCCGCCGTAGCATCAATGATCTGATCAATACGAGGGAGAGCAAAAGGATCACCAGGACATGCCTTGTTTAAGTCCGTGTAATCCACACACATACGCTAAGTGCCGTTTTTCTTAAGAACAAGCACCGGGTTAGCCAGCCACTCTGGATGAAACACCTCAATAATAAACCCAGCCGCCAAGAGCCGGGCCACTTCCTCACCGATAGCCTTCCTTCTCTCCTCATTAAATTGCCGAAGAAATTGCTTGACCGGCTTGAACTTTGGATCGATATTAAGAGTGTGCTCAGCGAGTTCTCTCGGTACACCCGGCATGTCAGACGGCTTCCATGCAAAAATGTCCCGATTCTCACGGATGAACCCGATGAGTGCGCCTTCCTATTTGGGATCCAAATTAGCACTGACACTGAACTGCTTAGACGAGTCGCCTGGGACAAAATCGACAAGCTTAGTTTCCTCCGTCGACTGAAATTTCATGACCGGCTCATGCTCTGTAGTTGGCTTCTTCAAAGATGTCATATCTGCCGGGTCAACATTGTCCTTGTAGAACTTTAACTCTTCCGTCGCGCAGGCCGACTCGACATAAGCCGCGTCACCTTCTTCACATTCTAGAGCTACCTTGCGGCTCCCGTGCACTGTAATGGTTCCCTTATAACCCAGCATCTTGAGCTGTAAGTACACATAACACGGCCGTGCCATGAACTTGGCATAAGCCGGCCGCCCAAACAGGGCATGATATGGGCTCTTGATCTGAACTACTTCAAATGTTAATTTCTCGGCTCTGGAACCGTATTCATCCCCAAATGCCACCTCCAACTCTATCTTGCCGACCGGATACGCTGACTTACCAGGTACAACTCCATGGAAAACAGTGTTGGACTTTTTAAGGCTCTTATCAGTCAGCCCCATGCGACGGAAGGTCTCATAATAAAGTATATTGATGTTGCTGCCCCCATCCATCAGCACCTTAGTGAACTTGTATCCACCCACTTGAGGGACTAAGACCAGAGCTAAGTGACCCGGATTGTCAACCCGGGGAGGGTGATCCTCTCTACTCCATATGATAGGCTGCTCAGACCACCTCAATTAACGAGGGACTGCCGGCTCAACCGCGTTCACGACTCTCTTATGAAGCTTCTGGTCCCGTTTACCCAAACTGGTGGTAAACACGTGATATTGCCCACTATTCAGTTGCTTCAGATTGCTCTGCTATCCACCTTGCTATTGCTGCTGACTGCCCTGACCGGCCTGTTGGTTATATCCACCCTGGTTTCCATGGTAATTTTGAAAATTGGGATTTGACCCGCCGCCGGGGCCATGAAAGCCGCCACCACCTGAGCCGCTCGGGCCATTTTTACCATCAAACATGTTGAAATTCTTGAACGCCTTCATAATCGTGCAATCCTTCCACAAATATGTAGCCGGCTTCTCCTTAGAACCGTGTCTCGGACAAGGTTCATTCAATAACTGCTCAAATTTGCTTTATTTATAAAGCGGGGCGAAAGCCTTTTTCGGTAATAACTACTCAAATGTGGGTCCTGACCCGCCGGATCAAGGAGGTGGCCTTCCCTTGTGCTGCTGGTTATGACCCTATGCATTGGTGTTAGCCACAAAATCCGAACTACCGTCAGCCTTACGTTCGTTACCTCCTTGATTTGTCGGGTTGTGCTGAGAGCCCTTGTCGTTGTCGTTCCTCTTTCCCTTCCCCGCCTTCTCATCATCAGAATCGGGATCCTTGGTACTATCAGAATCAGCATACTTGACCAGAGCCGCCATCAGCGTGCCCATATCATTGCAATCACGTTTGATCCGCCCCAGCTTTTGTTTCAAAGGTAAGAAACAACAATTCTTCTGCAGAGCCGGCATCCATCTTATCAGATGAATGTATTATGGCCTTAACTTGGCGTACCCAATGGGTTGTAGACTCACCCTCTTCCTGCTTACAATTCGTCAGATCCACGATCGACATGGGATGTTTCCACGTGTCTTTGAAGTTCTGGATGAACCGGGCCTTTAACTCCGCCCATGAGCTGATTGAATTAGGTGGCAGGCCTTTCAACCAGGTGCGGGCGGTTCCATCCAACATCATGGTGAAGTATTTAGCCATTGCTGCATCAAAAACCTCCAACATCTCCATAGCCATCTCATAGCTCTCAATCCATGCCCCAGGCTGTAAGTCAGCTGTATAATTCGGCACCTTCCTTGGTCCTTTAAAATCTTTAGGCAATCGCTCGTTATGTAGAGCCGGCACCATACATGGGACTCCTCCAGTCCGGGTGGCTATACCTGCCCCAACAAAAGTCGCTGGGTAAACCGGATATGGCTGATAAGCCGTCAACTGAGCCGCTTGCTGAGCCGCCCGTTCAGCCTCTTGCCATAGTCTCTCTTGATCTACCAAGTTAATAGCCTCATCACACACCGGTTTGCCACCACCTGGCTGGTCACGGCGTCTAACATTGCTTGATACGACCGCTGAATCCATGTGCCTGCTGTAACTCGGGCTACGGCTCGGACGAGGGGTCGAGTGGATCCTGTCTCGGCTGTGTGAGTACGCCTCTTGCTGTACGAAAGCCGTCTGAAGAAGCTCCCTGACCCGGCGGGTTTCAACCGCAGTCGGAGAATCGCCATCAATTGGTAGAGCCGCCAATCGTGTTGCCGCTGCTATCATGTTTTCCAACGGGTTAGAGTAATGACCCGGAGGGGTTGGCACGTACTGAGGTGGTGCCATGTTCACACGGGGAGGTCCCATCACCGGTGACTGAAACGGTGCTCCGCCCCCGGGTGTCGCAACATGGTCTGGCCCTGTGCGCTGAGGGAGCCATGGCGGGTTGCCTGTCTGCGGGACGAGCCACGGCGGTTTACTGGGCCTTGCTCCCGACGTGTTAAAAAGGTCTCGAGGGTCATAAACCGGGGGAAGTCGAGACTGGGTCTTCTAATGCCTTCTCCTCATGACCTCATTAGCCGTGTTCTGGTCTTTTGTAAGCCGGAAAGCGTGCGCCTGGATCTGCTGAGCCTGAACGTCCAAAGCCACCCGCTTTGCGTTTATCCTAGCATCCTCTGCCGCCAGGTCTGCCTTAGCTTGCACCATATCCAACTTTAACTGTGCCACCTCTGCATCATGACTGGCTTGATCTGCCGGGCTGACTATGGCGGTTAACAGGGTGGTCAGCTTGTCGGTGAGATCCATTAACACCTGAGCCGGTGAACGCACTTGGCCTCCTGCCCTGGCTGCCGCTGACCCAGAAGTCACGGCTGCTGCAGTTGTAGAGTCTTGCATGGGTTGGGTGCCGGCCATGAAGATCCCGACCCGGCATGACGGCTCAAGACAATCCGGAATACTGCTGCCAACGGAACAGCCGCCGAGCCCGCCATCCTGTAGTTGGTACAATGAATCTGTCTCACCTGTGGACGACTCATCGTCAGAATAGATGGCCGTCTCACCATCAGAGGCAGACCCTTCAGAGAGTCCTCCGTGGATGCATCCCACGAAGGTACTCTTCACAGCCGGTGGAGCCCAGGCGAGTCTCGTACGCTGAGCCGTCTCGACGAGGTCGGTGCAGATGTCTAGCTCAGGGCCCGGCTCGCCGATCTTGCCGATGAAGACGTGGAATCCGCCGAAGGGGACCCTGTACCCGTACTCAATTGAGCCGGCCTTGGGGCCCCAGCCTGCGTCATCGATGTAGAGCTTGCCGCGATGACTTTTGGTCATCCGGCCCACAATGTATCCCTTGAGCCCTTCGAAGCTGCCCTCCAAGAACTCAAATCCATCGTGCGCTGGCCCCATGGTGGGCGCCAACTGTCGTGGAATTGTCATGTCAGATGTCCTAGTAAAAGGACTTAGTCGTGGAGCCATCGCAACTAGGAAGCTTGAAGGGGTTAATCAGGACAAGAGACACGAGAGGTTTATACTAGTTCGGCCCCTTACGATGAAGGTAAAAGCCTACGTCTAGTTGTGATTGGAATTATGTATGTCTCGATAACCAGGAAGCAGAATCGCTTGACCTAGCTCTCGAGAAGTTTTTTTGTACGCTGAACCGCCACCGGGTCGTCCCCTTATATATTGAGGTTGATGCCTAGCGGCTCTACAGAGTCCCGGCCGGCTTATAGACTGTATCCGGCTCGGTCTTTTAATCTTTCTTGCCTTACAATACAAGTTACATGATCAAGGCGGTTTAACACTACGGGCCTTAGGTCACCTCTGGGCCGTTGGGCCCCTCCTAAGCCGCCGTCTTCACGCTTGAGCTTCTATCTTCAAGAATGCTTGTAAGTATAACCCGGACCCTTTTGGCAGGTCATACTAGTAGTTATATCCCCAACACCTTGGGTTCTGCAGACTCAAGGGTCGTCTTTATTTTTACC
>NC_041381.1:300529819-300551418 GCF_002162155.2 Triticum dicoccoides
CAGTCGCCGCCACCAGGGGCAACTCTGGGCTAGCCTACCGGAAGTTTGGACAATCTGGTGTGCCCTGAGAACGAGATATGTGCAACTCCTATTGGGATTTGTCGGCACATTCAGGCGGCTTTGCTGGTCTTGTTTTACCATTGTCGAAATGTCTTGTAACCGGGATTCTGAGTCTGATCGGGTCTTCCCGGGAGAAGGAATATCCTTCGTTGGTCGTGAGAGCTTATAATGGGCTAAGTTGGGACACCCCTGCAGGGTCTAAACTTTCGAGAACCATGCCCGCGGTTATGTGGCAGATGGGAATTTGTTAATATCCGGTTGTAGAGAACTTGACACCATATTCGAATTAAAATACCCAACTGTGTATGAAACCGTGATGGTATCTTTTCAAGTGGGTCGAGAAGTGAACATGGTTTGTGTTATGTTTGAACGCAAGTAGTTTCAGGATCACCCCTTGATCTCTTCTAGCTTTTCGACCGTTGCATTGCTTCTCTTCTTGCTCTTTATTTGCGTACGTTAGCCACAATATATGCTTAGTCGCTACTGCAACCTCACCACTTATCATTTCCATACCCATTAAGCTTTGCTAGTCTTGATACCCATGGTAATGGGATTGCTGAGTCCTCGTGGCTCATAGTTTACTACAACAACAGTTGCAGGTACAGGTTATGCGATGATCATGACGCGAGAGTGATGCTTGCTTGTTTTGAGTTCTTCTTCTGCTTCGTCGTTCAGGGGATAGGTTCCTGGTCGGCAGCCTGGGCTAGCAGGGTGGATGTCGTTTGAGTTTCTGTTTGTGTTCCATCCGTAGTCGGATGTTGCTCTTATGTATGATGTTGTTGTATTCGTGTGGCATTGTGTGCCTCTTGTATGTATCCCCAACTATTATGTAATAGTACGATGTAATGATATCCACCTTGCAAAAGCGTCTCCAATATGCGCTTCTATCCTTGGTGGGACCTTCGAGTTCCTTTAGGATAGGGTCACATATTGGGCGTGACATCTTGAGCATCGTCCGGGGTGTTATTCTTTCTTGTTCCGGTATCGTTGTTTTTGCTATGGCGGGGTTTAGAGCGGCGCCGCTGACGTCGGTGCTTTGGCTGCTTCTCAAGAGGATTATCCTCAGTTGCATCCTTTTGATCCTCGCCATTGTTTTCTTTGGGTGTGTCCACCATATATATGTCGTACGATGAGGTGGCTGTCCAGTGATGTATACTACACAACCTTCTTCTAGTAGACGTTGTTGGGCCTGCAAGTGCACAGGTTTGTAGGACAGTAGCAAATTTCCCTCAAGTGGATGACCTAAGGTTTATCAATCCGTGGGAGGCGTAGGATGAAGATGGTCTCTCTCAAGCTACCCTGCAATCAAATAACAAAGAGTCTCTTGTGTCCCCAACACACCCAATACAATGGTAAATTGTATAGGTGCACTAGTTCGGCGAAGAGATGGTGATACAAGTGCAATATGGATGGTAGATATAGGTTTTTGTATTCTGGAAATATAAAAACAGCAAGGTAACTAATGATAAAAGTGAGCGTAAACGGTATTGCGATGGTAGGAAACAAGGCATAGGGTTCATACATTCACTAGTGCAAGTTCTCTCAACAATAATAACATAATTGGATCATATAACTATCCCTCAACATGCAACAAAGAGTCACTCCAAAGCCACTAATAGCGGAGAACAAACGAAGAGATTATGGTAGGGTACGAAACCACCTCAAAGTTATCCTTTCTGTTCTATCTATTCAAGAGTCCGTAGTAAAATAACATGAAGCTATTCTTTCCGTTCAATCTATCATAGAGTTCATACTATAATAACACCTTAAGACAAAAATCAACCAAAACCCTAATGTCACCTAGATACTCCATTGTCACCTCAAATATCCGTGGGCATGATTATACGATATGCATCACACAATCTCAGATTCATCTATTCAACCAACACAAAGTACTTCAAAGAGTGCCCCAAAGTTTCTACCGGAGAGTCAAGACGAAAACGTGTGCCAACCCCTATGCATAGGATCATGGGAGGAACCCGCAAGTTGATCACCAAAACATACATCAAGTGGATCACGTGATATCCCATTGTCACCACATATAAGCACGGCAAGACATACACCAAGTGTTCTCAAATCCTTAAAGACTCAATCCGATAAGATAACTTCAAGAGGAAAACTCAATTCATCACAAGCGAGTGGAGGGGGAGAAGCATCATAAGATCCAACTACAATAGCAAAGCTCGCGATACATCAAGATCATGCGAAGTCAAGAACACAAGAGAAAGAGATCAAACACATAGCTACTGGTACATACCCTCAGACCCGAGGGTGAACTACTCCCTCCTTGTCATGGAGAGCACCGGGATGATGAAGATGGCTACCGGTGAGGGATTCCCCCTCCGGCAGGGTGCCGGAACGGGCTCCCGAGAGGTTTTTGGTGGCTAAAGAGGCTTGCGGCGGCGGAACTCCTGATCTATCTTCGTATTCGATGGTTTTAGGGTATATGGTAATATATAGGTGAAAGAAGTCGGTCGGGGGAGCCATGAGGGGCCCACGATACAGGGGGCGCACCCAGGGGGTGGGCGCGCCCTCCTATCTCATGGCTTCCTCAAAGCTTCCCTGGCTTGTACTCCAAGTCTCCCGGATCATGTTCGTTCCAAAAATCATGCTCCCGAAGGTTTCATTCTGTTTGGACTCCATTTGATATTCCTTTTCTTCGAAATACTGAAACATGCAATAAAACAGGAATATGGGCTGGGCCTCCGGTTAGTAGGTTAGTCCCAAAAGTAATATAAAAGTGTATAATAAAGCCCGTAATCATTTAAAACAGATAATAAAATAGCATGAATGCTTCATAAATTATAGATACGTTGGAGACGTATCAGCATCCCCAAGCTTAATTCCTACTCGTCCTCGAGTAGGTAAATGATAAAGAAAGAATTTATGAAGTTTGAATGCTAGAAAGTGCACAAGTTTGATCAATGATAATTTCAATCAACTTTTCTAGCATGATTATATGTCATAACAGTAGTTCATCTCATAAAACTTCTCACGAACAAGTAACAAGCTATTCACATGTTAAAGCATAGACCATAAACTTTCTTGAAAACTAGCAAACTTCATTCTTAGTCATGAAATAATTATAATTCATCCTATTTTCAGGAAGGGTCTATGTTAGAGCTTTGATTTAGCAAACTCCACATACTCAACTATCATATAGTCTTCTACAATTGCTAACACTCACGTAATACTTATGGTTATAGAGTTTTAATTGAACACTAAGAAAGATAGGGGCTTATAGTGTTGCCTCCCAACATATTCACCTTTGGGTGATGTCAACAATAATAGTTCATGCTAACTTACATCCAATTGGATATATATATCAGGGATCTTTCCAACACGAGGTGCTTGCCAAAGGATAAAATGAAAAAGGGAAAGGTGAAGATCACCTTGACTCTTGCATAAAGTAAAAGACATAAAGTAAAAGATAGGCCCTTCACAGAGGGATGCAGAGGTTGTCATGCGCTTTATGGTTGGATGCACAAAATCTTAATGCAAAAGAACGTCACTTTATATTGCCACTTGTATATGGACCTTTATTATGCAGTCCGTCGCTTTTATTGCTTCCATAACAAGATCGTATAAATCTTGTTTTCTTCACTAATAGATCATACATATTTAGAGAGCAATTTTTATTGCTTGCACCGATCACAACTTACTTGAAGGATCTTACTCAATCCATAGGTAGGTATGGTGGACTCTCATGGCAAAACTGGGTTTAAGGATATTTTGAAGCACAAGTACTGTCTCTACTTGGTGCAAGGAATTTGGCTAGCATGAGGGGGAAAGGCAAGCTCAACATGTTTGAATGATCCGTGACAATATACTTTAGCTGAGATGTGAGAAAACATAACCCATTACGTTGTCTTCCTTGTCCAACATCAACTCTTTAGCATGTCATACTTAATGAGTGCTCACATTATAAAAGATGTCTAGGATAGTATATTTATATGTGGAATCTCTCTTCCTTCAATATTCTTTCATGAATTGTTCAAATGACAAATATAATGCTTGCTAACCTTAAATAAATTTACAACCTCTAAATGTGAAGTCATTACTCCCCATGGGATAAGAAAATGAGACATATATAATTTCAGATTTATGACATTCAACTCATTCAACCATTTACTCAAAGGATACAAGTGAAGCACACGAGTAAATGACAAACTACTCCAAAAAGATATAAGTGAAGATCAATGAGTAGCTAAATAATTATGTAACTATGTGAAGACTCTCTCTCATTTAAAAAAAATTCAGATCTTGGTATTTTATTCAAACAGCAAGCAAAGCAAAATAAAATGACATTGGAAGGATAGCACAACTCATGTGAAGAAGCAAAAACTTAGGTTCAACCGATACTAACCGATAGTTGTTGAAGAAGAAAGGTGGGATGCCTACCGGGGCATCCCCAATCTTAGATGCTTGAGACTTCTTGAAACATTATCTTGGGATACCTTGGGCATCCCCAAGCTTGAGCTTTTGTGTCAACTTAATTCCTTTTATATCACGGTTTCCCTAAATCTTAAAAACTTCATCCACACAAAACTCAACAAGAACTCGTGAGATAAGTTAGTATAAACCAATGCAAAAATCTTATCATTCTCTACTGTAGAAAATCACAAAAAATATTATTCAACATTGCATACTAAATGTCTCTGCAAATTTAATACTCCTATCCTCAAGTAAAATCAGTAAACAAGCAAACATATGCAAACAATGCAACCATAACAGCAATCTGCCAAAACAGTATAGTCTGTAAAGAACGCAAGATTCAACATACTTCCCTAACTCCAAAAATTATGAGAAAAATACTACGCTGTAGAAGATTTATCAGATCTCATTATACAAAAAGTTTCAACATTATACCATTCTCTAACTTTTCTAAGGTATTTTTGCAACAGCGGTAAACTTTCTGTTCTCAAACAGCAACATGTATACTAGCAAAATAAGCATGGCAAAGGCTATCCTTGACATTTTTATTGAAAATAAAGATGCAAAACATTATTCTAAATAGCAGCAAGCAAATACTAACAAGATAAAATGATGCTCCAAGCAAAACACATATCATGTGGTGAATAAAAATATAGCTCCAAGTAAAGTTACTGATAGACAGAGATCTGAAATTTTTTAAATGAGAGAGAGTTTTGTGCCTGAAACACATATTCTTTCTTGTGCCGGTATCCCTGTTTTTGCTATGGCAGGGTCTAGAGCAGCGCCACTGACGTTGGCGCTTTGGCTGCTTCTCAAGAGGATTATCCTCCGTTGCATCCTTTTGATCCTCGCCATTGTTTTCTTTGGGTGTGTCCACCATATATATGTCGTACAACGAGGTGGCTGTCCAGTGAAGTCTACTACACAACCTTCTTCTTGTAGACGTTGTTGGGCCTGCAAGTGCACAGATTTGTAGGACAGTAGCAAATTACCTCAAGTGGATGACCTCAGGTTTATCAATCCGTGGGAGGCGTAGGATGAAGATGGTCTCTCTCAAGCAACCCTGCAACCAAATAACAAAGAGTCTCTTGTGTCCCCAACACACGCAATACAATGGTAAATTGTATAGGTGCAATAGTTCGGCGAAGAGATGGTGATACAAGTGCAATATGGATGGTAGATATAGGTTTTTGTAATCTGAAAATATAAAAACAGCAAGGTAACTAATGATAAAAGTGAGCGTAAACGGTATTGCGATGGTAGGAAACAAGGCATAGGGTTCATACTTTCACTAGTGCAAGTTCTCTCAACAATAATAACATAATTGGATCATATAACTATCCCTCAACATGAAACAAAGAGCCACTCCGAAGCCACTAATAGCAGAGAACAAACGAAGAGATTATGGTAGGGTACGAAACCACCTCAAAGTTATCCTTTCTGTTCTATCTATTCAAGAGTCCGTAGTAAAATAACATGAAGCTATTCTTTCCGTTCAATCTATCATAGAGTTCATACTAGAATAACACCTTAAGACACAAATCAACCAAAACCCTAATGTCACCTAGATACTCCATTGTCACCTCAAGTATCCGTGGGCATGATTATACGATATGCATCACACAATCTCAGATTCATCTATTCAACCAACACAAAGTACTTCAAAGAGTGCCCCAAAGTTTCTACCGGAGAGTCAAGACGAAAATGTGTGCCAACCCCTATGCATAGGTTCATGGGAAGAACCCGCAAGTTGATCACCAAAACATAGATCAAGTGGATCACGTGATTTCCCATTGTCACCACAGATAAGCACGGCAAGACATACATCAAGTGTTCTCAAATCCTTAAAGACTCAATCCGATAAGATAACTTCAAGAGGAAAACTCAATTCATCACAAGAGAGTAGAGGGGGAGAAGCATCATAAGATCCAACTATAATAGCAAAGCTCGCGATACATCAAGATCGTGCGAAGTCAAGAACACAAGAGAGAGAGAGAGAGAGAGATCAAACACATAGCTACTGGTACATACCCTCAGCCCCGAGGGTGAACTACTCCCTCCTTGTCATGGAGAGCGCCAGTATGATGAAGATGGCCACCGGTGAGGGATTCCCCCTCCGGCAGGGTGCCGGAACGGGCTCCCGAGAGGTTTTTGGTGGCTATAGAGGCTTGCGGCGGCGGAACTCCCGATCTATCTTCGTATTCGATGGTTTTAGGGTATATGGGAATATATAGGTGAAAGAAGTCGGTCGGGGGAGCCATGAGGGGCCCACGAGACAGGGGGGGCGCACCCAGGGGGTGGGCGCGCCCTCCTATCTCCTGGCTTCCTTGAAGCTTCCCTGGCTTGTACTCCAAGTCTCCCGGATCTTGTTCGTTCCAAAAATCACGGTCCCGAAGGTTTCATTCCGTTTGGACTCCGTTTGATATTCCTTTTCTTCGAAATACTGAAACATGCAATAAAACAACAATATGGGCTGGGCCTCCGGTTAGTAGGTTAGTCCCAACAGTAATATAAATGTGTATAATAAAGCCCGTAATCATTCAAAACAGATAATGGGCTGGAGACGTATCATCCAGCGCCCTGTGGGCGGTGGTTCCTGTTCTTCTCCGGCATTGTCGTCCATACTGTCAATGTCTTAGGAGTCGAAATCAAGCATGTCAGTTAAGTCGTCGATAGTGGCTATTAAGTTGGTGGTGGGTGGGTAACGAATTCCATCGTCGTCTGCTTCCCACTCCAGCCGGACATAGTTCGGCCAAGAGTCTCCTGGCAAGGAGAGAGATTTTAATGAGTTTAGCACGTTACCCAAGGGCGAGTGCTAAAAGATGTCTGCGGAGCTGAACTCCAAGATCGGCGCCCAATTAGATCCGATTGGCTCGAATACACGCGGTTCGGAGCCTATGGCCGGAGACGAGTCCGAGGGTCTGATGACACAGACCTCATTGGAAGTGAAACCTGTGTTTGGCTCTATCGTCGTTGAGTGTGTGGCTTCCGTGGCGGGGTCCATCCTCCCGTCCTCGGATGGCACGAACTGTACTGGATCTAAAGCCAGGGCAGCTGCAGGTGAGATCTCCTAAACACCGTCTGATGGCACATCTAGGTCATGCTCATCGTGGCTGTAGGGTGCACCTATCATGGGCTCAAATCCGTCGAAGATCAAGTCTCCGCTGATGGCCATGGGCGTAGCTATCGATCTGCTCCAGATGAGCAAGCGAGTTGGCTCGCCGTGTGAAGCCGCCGAATACAAAGATATGTCCGAGGAAAAAAAACCTCACCCTAGACCGCGTCATTGTAGATGATTGAAGGAGCCATCAAGTCTTATGGTGACGACACAGTGGAACTCTCAGTGAAAGCACCAATGTCGGTGTCAAAACCGGGGGATCTCGGGTAGGGGTCCCGAACTGTGCGTCTAAGGCTAATGGTAACAGGAGGCGGGGGACATGATGTTTACCAAGGTTCGGGCCCCCTCTATGGAGGTAATACCCTACTTCCTGCTTGATTGATCTTGATGATATGAGTATTACAAGAGTTGATCTACCACGAGATCGTAGAGGCTAAACCCTAGAAGCTAGCCTATGATTATGATTGTATATGTCCTATGGACTAAACCCTCTAGTTTATATAGACACCTGAGGGGGCTAGGGTTACACAGAGTCGGTTACAGAGAAGGGATTCTACATATCCGAATTGCCAAGCTTGCCTTCCACACAAAGGAGAGTCCTACCCGGACACGAGACGAAGTCTTCAATCTTGTATCTTCATAGCCCAACAGTCCGGCATAAGCATATAGTCCGACTGTCCGAGGACCCCCTAATCCAGGACTCCCTCAGTGACGACGCAGTAGAACTCTCAATGAAAGCACCAATGTCGGTGTCAAACCTAGCGGATTTCGGGTAGGGGGTCCCGAACTGTGCGTCTAAGGCTAATGGTAATAGGAGGCGGGGGAGACAATGTTTACCCAGGTTCGGGCCCTCTCTATGGAGGTAATACCCTACTTCCTTCTTGATTGATCCTGATGGATATGAGTATTACAAGAGTTGATCTACCACGAGATCTCAATGGCTAAACCCTAGAAGTCTAGCCTATGAGGTTATGATTGTTGTGGCTAAACCCTAGAAATCTAAACCCTTCGGTTTATATAGACACTGGGAGGGGCTAGGGTTGTACAAAGTCGGTTACAATGAAAGGAATCTACATATACAAATCGCCAAGCTTGCCTTCCATGCAAAGGAGAGTCCCATCCGGACATGGGACGAAGTCTTCTATCTTGTATCTTCATAGTCCAATAGTCCGGACCAAGGTATATAGTCCGGCTGTCCGAGGACCCCTTAGTCTAGGACTCCCTCACCCCCCACCGCCGGCTACCACCGCCCCCACCCTGAACCCTGAGATATATAGTGGGGTACGTCTTTGGTGAGCCCCCCTCCCCGCTGCAGGTGGTTCTTCCTTAACTCCGGCGAGCCCCCCAGCCCCTGAAAATGGACTAACCCAAAAGTCGATTTAGTTGACTGAAGTGTAGCTAAATCAGAGCAGAGCAACAGCACGAGCGAGGGGGAGAGCAACGGCATTAGCGCGAGTGAGCGAGAGCCGGAGCAGCAACAGCAGCATGAGCAAGCGAAAGCCGGAGCAATAGCAGCAACACGAGTGAGCGAGCGAGAACTGATAACCCACAAATATAGGAGATTGCAACAGTTTTCGAGGTTAGAGTGTTCAACCCAAATTTATAGATTCGACACAAGGGGAGCCAAAGAATATTTGCAAGTATTAGCAGCTGAGTTGTCAATTCAACCACACCTGGAGATTAATTATCTACAACAAGTGATAAGTAGCAAAGTAATATGATAGTTTTGATAATAATGATAGTAGCAATGGTAACGGTAACAGTGATAGCAGTAGTTTTGTAGCAAGTGCAACAGTAAGGATAGCAATAGTACCTTAGCAAGGATAATAATGTGTAAATTCGAAGGCATTGGATCGGTAATTTGTTGGATGATATTCATCATGTGACAGTCATAACCTAGGGCGATTCGACACAAGCTCCAGTTCATAAATAATATGTAGGCATGTATTCCGTAAATAGTCATACGTGCTTATAGAAAGAACTTGCATGACATTTTTTGTCCTACCCTCCCGTGGCAGCGGGGTCCAATTGGAAACTAAGGGATATTAAGGCCTCCTTTTAGTAGAGTACTGGAACAAAACATTAACACACGGTGAACACATGAACTCCTCAAACTACGGTCATCACCGGGATTGGTCCCGACTATTGTCACTTCAGGGTTGCCGGATCATAACACGTAGTAGGTGACTATAACTTGAAAGATCGGATATAGAACATGAATATAATTGTGATAACATAAATGGTTTAGATCTGAAATCATGGCACCCGGGCCCAAAGTGATAAGCATTAAGCATGGCAATGTCATAGCAACATCAATCTCAGAACATAGTGGATACTAGGGATCAAGCCCTAACAAAACTAAGTAGATTACACGATGAATCTCATCCAACTCCTCACCGACTAGCTAGCCTACGAAGGAATTACTCACTCCCGGTGGGGAGCATCCTGGAATTGGCGATGGAGAAGGGTTGGTTATGATGAAGAACGAAGATCCCCTCTCCGGAGCCCCAAATGGACTCCAGATCTGGCCTCCCGATGAAGAACAGGAGGTGATGGTGGCTCCGTCTCGTGGATCATGATGATTCTTTCTCCTTGCTTTTTTTTCAGAAATATAGGATTTTATAGCGTTGCTTTCAGGGTCTACGGGGCCACCAGGTGGGGACAACCTACCTGGGCGCGCCCTGGTGGGTTGTGCCCACCCAGGTGCCCCCCTCCAATGGTTTGCAGCTCCAGAAATTCTCTTTTATTGTATAAAAAATCCTCGCAAAGTTTTCTTCCATTCCAAGAACTTTTATTTCTGCACAAAAACAACACCATGGTAGTTTTGTTGAAAACAGCGTCAGTCCGGGAAAACATTAGGAAAAGTATATACGTTGGACAAAAACAACACCATGGTAGTTCTGTTCAAATCGTGCAAACTAGAGACCAAAACAAGAGGAAAAGCATTAGGAAAAGTATATACGTTGGAGACGTATCAACTCCCCCAAGCTTAAACCTTTGTTTGTCCTCAAACAATTCAGTTGATAAATTGAAAGTGAAAAAGAAAAACTTTTATGAACTGTTTTGCTCTTGTTTTCACAAATAAGCATAAACAACACCCAGGTTTTCATCCAATATTATAACTAACCATGCCGACAATAACTCTTAAAAATTATATTAACTCATATCAATGACATAATCAGCTAGCGAGCAATAATAAAATATCTCAAACAACAACGCATTGTCAGAACAACCATGATATAATATGACAATAGTGGTATCTCGCTAGCCCTTTCTGAGACCGCAAAACATAAATGCAGAGCATCTCCAAACTTCAAGTAGCGAATAAACATTGTAATACATGGTAGAAAAGATCCAGTCATGATGCACCCAACATTAGCTACACACAATGAATCAGTATGACATCAGTGCTCTTAGGTTCTGGCGCTTATTTTAGAGGGTGATGACACAATATAAAAGTAAACAGATTGTCCTTTTGCAGAGGGAAGCAGTGATTTGCAGAGGTGCCAGAGCTCATGTTTTTAAACAGAGGTAGATATTTTGAGACATGCACCTGCTACCTCTTGAGCATGCATTGGTTTTCCCTTGAAGAAGAAAGGGTGATGCAGCAAAGTAGCGTAAGTATTTCCCTCGGTTTTTGAGAACCAAGGTATCAAACCAGTAGGAGGCTACACTCAAATCCCTCGTACCTGCACAAACAAATAAGAACCTTGCAACTAACGTGATAAAGGGGTTGTCAATCCCTTCACGGCCACTTGCAGAAGTGAGATCCGATAGAGATAATAAGATAAATATATTTGGTATTTTATGATATAGATTGGAAAGTAAATATTGCAAAAATAAAATTGATCGGAAACTTATACGATGGAAAATAGACCCGGGGGCCATAGGTTTCACTAGTGGATTCTCTCAAGATAGCATAAGTATTACGGTGGGTGAATAAATTACTGTCGAGCAATTGATAGAAAAGTACATAGTTATGAGAATATCTAGGCATGATCATGTATATAGGCATCACGTCCGCGACAAGTAGATCGAAACGATTCTGCATATACTACTATTACTCCACACATCGACTGCTATCCTGCATGCATCTAGAGTATTAAGTTCATAAGAACAGAGTAACACATTAGGCAAGATGACATGATGTAGAGGGATAAACTCAAGCAATATGATATAAACCCCATCTTTTTATCCTCGATGGCAACAATACAATATGTGCCTTGCTGCCTCTGCTGTCATTGGGAAAGGACACCGCAAGATTGAACCAAAGCTAAGCACTTCTCCATTGCAAGAAAGATCAATCTAGTAGGCCAAACCAAATTGATAATTCTAAGAGACTTGCAAAGATAACAAATCATACATAAAAGAATTCATAGGAGATTCAAATATTGTTTGTAGATAATCTTGATCATAAACCCACAATTCGTCGGATCTCGACAAACACACCGCAAAAAGAATTACATTGAATAGATCTCCAAGAAGATCGAGGAACTTTGTATTGAGATCCAAAGAGACAGAAGAAGCCATCTAGCTAATAACTATGGACTTGAAGGTCTGAGGTAAACTACTCACACATCATCGGAGAGGCTATGGTGTTGATGTAGAAGCCCTCCGTGATTGATTCCCCCTCCGACGGAGCGCCAAAAAAGGCCCCAAGATGGGATCTCACGGGTACAGAAGGTTGTGGCGGTGGAAATAGGGTTTCATGGTGCTCTCGGATGTTTTCAGGGTATATGAGTATATATAGGCGAAAGAAGTCGGTCAGGGCAGCCACAAGAGGCCCACGAGGGTGCGGGGCGCGCCTACCCCCTGGGCACGCCTCCCTACCTCATGGCCGCCTCGTTGCTTCCTTGACGTCCCCTCCAAGTCTCCTGGATTGCGTTTGTTTCAAGAACAACTCTCCCGAAGGTTTCATTCCGTTTGGACTCCGTTTGATATTCCTTTTCTCCGAAACACTGAAATAGGCAAAAATAACAGCAATTTGGACAAGGCATCAGATTAATAGGTTAGTCCCAAAAATAGTATAAAAGTGTATAATAAAGCCCATTAAACATCCAAAATAGATAATATAATAGCATGGAACAATCAAAAATTATAGATACGTCGGGAGACGTATCAGCACCCTTCTTGTTTACTTCACAACCATCAGTTGTCAATATCCTCAATGCTAAGCATGCTAGTGGCGGTTCCCAAGCAATAAAAGTAAAGGTTTTGACTCCATTGGGAGTTTTTGTTTGATTATTTGTAAGCTTTTTCTGTTTGCAGTTTGGTACTGGGCATCCCTATTACCGCCCTTTTCTCGTGTGATGGCAAGTGAATAAACACTCGACCTGAGAAGAACCTGCTTAGCATGGAAGATATCGACCACCTCCCTTCATTCCATGAATGATCCAGGCACACAAAAAGGATATTTATTAGAAGTTTTTAGAGGTGACACTTGCAAATTTACTTAGAACGGCAGGGTAATACCGCATATAGGTAGGTATGGTGGACTCATGTGGAATAACTTGGGTTCAAGGTTTTTGATGTACAAGTAGAATTCCCACTTAGTACAGGAGAAGGCTAGCAAATAGATTGAGAAGCGGCCAGCTAGAGAGCATCAACGGTCATGAACATGCATTATGCATAACTAACATTGGACACTAGCATGAGTAGGATATGAACACCATGAACATAAATATCATAGAGGCTATGTTGGTTTCGATTCAACAACATGCATGAACATGTGCCAAGTCAAGCCACTCGAACATTCAGAGGAGGATACCATATCATCATCCTACATCACAATCATTTTAACGCAATGTTGATATCCAACATAAATCATTATCCACTCCTAGCTACTTATGCATGGCATGAGAAACTATAATCTCTAATTGTCATTGCAAATATGTTTAAGCATAATGGGCTGAATCATGGATATTGGGTTAAACATATCTACCAAAAAAAAGTCAAGTTCATACCCGTTTCTCTTTGCCACGACCAGTTCATAGAATGTCGTCATTATTGCCTTTCACTTGCACGACTGAACATTGTGAAAATAATGATAGTGCAAGAGTGTCGTGGACTAAGCTGGAATCTGCAAACATTTTATTCAACGGGACAAGACAAGGTACTATGGGCTCTTTATTAGATAAACAATTATTCATATGAGAGCCACTCAACATTTTCATCGTGGTCTTCTCCTTGATATGACTCAAATAAAAAGAGAAGAAATTCAGAGAAACACACTAAAATATTTTTGGAGTTTTTGGTTTTCTTGAACAAGCAAATAAAAGGGAAAAGAAAAAAACGAGAAAAACTATTTACACGGGAAAGCTCCCAAGAAGCAGAAAAAGAATAAGAAAATCTTTTTGGGTTTTCTTTTTAGTGGTACAACTAAGCATGCATAGAAAGTAAACTAACTATTTTTTTTGTTTTTTCTAAGGTTTTTCAAACACGCAAGAAGTAAGTGAGGGAGTCCTGGATAAGGGGGTATCCGGACAGCCGGACTATATACTTTGGCCGGACTGTTGGACCGTGAAGATACAAGACTCAAGACTTCGTCCCATGTCCGGATGGGACTCTCCTTTGCGTGGAAGACAAGCTTGGCGAACTGGATGTTAGGTCTCCTTCTTTGTAACCGACTCTGTATAACCCTAGCCCCCTCTAGTGTCTATATAAACCGGAGGGTTTGGTCCGTAGGACAAAGAAAACAATCATAATCATAGGCTAGCTTCTAGGGTTTAGCCTCTACGATCTCGTGGTAGATCAACACTTGTAATACTCGTATCATCAAGATCAATCAAGCAGGAAGTAGGGTATTACCTCCATCGAGAGGGCCCGAACCTGGGTAAAACATCGTGCCCCCAACCTCCTGTTACCATTAGCCTTATACGCACAGTTCGAGACCCCCTACCCGAGATCCGCCGGTTTTGACACCGACAGTAAGCGAGAAAATAAATTTAACATGGATGATACAGTAAAAAAGTGTGGACACCGACAACTGGAATGATAAGTGTGAGCATGAATGTAATGTTGGTGGAAAACACGTACTCCAGGGCGTGCCTGGTGGTCCCGGCGCGCCCAGGTGGGCTGTGCCCACCAGTGCACCTCCCTCCGATGTTATTTGCACCAAAAATTCTTAAATATTCAGGAAAAAAATCGTATTAAATTTTCAGAGCATTCCGAGAACTTTTATTTTTGGGTCATTTTTTTATTGCATGGGACATTTAGAAAACAGACAAAACATGGCAATTTATTTTATTTAACTGATAAAAACAAAAAAACAAAAAGTAGGGACAGAAGGTAGTGCTTACTAAATTCATCAATTTTGTACCTCTCAAAAATGATCCATTAATAAGGTTGATCAAGTCTTATTAACAACCACTTTCGATTAGCATGAAACCGAAGAACTTGCATAAATCACTAAGTTACCTCAACGGGAATATGAACGTTCCCAACAATAAGCATTTCATATTTCTTTTTAACAGTAGGTAGAGGTAGTTGGAAACTTCCAATAGTGATTGTCGGAGATTTTTCAATAACATTAATACCATTTACTCGGAATTGTTTCTTCGGAAAGTGCACTATGTGGTCATTACCATTGATATGAAAAGTGAACTTGCTTTTATGGCAATCTATAACAGCCCCTGGAGTATTCAAGAAGGGTCTACCAAGGATAATCGACATGTGGTCGTCCTCGGGCGTCTCAAGTATAACAAAGTCAGTCAAAATAGTAACATTACCAACAACAGCGGGCACATCCTCACAGATACTGATAGGTATGGCAGTTGATTTATCAGCCATTTGCAAATATATTTCAGTAGGTGTGAGTTTATTCCAATCAAGTCTTTTATATAAAGAGAAAGGCATAACACTAACACCAGCTCCTAAATCACATAAAGCAGTTTTCACATAATTTATTTTGATGGAGCAAGGTATAGTTGGTATTCCCGGATCTCCTAGTTTTTTAGGCACTCCATCTTTAAAAGTATAATTAGCAAGCATGGTGGAGATTTCAGCTTCCGGTATTTTTCTCTTTTTGGTGATGATGTCTTTCATGTACTTTGCATAAAGAAGCATTTTAAGGATATCAGTCAAGCGGATACGCAAAAAGACTAGCCTCAACATTTCAGCAAAGCGTTCAAATTCTTCATCATCTTTATTTTTAGTTGACTTAGGTGGAAAGGGTATAGGTTTTTGAACCCATGGTTCTCTTTCTTACCGTGTTCTCTAGCTACAAAATCTCTTTTATCATATCGTGTATTCTTGGGTTGTGGGTTATCAAGATCAACTACAAGTTTTATCTCAACATCATTGTTTGGTTCTTTACTATATGTTTGAGTGTTTTCATGAACCTCATCATTATATTTTTCATTATCATAAGGTGAGTGTTCATTACCAGACTGAGTTTCAGCATCAGAGATATAAATTTCATTATCATTATCAGGAGTTTTTTCTACTTCAGGTTCAGTAGAAGCATGTGAACTCCTATCATTTTTCTTCTTCTTCTTCTTCTTTTTAGAAGGAATACGTGCATCAGTGTTAACTCTTTTAGAGTCCTGTTCAATTCTTTTTGGGTGTCCCTCAGGATAAAGTGGTTCCTGAACCATTTTACCTCCTCTAGGTTCTACTCTAACAGCAAAGTCACTTATGTTATTTTTCATTTCATGAAGCAACTCTCTCTGAGATTTAGCAACTTGTTCTAACTGAGTTTGAACCATAAAAGCATGCTTTCCCACACCTCTAACATCATTTGAGATTCTAAATAACAAGTCACTCAAGCGAGCCATCACATCAGAATTGTATTTCAATTGTTTCATAACATGAGCATTGAAGTGATCTTGTTTTCTAATGTAGTTTTCAAACTCATAAAGGCATTGGCCAGAGTGCATATTGTGAGGATTGTCGTTCTCATTGAACTTCATTAGAGAATTTACCTCTACCACCTTAGGTAGTGGTGATGTATTAAGCCCATGTATTTCTTCAACAGGAGGTAAAATTTTAACATCCTCAGCTTTAATACCTTTTTCCTTCATAGATTTCTTTGCCTCTTGCATATCATCAGGACTGAGATATAAGATACCCCTCTTATTCGGAGTGGTTTTAGCCGGTGGTTAGGAAGGGTCCAATCATCATAATTATTCAATATATTATTCAATAATTCTTTAGCTTACCCAATAGTTCGTTCCCTGAAAACGCAACTAGCACAACTATCTAGGAAATCCCTACAAGCATCGGTTAGTCTATTATAGAAGATATCATGTATTTCATTTTTCTTAAGAGGATGATCAAGCAAAGCATTAAGTAACTCGCAAAGCCTCCCCCAAGCTTGTGGGAGACTCTCTTCTTTAATTTGCACAAAGTTAAATATTTCCTGTAAGGCAGCTTGTTTCTTTTGAGTAGGGAAATATTTTTCAGAGAAGTAATAAATCATATCTTGGGGACTACGCACACAACCAGGAGCAAGATTATTGTACCAAGCTTTAGCATCATCCTTTAATGAGAACGGAAATAATTTTAAAATAAAGTAATAGCGAGTCTTCTCATCATGAGTAAAAAGGGTGGCTATGTCATTCAACTTAGTAAGATGTGCCACAACAGTTTCAGTTTCATAACCATCGAAAGGATCAAATTCAACCAGAGTAATTAACTCTGGGTCGACAGAGAATTCATAATCCTTATCATCAATAAAGATAGGTGAAGTGGCAAACTTAGGATAATATTGCATTCTAGCATTCAAAGACTTTTCTTTATACTTGCATAGATATTTCTCTAGGTCATCTCTATCCTTACAAACAAGAACATCTCTAGTTGTCTCCTTATCCATAACATAACCTTCCGGTACCTTAGGCAATTCATATCTAGGAAGGCTAGTTCTAGCAGGTGTTTCAAGATTTTCAGTTTGAAGCTCATCATCAGACTCGACAACATCATGTTGTCTTACTCTAGCAATTTGTTCATCAAGAAAGTCACCAAGTGGTACATCATCATCATCAAGCAAGGTACTAGCATCATCATAAGTATCATTCATAAAAAAAGTAGCATCATCAACAACTTGCAACATATCAGGATTAATAGCATGTGGTGGTGTTCCAAGTTTACTTATAACAAAAGGTGAATCCAAATCAGAACTGGATGGCAGTTCCTTACCTCAACTCGTCTTAGAGTGATACATCTTAGTCTTAGCATCCTTCAGATCTATTCATATATAAAAAGTATTTGCGGGTTAACCAGAAAAAATAGAATATGCTAAAAAATCGCACCAAAATTAGAAACATCTGACCATTAAACTTTTAAGTCATGTAATTACAGCCATTACATCATCCAAAGTCTTACTTGGCCAAAATTACCCACCTATGCCATGGAAACATATACTTATGACCTAGAGTATTGTTCTCCCCGTCCAAGATTGAAAAGAAGAATATCCCTTTTCCATGTTGTCAAGTAAAAAAAGTCGCCGCCAGACGGCGACCGTCCTCCCGTACGAGATTGAAAAGGATGAAAAGGGTGCCCGTTCCATGAGTTTATCAAGTTGCCGCCGACCGATTGGTCATCCTCCCGTCCGTCAATGAAAAGAAGAAATTGTACCGCAATTGGTTGTCAAGTCGCTACCGGCTAGCTGCGCCTAAGGTGTGATCGTGTGAGCAGCCATGCACTGCTGACTCTCTGGAGCAGATGATTACTTCATTCTAATAAGGTGTAGCTCCTAGGTACAGTCTGCGTGCTTGATGATTGAAAAGAAATAGCGGCGAAATCAAGTTGATCTACGTTTGTTTAAAAAAGGTTAATCTACATCTCGGCGGCTATCCATCATGCATCTCAACTCAGTAGATCGGCATGTTATCATATACCATGCACCTCAACTCAGCAGATCAGTAGGTTCCACACGATTGATGGTCTCAAAGCCTATCCTTCATGCACACCAGCAAGGTCGGGTGAATGGAGTTGTGCATGCCCACTGTCAGCCGGCTAGAGGGAGATTAGAAGACCAACCATGTGAGAGTTGACACACCATACACATACCCTGTCAGTGGCCAGAATTCGACCTCTTCATTAAGGACGATATTGACCTAGAGGCTGGAGCTTTACTACTCTTTCCCGCCAACAGCATGGTACCATTTCCTTTTTGTCTCCCACATCCAATCGTTCCTAGTTCATGTGCCTCCTCCTTATTACTTCTGTAGGGCAACACGCTGCAAGTGTTCGTCAAATGTTAGTATCAATGCCCAAATTCTAACAGAGAATTTTCCCCTAGAACTACATAGCATTAATCAAGAATCAACTCGGCAATTTTTGGATCAGACAAGGTAACTAATCTACTAATTTCCCCTTGTGTATGCTGCAATACAGTTATGTTTTACTTTAATTAAGTTGGTACTTCAAAATGACGATCTTTTCACAAGGTGTGATGTGGTGACATATTTACCTGGATCTACCTTCTAAATCATAATCTGTCTAACGTGGAGATATATATTTGCGCATTCAGAGATAATTACATTAATGTAACTAAGGGCTACCGTCCTTAAGCATATTTATTAAAATATCAATTATCTATTTATTGGATCGGTCCATGTTAATGATGCTCTATTTGCATTGGCAAAAGCTTGGTTGTGAAAGATGATATATCTTGGAAATTGGGCATAGTGACTAAAAAGTCTATAAATGTAAGATGTCTAGGAATGTTGCGAAATTCTTTTATTTACTAGATATAAAATTATCCATCCATTATTTTATGTTTATATGCCAACTTTGGGCAATCAAGAACATTTTCCACTCCTTCTAAAAGGTATGCCCAAGTTCTTTTTCCGTAACTATACACTAGAACACACACACACACACACACACACACACACACACACACACACGCACCTGACTATGTTCCTGGAGGCGAGCATATATGTTTAAGCTCATGTCAAATGCAGCATTTCCTTGATTCGACATCTATATAATGATGCACAGTGGTCATATTTGCAAGTTCATTCCTGTAAACTACTTCTCCTTCCTATCCAAAATAGTTATCGTAGTTTTGAACAGGGTTTAGTTCAAAACTATGATACCTTTTATGGATCGGAGGTAGTATTATGCATGTTTGCTGTTTGGAATTGATTGCATTGTTTAGTAGTAATTGATATATTTCCGAACTCCTTTCAGATGGAGCAGCAAGAAGACAAGGCACTCCACAGAAAAAATACAATCTACTCTAAGGGTTTCAGTTCTAAATATGGCACATATGTTTTTCATAGTGTAGTATAAAAAATCTATTGGTGTTGGAAATGCAACACTGGGATCCCAATCCCTTGCTTTTATTTGTAATGTCCATCATGATCAAACCCTAAAGATCTGCGAACCACCTCACGATAGCTACATGCACGTGGCTGTAAAACACTTCTTTTGGCATAAGCATTTAATATGAAATGGCTGACATAATGCAATGCTTGTCATAACTTCAACAAACTTTTCGAAACTAGAGATTCAGATCAAGAAATTCAGTGGCAAATAAATTCAATTTCGATTAAAATAAAAAAATTAGTATTTACGGTTTTACAACACATAAAAACTGGAACATACACCTATGCATTTAGAAGTTGTGCTCACGATCTTTCTTTTATTTGGAGGGATGCATAGTCTAGACTTGCGCAATATTATCTTCCATTTTTCTTTTCTAACATTCCCATAAATGTTAAATATCAAATGATTGTTACCAGCTTGCATTAGAGTTTGAAAAGTGTGCTATATGCAGATTTACACAATTATTATTGGCTAATCAGAGTGCACCAAATGTAAGTTTCTAATAAATATTGCTATTTCAAAGAGATATGGTGGTATGTTATTTTCCATGTACATCCATATGGTTGTGGTTAATTCTATTCTATAAGAAGTCTGTTGATGGGTACCAATCCATATTTTATTTTCAGATTCAGGACCGTGCATGCTTCTCACCTTAATAGACACATGACATTAATCAAGCATATTTGTGCATGTTTCCACAATATGGTATACATAATTTAGACTAGGGTATATATGCCAGTTTAGTTTATCCTATAGTTTAAACCTTTATTTTGGTAGGTATCACTCATCTGAAGACATGCGGGTGAAAATATTTGGTGACCAAGACGGGCTGCCTTTGTCGATAACGAAGACAATTTTTTGGGCTACCTTGATTTGGGACAGTGATGACGCATCCGAGTTGGAACTTGGGGATGAAAAAACCCCTATGAACCTCACACTGTGTAATATAGAAGCAAGCGCATCACCTACGTGCATGACGATGGCAAAAACAACGTCGACTGAGTTATCATGTGTGCACAAACATATACTTATATTATTTTTAATTTCACTCACTAATTATAATCTATCTCACTAACAACACTTATAGAGGCCCAATAATTACATGTTTTCCGTGATTTCAACATTTTTCACTAACATGCATTTTCTTAATTGCGTTATACTATTGGTTCAATCACAGAAACAAAGGAAGCGGTTATGAAAAAAAGTATGACAGTCAGGAAAAGGAAAAAAGAGAACCTTCAAAGTTCAAACAATGTTGCTGATGTGGAGGATGTGTCTGGCCGGCGCTAGGGCATAAAACGACTACACTATCCTCATACTAAAGATGGATCAAAGCAGCTGCGGGAGAATAAATCCACATCAAAATCACCTGCATGGATATTGACAGCAACAACACCATGCAGCTTGATGATCTCACCTCCTCCCTTGTGCAGCTACACCTTGGGCCTGCTACCCCTCCATCGCCATTACTAGCCTAGGAGGAGACCGAGGAGGTTTACGGGGAGACAAACCAGCCACCATCGAAGGTCACCCTGTGGCCGCACAAGCGAATCGAGCTCCGGGGGTGGCTGCAAGTGAGGACTGTTAACCATGTAATATTGTGTGGGCTGGACTAGTTATTGTCTGGGCCAGACTAGTTCCTTGGGCACCACACATTGGGGTAGATCTTTTCTGTTCAAGTATCGATATCTATTCCCTAAATCTCTCTCTCTCT
>NC_041381.1:300551737-300589481 GCF_002162155.2 Triticum dicoccoides
ATCTAATATATATACATGTGGGCTCCCTGAAGGGAGTTGAGATGCTTCATCAATAGCTTTCATGGTATACAGAGTGGGACTCTTCCGTCGCATCTAGCTACCCTACTCCATCGTTCCTTCTCTCTCCATCAATTTGCACCATCACCATCGATCTCCATCACCACCATGTCAACCTCCGATGCGCTCCCTAGCTCTGCCCTCAACTACAACATCTCTAAACCCCTCACCAAGACGAACTACGTTCTCTGACGAGCTCAGGCCCGATCCCAGATCATGGGTGCTAGCTTGTACGACTACATCGACAAAACTATAGATGAACCTCCCAAGACCATCATCCTGAAGGACAAGGATGGCAAGGATCAGGTGATGCAAAACCAGGCCTATGCCCCTTGGCTGGTCCAGGACCAGCAAATCATCGCATACCGCCTCCGGAATCTCTCCAAGTAGGTCCTCGTTCAGGTGGCCTCACTAGAGACGTCGCATGCGATATGGACGGCGCTGTCCACCATGTTCGCTGTAGTCTCTCTCGCGCGTGCCAACAACCTTCGTGCCGCCCTCACCAGCAACCAAAAGGGCACGTAGTCTGCCTCAACATACTTCGGCTACATGCGATCTCTCTGAGATGAGCTCGCGGCGGTCGAGAAACCCATCGGAGAACCAGAGCTCATCACATTCATCGTGTCCGGCCTCGACATGGAGTACCAACCACTGATCTCGGCGCTTGATGTCCGCACCAAGCCCGTCACGGTGGACCTCCTCTTCTCCCTCGTGTCCAACTTCGACCAGCGGGTAGAACTCTACCATGGTTATGGTTCTAGAGGCTTCAAATCTTCAGCAAACTTTGCATCTCGCGGCAGGTAGGGAGGACGAGGTGGTGGCTACCACAACCAGAGGAACGGTGGTGGCGGATCCCGTGGTGGTTCTCATAGCGGCGGCGGCCATGCTGGCAATGGCAGCAGCCATGCTGGCGGCGACAGCAATCAGGGAGGAGGAGGTGGTGGCGGCTACCATCCCAATGGAGGCTCCAGCAGCGGCGGCGGCTACCATCATAGTAATGGTGGTGGCGGCTATCAAGGGGGAGGCAGCGGTAGCTACTACTCCCCCAACAATCACGGCGGCAACAACACTGGAAGATCCTCCAACAACAACTGGCGCCCCTTCCAAGGCTATGATGGCTATGAAGGCAAGTGCCAGATTTGTAAAAAAACAACCATATTGATAAAGATTGTGGTTGGCCCTATGCCGATGACAATTCCCAGAAAAAGAAAATTGCAGCTGCAGCAGATGGATCATATGGTGTTGATACCAACTGGTATATGGACACAGGGGCGACGAATCATATCACCGGAGAGTTGGAGAAACTAACCATGCATGAGAAGTACCATGGTCATGATCAAATTTACACGGCGGCTAATGGTGTAGGTATGGAGATTAGTCGCATTGGTAACTCAATTATCAACACCCAACATAAAAATCTCGTCTTAAAAGATATCATGCATGTTCCCGATGCTTCTAAATCCCTTCTTTCAGTTCATGCATTGCTCTTGATAATAATGTCTTCCTAGAGTTTCACCCATATTTCTTTTTGATCAAGGATTAGGTCACGAAGAAGATTCTTCATAGAGGTGTCCGTGTTCAAGGGCTATATGCATTGCTTCCTCAATACTACAAGTTTAATAAACAAGTCTATGGCGCCATCAAGCTCTCGGCCGAAAGGTGGCATGGTTGCTTAGGTCATCCTTCATTTGCTACTGTTCATGAAATTCTTAGTAGAAATAAACTCCCCAATGTTGGTGAGATAAACTCAGAAACCATTTGTGACTCATGTCAGAAAGCAAAAAGTCATCAATTACCATATCCTGTTTCCACTAGTGTTTCTACCAAACCTCTCCACCTTATTTTTCCTAGGGTCCTGCACCCACTTTGGTCGGTAGACACTCTTATTATGTGATTTTAATTGATGACTATAGCAAGTACACTTGGGTATATCTTCTTAAAAAATGTTCGGATGTTTTTCAAGTCTTTCACAATTTCCAAGCTCTCATTGAACGCAAGTTTAATAGTAAAATCATTGCCATGCAATCGGATTGGGGTGGGGAATACGAGAAACTCAATTCTTTTTTTCAAGAGATTGGCATCTCTCATCATGTATCATGTCCCCATGCTCATCAACAGAATGGTTCCGCAGAACCGAGACATAGACACATTGTTGAGGTAGGCCTAGCTCTTTTAGCTGCAGCCTCTATGCCATTGAAATTTTGGGACGAAGCTTTCCTTACTGTCATTCATCTTATTAACATGTGGCCTAGTCTTACTATTGCTCATGAAACTCCTACTGAACGTCTTCTCCATGTCACACCTGATTATACTACTCTTCGTGTCTTTGGGTGTACATCTTGGCCTAATCTTCGTCCCTACAACACTCGCAAACTTTCGTTTCGCTCCCAACAATGTGTCTTCCTCGGCTATAGTGCTCAACATAAGGGCGTCAAGTGCCTAGATGTCTCCACTGTTCGTGTGTATATTTCTCGTGATGTTGTCTTTGATGAAACTCAATTTCCTTTTGAAAAACTACATCCCAATGCTGGTGCCCTTCTTCGCAAGGAGATTCTTCTCCTTCCTCCACATCTCTTCGGTGTTGCCCCTGTGGGTGTTGATGATTGTGTTGATCCAATTATGACTAACGCTTCTAATTCTGCATATGAGTCTGCTGCTGAAAACTGGGCACAAAACGGTACATAAACAGTTGAAAATGGCGCTCCCAGCTGTTCTGTACCTGTCACGGAAATTCAGAGGCAATCCGCCTCGGGATCGACGCCTCTGCCCCCGCCAGCGTCACCAGAATCGGCTCCAGGATCTCCGTCCCACAAGGCGCACTCGCGCCCCGCGTCTGCAACCGGTCGCGCAGACTCCGACTCGGCAGTGGCCACGTGGGCCACTCCTACCATGGGGCCAGCACGGTTCACTCCTGGGTCCCGAGTCTATGCTAGGAAGGGCCCCACTCGGTCGCCTGTATCGGTTGCGGGTGACAGCACGCGCCTCGCGCTGGATACGGTGGGATGCTCTACGGCTCCCTTCTCCTCCTCTGTGGCGCAAACGGCCATAGACGATCCGGCGGGACAGGGGGACACAGTAGACGAGGCTACTACTCCCTCTGGATCAGCTCCAAGCGCTGATATTCGCCTCTTGGCTGGTGGATTCTCTGTGCAGTCCGCTCTGCAGCAAACTGCTACGGTGCCATGTACACGTCTCCGCGCAGGTGCCATTCAACCTGTTAATTACAAAGTTAAATATGGCTTGGCTGCATCCACAGGTGAACCCCGCACACATCATGAGTCTCTTGCTGATCCCAAGTGGAAGGCAGCTATGGATGATGAGTTTCAGGCTCTTCAGAAAAATGGCACCTGGCATTTGGTTCCTTCACGACAAGGTAAAAATGTAATTGATTGCAAATGGATCTTTAGAATAAAAAGAAGGTTGGATCGCTCCATTGATGGGTATAAGGCTAGACTTTTTGCCAAGGGCTTCAAGGAAAGGTATGGCATAGACTATGAGGATACTTTCAGTCCAGTTGTTAAATCTGCTACTATTCGTCTTGTGTTGTGTATTGCTGTGTCTAAAGGATGGAGCCTCAAACAGCTAGATGGTGTAGAATGCGTTTCTTCATGGTGTTCTGGAAGAGGAAGTATATATGAAGCAACCTCATAGGTTTGAAGATAAGAACAAACCGTACCATGTGTGCAGACTTGATAAGTCACTTTATGGGCTGAAACAAGCCCCCAGAGCATGGTACTCTCGTCTAAGTACAAAGGTGCAGCAACTTAGTTTTGTTCCTTCAAAGTTTGACACCTCATTGTTTATATATCACAAGTCACATATATCCATCTTTGTGCTTATTTATGTTGATGACATGATTGTTACAAGTTCCTCCAATGAAGCAGCGACTGCTCTTTTGTCAGATTTGAACTCAGAATTTGCTCTCAAGGACCTGGGGAACTCGCATTTCTTCCTTGGTATTGAGGTTAAGAAAAACAGAGAAGGTGGTCTTCATCTTTCTCAGGAAAAATATGCAAATGATCTTTTGCAGAGAGTTGGGTTGCAGAATTGTAAACCCTCACCAACACCTTTGTCCAGTTCAGAAAAACTCTCTCTTAGTGAAGGAGAACTTCTGAGTCAGGAGGATGGCACCAAGTACAGAAGTTTGGTAGGAGCACTGCAGTATTTGATTCTTACCAGACCTGACATCTCTTTTTCAGTAAATAAAGTCTGTCGGTTTCTTCATGCACCTACTACTGCGCACTGGACTGCTGCAAAACACATATTAAGATATGTGAAACGTACTCTGAGTGTTGGATGGACCTTCAGTAAATCTTCATCTATTCTTGTGAGTGCTTTTTCTGATTCTGACTGGGCAGGTTGTTTGGATGACAGAAGATCAACTGGAGGCTTTGCAGTTTTCTTTGGTCCTAATTTAGTCTCCTGGTGTACAAAGAAACAAGATACAGTTTTCAGGTCAAGTACTGAGGCCGACTATAAGGCATTGGCAAATGCTACAGCTGAGATCATTTGGGTTAAGGCTATTCTTGAGGAGCTTGATTTCATCATACACAAACTCCTTGTCTTTGGTGTGATAATCTTGGTGCCACATATCTAGCTGCAAATCCTGTCTTTCATGCCAGAACCAAACACATTGAGATAAATTATCACTTTGTCAGAGAAAGAGTTGCAAACAAAGAACTGGACATCCGTTTGTGCATTCAAGAGATCAAGTTGCAGATGGATTCACAAAAGCCTTGGCTATGAAACCTTTTGAGGAGTTTAGACGTAATCTCAACTTGCAAAGTTTAGATTAAGGGAGGGTGTTAACCATGTAATATTGTGTGTGCCAGACTAGTTATTGTGTGCGCCGGACTAGTTCCTTGGGCGCCACACATTGGGGTAGATCTTTTCTGTTTAAGTATCTATCTCTATTCTCTAAATCTCTCTCTCTCTCTCTCTCTCTCTCTCTCTCTCTCATCTCCTAAACCGAACATGTATATCCCCTCGAGAGGGTTATCTCGCCATCTAATATATATACATGCAGGCTCCCTGAAGGGAGTTGAGACGCTTCATCAATAGCTTTCAAGGACAAGCACGCTCAAGGCAGGGAATCAAGGAATCAAGCTGATGGGAGCTACGAGACACAGAAATTTTGGAGTGAGAAAGGGGATCAGGCTAGGGCAAGACCAAGAGCAACATGTGTATATGTGAAAGCGTGAATGGGGAAGAGGATTTCATTTTATGTTTCGGAAAGACGTGTGGTCGCTAAGTCCATCTGAGTGAGCCTGTTTGGTTAAATCCCATAGTATTCCACTAGCAAAAAAAATAAGTTTTCCAAAAGCAAGACAATAAAATACTCGAAAGAGAAGACTACATAAAAGGGAAAGTACAACTAGCATGGTGCCACCAATGTAACCAGTAAAGTATTGTACGTACATGTATAAATAGTGTGCACTATGCCTTTTTTAATAATGAACGTAGTATGGAGGATGTTTCTTTTCTAGAAAGTGGACAATATATCTAACAGCAAACTATGATAACGTGAAAATGCACCATTTTTTAAACTTGGAAATTTCATTCCAATTAATTGCTGTGTCGAGTAAGATCACTGGCAATCAAGTCTCAGATAAAGGTAGAAGCAGTGACCAGACATACGGCTTGGGACACATGCACCATCTTCAATCCATGCATCGCTAGAGCATCCGCAACATTATTACAAACCCGTGGACAAAAAATCATGCACAACGTTAGCAAATCTACCCATGCCTACATGTAAACAATGAGAACTATTATAATTGTGTTTAGTGGAAAAAAATAACTAAGCACATGATAAAAATGCCGAAAATAAAATTTTGAACAACGGAACTAATCATAAAAAAATAATTAGTACATCATGCATAATTAACACGTAAATGACGAAGTGGTGAGGAATATACATGAATATCAGTAAAAACCCTAATATATCAAAGATAAAACTATGTTCACAGAAGTCTTATATATTTCAAAATGGCATCACATGTTATTTTGATTTTTATTTAGACAAATGAAATTGTATGTTCTCATCAATAAACTTTATAAATTTCTAACCCGCGCATCGAGCGGGCTACTTTGCTAGTTCTTCATAGTGATAAATTGATAATAATCGCAAGTGACTCAACGAATATAGCTATGCTCCCCGGCAACGGCGCCAGAAAAAGGTCTTTATAACCCACAAGTAGGAGATCGCAATAGTTTTTGAGGGTACAATATTCAACCCAAATTTATAGATTCGACATAAGGGGAGCCAAAGAATATGTCTGTGTTCTAAAGTAGGGGCGCTCCTTTGTACCCCTTATTTGTGCACGGGCAGTCAGAGTCGCACCCACGACCATGCTTAAGCAAGGCAGAGCCAGGAAATCAAAGCCGCGGGACGACCCAAGCAACGCCAAGACGAGAGGCATGAAGAGCAAAAAGGCGAAGTGGTTTCCCCCGACAAGACCCTTGCCGGGGCGGCCTCCACGGCCCCGACGAGGACCTTGCCGGGGCAGCCAACCCAACGCCAGCAGAGCGCGTCACCCTTGGGCCCCAGTCTCTCTAGCGTCGCCAACCACGTTGGGACATAGGCTCGGGAGGAGCCTCCATGGTGGCATGCAGATCTTTGTGAAGACAAGGAACACTTCAAATCAAAAGAGAATTAGAAGACGACGAACCTCGGCGAGACCCTTGCCAAGGAACCCCACAAGACACCCAGCTAGATCCTTGCGGGGACGACCGCAACGCCACGGCAAGACCCTTGCCGGGGCCCTGGCAAGGCCCTTGCCGAGGACGTCCGCGAGGCCACAGCTAGGATCGCACCCGCCAAGCTTCTGCTACCGCTCCCATGCAGCTGCCAGCCCACCAGCTGGGCGGGCGCCTGCGTGTCGACACGAGGCTTCTCGACCAACTCAGCGCATGCCTACGTGGTGGCATGCAAATCTTCATGAAGGCCCTACCACCGCGCCACCTCAGCAGCCTGCCAGCCTACATGGCGCTGACCGGCTCCCTGGCCCAGGCGTATGTCAAGGCAGGGCGAGGCGGCGGTAAAGTGAAGGGGACACGTCATAGGCGCATTAAATGCGTCTTGTCCCGTAATAGCTAGCGATAGGCTTAACCACAGTACCCCGATGCCACCTCCTGTGTGCCGCTGTGGCGATCCCCTTGCCCATAAAAGGAGGCCCGAAGCATCCAGGAGAAGGATTCGGACTTTGGGACAAGTTACGCTCATGGTAGCTAGTTCAAGAACCTCAAGAACACAAGTATACACATCAAAATAGGACTAGGGTATTACGTATCCCTGCGGCCCGAACCTGGGTAAACAACCCACGTGCTTGTACTAACGGCTGATCCTGCTCTCCTCACAACCCAGCGCCCCGCAACCGTAGTAGGGATACTTGTGATCCTATAGGTGTCGTTTCCCACCGACATACCTAGCGGCAACAAATCAGGTGGTTAGAGCCGCACTGGTGGCGCAGAGAGAGGTCGATGAAGAGGTAGCAGCAACAGCAGAATCAACGGATGGCGAGCCGGAACCCTCCCCGGCAGGGCTCGGTCCCGGCAAGACTGAGTCCCCGGCAAGGGCTGACGCCAGTGCAACAACACCCGCGTGACTAGGTGAAGTGGTGCAGAAGAAGAAAATGGTGCAGCACCCAGTTTACTTCGTCAGCTCCCTCTTGCAGGGGGCTAGGTCGAGGTACTCAGGTGTGCAAAAATTGCTATTCGGCCTCCTTATGGCCTCGACGAAGCTACATCATTACTTCCAAGTGCGCGAGATCACCGTTGTCACCTGCCTCCCGTTGCAACGGATACTGCATAACCCAGATGCAATGGGGAGGATTGTGGAATGGGCCCTGGAGCTATCAAGTTTTGGCTTGAAGTTCGAAAGCACCATGACGATTCAAAGCAGAGTCTTGGCGGAGTTTGTTGCTGAATGGACCTCGACGCCCGACGAAGAGGTCCAGGAGACCACTCTCCCTGGCAAGGAAATGAGTCGCAATTGCGTCATGTATTTTGATGGAGCCTTCTCGCTACAACGCGCCGGCGCTAGTGTGCTACTCGTCGCACCCACCGGAGAGCACCTCAAGTACGTAATCCAAATGCACTTTCCCAGGGAGATGTCGACAAACAACACTGCCGAGTACGAGGGATTGCTTGCCGGTCTCAGGATCGCGGTAGACCTTGGAGTCAAGAAGCTCATCATGAGGGGTGACTCGCAGCTAGTCGCCAGGCAGATCAACAAATATTATCAGAGCCCGTTGATGGAATCTTACGTAGATGAAGTGAGGAGGTTGGAGGAGCACTTTGACGGTATACAGGCAGAGCATGTCCCCCGGATGGAGAACGGCATCGCCGACTACCTGTCAAAGCGTGCTGCCCTCAAGCTACCTGTGGAACCAAGTACTTTTGTGCTTCGATTAACTCAACCATCCGTCGAACCATCAACAGAATAAAACAAGAGGAGGAAGCTAGGCGTCGGCAAGTACTTCCCCGCCGAGCTCCCTAGAGCTGCCGGCGAAGGAGTTGCCATGGACGCCGATCCAGCCGTGGGATAACCGACTCCGGCGGGGCACCAGGCCCTTGCCGCGGAGGCAACCGTTCCCGCGGCAGAAGAAATGCCTTTAGTTCTTGCCGTCGAGCCACAGGCTCTAGCATGGGCACAACACACCGTTCAATTCCTCCAAATAGGAGAGCTTCCTGAGGAGCAGGAAGAAGCGGAGAGAGTAGCCCACCGGTCTGCTCTCTACCAATTCATTGACAATGTCTTGTACAAAAAAAGACCGAATGGGGTGAAATTGAAGTGCATCTCCCGGGAGGAAGGACTGGAGCTATTGGCGTAGATACATGGAGGCATATGCAGCTCCCACATAGGGTCAAGGGCCCTTGCTGGCAAGGCTTTTCGGCAAGGTTTCTTCTGGCCCACTGCCCTCCAGGATGCGATGGCACTATTAACCAAGTGTGAAGCGTGCTAGTCCCATTCGAAGAAACTTCAGCAGCTAGCTCAAGTCTTGCAGAAAATACCTCTCTCCTGGCCATTCTCGGTCTGGGGGCTCGACATATTGGGCCCTTTTTTCCGTGCCGTCGGGGGCTTTGAGTACTTGTACATTGCCATTGACAAGTTCACAAAGTGGCCGGAGGTGGAAGTAGTGAGGAAGGTGACTGCACAATCGGCCGTCAAATTCTTCAAAGGACTAGTTTGCCGCTTTGGTGTGCCGAACAGAATCATCACCGACAGCAGCACAAGTTCACAAGCCACACCTTCATGCAGTATCTCGAGGACCTCGGCAGCAAGGTCTGTTTTGCTTCCATGGCACACCCACAAAGCAACGGCCAAGCAGAGAGGGCGAATGCAGAAGTGCTACGTGGCATGAGGATGAAGACTTTTGAAAGGCTGCACAAAAGCGGGAGGCGCTGGATTGATGAGTTGCCGACGGTTCTTTGGTCGATCAGAACAACGCCAAATCAATCCACCGGCAAGACACCTTTTGCCCTGGTTTACGGGGCAAAAGAAGCTCTTGGGGTCGCCAGTGTCGCCCGGAAGCGGCGCGCCCAATGCCTAGTCAGACCCGTCATCCTGCCGCCTGCTACCCTCGTCGTCGTTGCCGTTGTCCTCCTCGCCACTCCCACTCGAGGAAGAGTCTTTGTCATCAGAGGAGCTCTCCACGCAGCACCTTACGCGAGTCCCGAAGTGTCCAAAGACCTTGGCGGAGAGGAGGCCACTCTCCATTAATTTGAAATGGAGAGTGAGACCCTCCATCAGGCTGTGGATGCGAGTGAAGGTCTTCCACCCACAGGGAAGGTACATGACGTGAGGGGCTGGGAACACAACATCGACCCATGTGCCGTTGTTCCCACAGCCCCTCATTTGTAGCTTCAACGCCTGCGGCGGGTCCAGCTTCATCTCCTGAGCAAATGGGGTCGGGAGACAAAGACGACGGCGTGCCGGCCGTCGCAGCCTGATGAAGAATTTATAGGCGTTATCTCCGATGTGGCCCTGCACCGGGGGAGGGGCTGCTGGCGGAGGCAAGGCCGATGCGCCGCCCCGTCCTTCTCTTTCTCGAGCACCGCGATGGCCTCGGCCTCGCCACCTCCCCCTTCCTCTAACGTATTGCTCCACCGCCACGAGCTCTTGGGAAGGAGCGACACATTGTCTAGCAGAGACCCTTGCCGCCACCAATGAAGCATCACCACGCCCTCTCACCATGACAGAAGGGAGGAAGGAGCAGGGATGGGGAGAGGCAGATGACGAAGGACTGAGAGGCGTCGTTCCTCCCGCTCCCCTCCTTATAAAGGAAGGGGTCGGGGCTCGGCCGCCCCTTTCAGCCAATCCGGCTCATTAAGGTGATAGTGGGAGAAACCGTCGATCGCCCTTCCCGCCCAATCGAAGGCGCGTGGGAATCAACCCACGCGCGCATGACTTCCCGTATCCCGCGCGCCTGTCATTCGCTCTGCGTCACGTATGCGGTGTACGTGGCGCGAGAGATGGGCGTAATGGGACGCGTGGAGCGACGGTTCCCAGGGAAGGGCAGTAAATGAGCAGCGGCCCTGCGGTCTCGAAGGGACACGCAAGCCGCCTCTTTATTGTTCACCGCAAGATGATGCAAGTGTGTTCAATCACACGCGCGCGTGACCCCCACGTCACGCATTCAACACGGGTCGTGGGGAAGCGCAGCGGACAAAAAGCTACTGCGGTAAAAACCGCCCCGCCTGCCCGCGCACCGTTCTGGGCCTGGCCCAACAACGTGTCGCGCTTATGTGTGGCCCAGGCCCAGGGTCTCCTATCGGTCTACTAAAGTAGGGGCGCTCCTTCGTACCCCTTATTTGTGCACGGGCAGTCAGAGCCGCGCCCATGACCATGCTTAAGCAAGGAAGAGACAGGAAATCAAAGCCGCGGGACAGCCAAAGAAACGCCGACACGATAGGCATGAAGAGCAAAAAGGCGAAGTGGCTTCTCCCGGCAAGACCCTGGCCGGGGCGGCCTCCACGACCCCGGCAAGGACCTTGCCGGGGCAGCCAACCCCACGCTAGTAGGGCGCGCCACCCTTCGGCCCCAGTCTCTCCAGCGTCGCCAACCGCGTTGGGACATAGGCTCGGGAGGCGCCTCCATGGTAGCATGCAGATCTTTGTGAAGACAAGGAACACTTCAAATCAGCAAAAAAATAGAAGACAACGAACCACGGCGAGACCCTCACCAAGGAACACCACAAGACCCCCGCCAAGATCCTTGCCGGGGACGACCGCAACGCCACGGCAAGACCCTTGTCGGGGCCCCTGCAAGGCCCTTGCTGAGGACGTCCGCGAGGCCACAGCCAGGCCCGCACCCGCCAAGCTTCTGCCACCGCTCCCATGCAGCTGCCAGCCCACCAGCTGGGCGGGCGCCTGCGTGTTGACACGAGGCTTGTTTGCCAACTCAGCGCATGCCTACGTGGTGGCATGCAAATCTTCGTCAAGGCCCTACCACCACGCCACCTCAGTAGCCTGCCAGCCTACATGGCGCTGACCGCCTCGCTGGCCCAGGCGCATGTCAAGGCAGGGCGAGGCGGCAGTAAAGTGAAGGGACACGTCAGAGGCGCATTAAATGTGTCTTGTCCCGTAATAGCTAGCGATAGGCTTAACCAGAGTACCCCGATGCCACCTCCTGTGTGCCGCTGTGGCGATTCCCTTGCCTATAAAAGGAGGCCCGAAGCATACAAGAGAAGGATTCGTACTTTGGGACAAGTTACGCTCATGGTAGCTAGTTCAAGAACCTCAAGAACACAAGTATACACATCAAAGCCGGACTAGGGTACTATGCATCCCTGCGGCCCGAACCTGGGTAAATGACATGCGTGCTCATACTGACTGCTGATCCTGCTATCCTCACAACCCAGCGCCCCGACAACCGTAGTAGGGATTCTTGTGATCCCATAGGTGCCGTTTCCCACCGACAGAATATTTGTAATTATTAGCAGCTGAGTTGTCAATTCAACCACACCTGGAGATTAATTATCTACAACAAGTGATTAGTAGCAAACTAATATCATAGTTTTGATAATAATGACAACAACAATGGTAAGAGTAACAGTGATAGCAGTAGTTTTGTAGCAAGTGCAATAGTAATGATAGCAATAGTAACTTAGCAAGAACAATAATGGGTAAATTTGTAGGCATTGGATCGGTAATTTGTTGGATGATATTCATCATGTGACAGTCATAACCTAGGGCGATACGACACTAGCTCCAGTTCATAAATATAATGTAGGCATGTATTCCATAAATAGTCATACGTGCTTATGGAAAGAACTTACATGACATTTTTTGTCCTGCCCTCCCGTGGCAGGCCTCCTTTTAATAGACAAATGGAACAAAGCATTAACACAAGGTAAATACATGAACTCCTCAAACTACGGTCATCACGGGGAGTGGTCCCGACTATTGTCACTCTGGGGTTGCCGGATCATAACACGTCGTAGGTGACTATAACTTGCAATATCGGATCTAGAACATGAATATAACTATGATAACATAAACGGTTCAGATATGAAATCATGGCACCCGGGTCAAAAGTGACAAGCATTAAGCATGACAAAGTCATAGCAACATCAATCTCAGAACATAGTGGATACTAGGGATCAAGCCCTAACAAAACTAACTAGATTACATGATGAATTTCATCCAACTCCTCACTGACCAGCGAGCCTACGAAGGAATTACTCACTACCGGTGGGGAGCATCATGGAATTGACGATGGAGAATGGTTGGTTATGACGAAGAACGAAGATCCCCCACTTCGGATCCCCAAACAAACTCCAGATCTGTCCTCCCGATGAAGAACAGGAGGTGACCGCGGCTCCGACTTGTGGATCGCAATAATTCTTTCTCCCTGATTTGTTTCTGGAAATATATGATTTTATAGTGTCGGTTTCATAGTCTGTGGGGCCACCAGGTGGGGACGACCCACCTGGGCGCACCTGGGGGGTAGGAAGGATAGAAGAGCCTATGCTTGGGGATGCCCCAGCATCCCAAGCTATTATCCAAAAATGAGAAACCAACTATGCTTGGGGATGCCCCTGAGTGGCATCCCCGCTTTCTTCCAACAACTATCGGTATTTTACTCGAAGCTATATTTTTATTCGTCACATGATATCACTACTAGGGAAAAGGCTAGCAGCAGCGCAGGTTTTAGATGTATCAGTAGCGCGGGTATAGGCGCTACTAATAAGGCGCTACAGCTAACACATCGCAGTAGCGTGTACCCACCAGTGCTACTGCTACACAAGTGTAGCAGCAGCGCAGTTAGAGGAAGCTCGCTACTGCTAGTAGCGCTAGCGCGCTTTGCCTGGACGTGCTACTGCTATCGCGGCGCTGCAGCTAACTTTTATACACTCGCTACTGCTAATTTAAGTAGTTTTTTGGCATATTTGTTTTGTATTTGAACATGCTTTGTAGAAGAATCTTTAGCACATAGAAATGTCATCATGATACACATACAAATGCCTGCGAGACCACAAATGTAATCATAGCATGTACATACAAATAGTCTCATCATAATCATCATCCAACACAAAGTGATATCTTGTCATCATCTGAAAAATAGCGATACATGCAAGTCTCGAATACTTGCAACTACAACAACGTCATCCATCTAAACAAAGGTATACGCAAGAAGTGCTATCACTATGAGTGAGAGCGGAACTATGCAGTACATGAGGTGGCGGTTATGAGTCCTCTCTCGCACTAGCGTGACCCTCAAGTAACTAGCTTCTCCTTCTTGTCTGCTTTTGAAGCCTTTATGGCTGGCGCCCGTGAACCCATTCACTTGCGCCTGACACTCATGCCACTCGTTGTACACCCCTGAAACCTTCCCTTTGTACACGACATAGCAATTCCATCTTGCCATAAAGAAACTAGGTACCTGTTAGAGATGCATGTTCATGAAGAGGATGTACAATCGTATATATGCAACAAAATATACTAGAGCAACACCGAAAAAGAAAGGGTTAGCAACTAGATGCAACATACAGTACGCAAATTAATTAACTAGAGGTACGCAGGTCATCGTAAGCAAACTAACAAAGTAGCGTTACGCAAGTTCGGCAGGGACCGTGGACATCACAAAGTTTCATCGCTACAAAAAGTATACAAGTTCAACCGACACATATCATCATCATCGGCATCATAAATCACCAGAAGTTCCATCCTTCCATATCATCGAGGACGAACCCTAGCTTCCTTAATGGCGTGAGATCTAGACATTGCATGCCTATGCGAGTTCGGACGTCAGCTCGCGATATAGGGCCGTGGTGGAACATCCCCTTCTCATCGACGACTTCTTTCATGATGATCGTCGCAATGTCGCTTTGGATGCGAAAGAAGTCATCTCTAAGTTTATAATTCGCTTCTCCATGAGATTCTAGCCACTTGTGGATATGATCATCATTTCTGCTATTAATGCGAAGCTTTTGGTGATCCGCGTTGAACTGAATCATGAGATGGACGATGTAGAATCCATCCTTCTTGCTTGGTTTTGGGACATGGATGCAGGAGAAGTTAGTTTTATGCACGAAACCCATCTTCTTGTTCCTTTGTTTCCTGATCTGCACGTGGCCACCTCTAAAGCTGAAGCCTTGGAGAGCATCATCTAGAATATTCATTATGTGGGTGTAGTCTTTTTTCTCGTAGTCTCTGGAAGGGTCAAAATACACGGCGTGGGAGACTTGCGGGTAAAGAACGATAAGGACGGCACGCCCGTTGCTGCGGGGAAAAGACACCTCAAATTATTCCCCATACGAGAGAGAAGGAATGATTGAAATGTACGAAAGGGTTGTCCGGAACTGACTTACTTTGGATGATAAGGCACGAGGACAATTTCCCGGTCCTTATTCTGTACCATGATGTTTTGGAGGTACTCCCTAGCAGTTTCACGCTCAAAGTCGCCGAAACTCAAGAAAGACTCGTGCATGTAGTACGGATCCGCCACACAGATTTGCGAGACTTCTTCACTCTTGATGACGGAGCTCATATGTAGCGCAAAAAGGCAGACGATAGTAAAATCAAGCCGCCTTGTTAGAAACATCTCAAAGATATGGTCAAACCGCAGGAAGAACACCTCCGCGGGCCGTGTGTCGACGTAGCACTTCCCCTCAGGCACACGAGCCGCGTATGTCGGATATCCAGGATCCTTTGAGGCTAGTAGGATTTTCTCAGTCGACAGCACATGGTCGTGCAGTGTCCTGAGATCCCCTGATAGTGCCTCCAGTGGTTTCGACGGTAGCATCGGCTCGCCCGTGAGATGGAACATGACCGCACCTTTCACGGGTACAGGCTCTTCAGAATGCATCGTCTGGATGCTATGTGCTCTGGCTTGTTTGGAGGCAGTTACCTTCCCCAATCTCTTCCTCTCCTTTTTCTTGGGCACACCTTCCAGATCCTTCCATAACCCCTGCCCCAGTGTTCCCGGGCTAAGTACTGTATGACCCTCGCGCCCGGCTAGTTGAGCCTGTGTTGAGGCGGCATCTTCAGGCGTGTCCTGTGAGGATTTCATGAAGAGAGACTTTTTGCAATCCATCGTACGACCCTGCCCGGGCATATCATCCATATCCTCATTAGCAAGCTGATAGCCCGATTCGTCATATGGTTGACTCATCATATCTATGTCACAGTCATACGCGTTTGTATTGAGGTAATCCATAGGGTCGACCTCCGTCTCATCATCCATTCTCTATTCTACAGGAGAAATTACATCAACCAGTACTATTGCACCCCCTTCATCATGTCGTCCGCCGCTCTCACCCGGCACTACAGGAGCTGGTAATTGCGTAGGCGGGGTGGTGGTCTCCCCACATGCTTGTTGATGTGTGGTAGTTATTGGTGTGCTCTCGGCCGGCTCCAGACGAATAAGATTCTTCGGCCATAGCAGCACCCAATTCTTGCAGCTTCCAATCCGCGGCGGGGTCTCGTCGTCCGCTCCCACATGCTGTACTGGAGGAGGCAAATCCTCATGCCCCGATTTCACACTGGTCAAGCTAACCCTGAAGTGCCCAGCGGGGATCGGCTGGTTGTGGAACTTGCGTTGAGAGGGGTCCATTATCATCTCCTTTCCCACGTCCACCTTCTGGCCTTTGATCAAGTAGAGTATAGTGCACGGGGTTTCTTTCGCCTGCAAACACATATGTCTGTGGCGTAAAACAACCGAAAGGAAACAAAAATGGAATATTATATATATATATATATATATATATATATATATATATATATATATATATATATATGTTGGTGCGACATGTGATTACCGTGACGGCGTCGATCTCAGCCAAAGATGAAGGCCCACCTAGCGCGCCTGAGACTGAGGACGGGCTGCTATGAGCGGGAGCGGCTGCGAGAGGAGGCCCGGTTGCTTGAGCAAGTGATGGTGCGATGGTGTTGTTGTTCATGGAGTTGCTCGCGACGAAACTGGGCATCGGGAAATCATGTACCGTCTTGTCTGGATTTTCCTTCGCCTAGTTGATGATAACTGGAACCAAGTTAGTAGCGAAATCATTTCTGCAGGTAGTTACAGCTGCATTGACTGCCTGCTATAGCAACTCATATTTGTCCTCGGCTGCTTTTTTCGCGTCCTCAGCTGCTTTTTTCTCGACCGCAAGCTTCACCTTCGCGTTGATGTCCGCCTGACTAAACTTCTTTTTCTGCTTCTTGGCCTCCGGACCGTCGTTGTAAAACACCTTCCACGTGGCACCATCTCCAGCGCCGTGCACACGACCATATTGCGGCCGCTGGTCCAAAGGGAGTCCCTTAAGTTTGTTCAAGGCCTGGTTGAGAGGGGTGTCCCACTTGGGCCTCATCGGAGAAGTAGGGCTTTCGGCTGCAAGCCGGTGTTGCTTCTCCAGTAGTCTAATCAATTTCCTCGTGATCTTGTCCGTGTAAAAAACCTTTTTCTCCTTGTCCCACTTGTAGCGGGCCCTGATGAAGTTATGCTCCAAGGGGTTGGTGAACTTCGCGAAGGGGTCTGGGAGACCCGCGGCTTCACGTTCCGCGTCCTCCTTATCCCATATGGGCCTTTTACTGAGGTAGCCACGGCTTCCGAGGCGATGCTTCCCCGTGTTCCTTTGCTGAAGGCTTTTGAATTTCGCAGCCTTAGCCTTGGCTGCCTCGGTAGCGCAAGTGTCCTTGAACTTTTCGAACTCCTCTTCCGTAAGTGTCGGATTTTCCTCTAGAATCTTGGACAGGGGTTCATCAGCCTCAATAGCTCGTTTCACCCTCCCTTTCTAGGAGGCCAAATCATTGCTGAACATGCCCATGGCGTGATTGTTAATCTTTTTCATCTTCGGATCATCCCACGGTTGTTCTATGTTATCATCCCGGTCGGGGAACTTGAATCTCTTGTGCAACTTCGTTAGGAGCAACTGCGTCAAATGTTCTTTACTCCTTAAGTCATCGTCGTTGATGCTCGCGCATTCCCGTAGGATGCATCCTACTTGGTTCCTGTAGCACTTGCGAGGTTCTTCCGGCTCTAACGGCTCAAACTTGCCAGGTGCCATCTTTGTGATCATAAGTCGTCCAATCCCTAGTTTGTTAGGTTTTCGTATCCTCTGCTTCTTATGCTTCCTCTTTTCGGTAGCGGCAGCGGGGCCGGTACCTTCCCCGCCGGTACCTTCCCCACCGGTCTCGGTGCCGCCATCGGTGCCGGTGCCATCAGTGTCGATGTCGGCGTCAGTACCATCATCGAGGCCGACCTACAAACCTTGCTTAGCAGTCAAATAGTCCAGGTACTCTTGTTCACCCTCATAATCCATCTCGTCTGATCTTGGTCAGAAGGCCCAGTTTCTTCGTTGTTCGACATGTTTCCTATGATTAAGTGTCCTCATTTACTTCTAAAAGTATGAATAAATGAGAAATGACATAAAAAGAAATCTATGTGCCAGCACTCGATATGCCAACTATGTAGCACAAATCATGCCTTTATTCACGGGAAATTTCGGCATGACCTTTGCTAAAAAATGGACACATGGAGCGCCTGAAATTCACCGGAACGGAAATGAATCAACATTCCGGCGTAACATAGGCCACTCGGATCATTTTCCAAACATGACATGTCCAAAACATGACATATGCACATATCACATGTCCAGTTCAAATTTGCATATAAATTCAGCTAATTTTGAAACCTAGCTAAATTCATAACTAAATAGATAACCTAATTAACATAACCGAAGAACCGTAGCAGAGAGAGGGGGGGGTTTATAGAGGGTGCAGGGGCGAGGAGGCAGGCCCGACGACGGCCGGGAGGGGAGAGGAGGGAGGCAAGGGCCGATGGGTCGGGGGCGAGCGCACTGGGGTCGGGGCCAAGCGCCGGCGCCGGAGTCGGGGGCGAGCGCCGGGGTCGGGGGCGAGCGTAGGGGCCGGGTTAGGCGCGGCGGTGCGACGGGGGAAGAGAGAGTGGGGATTTGGGGGGAAAAGGCGGGATGAAGCAGGGCGAGTGAGAATTTTGGGAAGTGGACGTAGCAGTAACGCATTACGTCAAAACGCGCTGCTACTAACTTCAGTAGCTGTAGAGGTTTAGGCAAAACGCGCTGCTACTAACTTCAGTAGCTGCAGCGGTTTAAGCAAAACACGTTGCTACTACCGTCGCTACTGCCAGTTTTCCTTTTCCTTTTCCTTTATTTTATCCCACTTTTATTTCCCGAGGGCAGTGAACGAAGGGAGGGCGATATATATTGCATCATTTGACGGTTAAATATGTATGCAAAATAGGAACATATATATTACACATCATTGGACCCATGCATAATAATGGCTAAGTGTGTATACAAAATAGGAACATATATATATATATATATATATATATATATATATATATATATATATATATATATATATATATATATATTACACATTATTGGACCGATAACATACGTTTCCTCAGTGCTGACGTTTTCGTTTTTGAGTCAGCTTCTTTCCCTTCTTTTTCGTCGAAGAATAATTGAGCCCCTCATTGTGACTTTGCCTTTTCCATGGAGTACGATTTTTCTTAGGTAATGTAGTATTGATTCTTCTTTTGACGTATACTTCATCATCATCGTCATCTTCCCTCATTGGGTTGCCGGACTGATCATAGTCTTCCTCGTAGGCGACTCCATCCATTCCAATGATGTTCCTTTTGCCTCTCCTCATGACAACACAGCTGGGATTGCGCGAGTCAGTTCTGAAGAAGCATTGTGTCATGTGCTTAGCGTGTACCCATGGCTTGTTTTTTGCGATAGCGTTCACGGTAGCGCTCTTGGCGTCGAGTATATTCATGGTAGTGAACATCCGACTTTCTCTTTCGACATTCTTAGCCCATCTGACACGGAACATCGTCGTGTTGTGCAGTCGAGAGTAGTCAAGCTCCCAGATCTCCTCGACCCTTCCATAAAATCGTTCAGTTGCACCGTTGTCGCTGCCGGTCATGCATTCCATCGTCACCCCTGAGTTCTGATCATCACTGTCCATATCTTTGGCCTCCGTGTAGAACGTGTATCCGTTGATATCATATGCCTGATAGGTTACGAGGTTGGGCGAGGGGCCATGTGCTAAGGCGTATATGAGCAATCCGTCCTTAGAGCCCTCCTCCGGGGATTAGCAATAATATGCTCTTTGAACCAATGCAGGAAAGTGGAGTTGTGCTCTCTAGTAACTTCGGCGTCCGTCCTGCATACCCCCCGGTCATGATACTTCTTTGGGATAATTTCTTTGTGCAGTGCCACGAAAGGATCTACCTTGACTAGGTGTTGTAGCACTACCAAGTTTGCTCTATCAAAGTCGCTGCGTCGATCTGAGTATGCCACGTGCAGTTCCCTGTGACCGTTGCAGTGACCATCTCCTTCGAGCCTCCCATCGTGCTTGTTGACGGGCAAACCAACACTAACACCAGGCCTTTGGAGCTCATTCAGTATCACAATGATCTCTTCCTGTAGCCTTTGGAGCTACTTCACACTGATCGACTTTCGAGGGATGACGTCGAAAAAGTTGCAGAGACCAATAAGCGTGTCACGGACATGCTTGTCCATTATCCCTCTAAGGGCAACAGGTAGTATCTTCGTCATCATCACATGACAGTCATGAGACTTCATCCCTCTGAACCTTTTCTTGTCCGTGTCTAGATATCTGCTTAGCTTGCCACAGTAACCGGAACTAACTTTGACTCCGGTAAGGCACTTAAAGAATTGATTGATCTCAGCCTGACTTAAGGTGAAGCAAGAAAGGGGGCAATAATCCTCTTTCTTTATTTTCTTGCCCTTCTTCTCCCGTGCCTCTGTCTCCGTCTCTGTCTCGTCTGACATTTTACGGGGCGGCATGTGCAAATCTTCCCTGATTTTCAAATCTTGCAAGTCTTTTCTTGCCTTCGGCCCATCCTTGGTCTTATCCGGCATGTTCATCAGTGTTGCGAGCAAGCTCTCAAGGACATTCTTACAGATACACATTTAATCAAGGCTATGAGGTGTATCGAGTTTGTGCCAACTATCATTTTTTCGTACTAACCTATTGACCTGGTACCAAGTGCCAGTTGCTGTTTTCCCATGTTTTTTATATCTCACGAAATCAATATCAAACGGAGTCCAAATGCCACGAAACTTGACGGAGAATTTTTATGGACCTGAAGGAAGATATTTGGCCCTGGTTGCACCTGGGGGGGAGTCCCGAGGACGGGACTGTCGGTGTCAAAACCGGCGATCTCGGGTAGGGGGTCCCGAACTGTGCGTCTAAGGCTAATGGTAACAGGAGGCGGGGGACACAATGTTTACCCAGGTTCGGGCCCTCTCTATGGAGGTAATACCCCTTCCTGCTTGATTGATCTTGATGAATATGATTATTACAAGAGTTGATCTACCATGAGATCGTAATGGCAAAACCCTAGCTCTATCCTATGAGGTTATGATCGTTGTCCTACGGACCAAACCCTCCGGTTTATATAGACACCGGAGGGGGCTAGGGTTACACAAAGTCGGTTACAAAGAAAGGAATCTACATATCCGAATAGCCAAGCATGCCCTCCACGCAAAGGAGAGTCCCATCCGAACACGGGAAGAAGTCTTATATCTTGTGTCTTCATAGTCCAACAATCCGGCCAAAGTATATAGTCCGTCTGTCCGAGGACCCACTTATACAGGACTCCCTCATTAGCCCCCGAAGCAGGCTTCAATGATGATGATCCGGCGTGCAGATTGTCTTCGGCATTGCGAGGCGGGTTCCCTCTCCGAATACTTCAAAGTACCTTACTTAAATAGCAGTGTCCACATGCTCAGCAGCTTCTGCACCTTCAGGATTTCATCTTCCACGTGTTGAGCGAATACAAGAGGTTGGGGCATTTTTGCATTTACCACCCGTACCGTATGAGAAAATTGTCTATTAAAGAGACGGGGATCTTTAGATCTAATCCACACCATCTCCCCCAAACGAGGTTGGGGCATTTTTGCATTTACCACCCGTACCGTATGCTCAGCAGCTTGCTCACCAAAACCACCCCAACATGGCTACCGCTCCCAACTCTTCCTCCCGCCCTCATGGACCCAAGACGGGGGATTGGGAAAAGTGCTCTGTATCCCACGGCCAATTGGTGAAGCTGCAAACCCAGGGGTTTCTTCCCCTCGCAGATCTGGTGCCCGTGTGAGTCGTATTAGCTTCTTTCGACGACGGGGAACAGGCGGAGAAGTTCACTAACCCATCCAGGGGGAACGAGTATGCTTCCTTACCTATTTGCTGAGAGGCGTCATATTTCCAATCCATCCGTTCCTCCGAGGGCTTCTGGAGTACTATGGCCTCCAACTGCATAACTTCACACCTGCCTCCATCTTGCATATCGCGGGTTATGTCACTCTTTGATAGCTATTTCTGGGTTGCGAGGCTCATTTCGAGTTATGGAAGAGGATGTTTTGCCTCGTCCCTCGTAATCAAGAGGGATCCATATTCCAAGTGGGCCAAGCCGAGATATGGCGCATCACCGGGACCGGATACCTGTCCGGCACACCGAAGAAGGCATCCGAAGAATGGCCTTCCGAATGGTTCTATATTGAAGACGTCTCCCTTCCTGACCCAATCCGGAGGGGTCTACCTGAATATTCAAATACTCCATTGAAGAAGCACCTCAACTAGCATCCTCGGAGCCCTAGGGAGGAACATAGCGTGGAATTCCACCAACTGCTGAGCCTGATAAAGACGCTTGCTCAATCCGTATTGTCAATATCGAGGTTATGGCGATATCCATAATGCAAGGGGTTCATCCACTTCAATACCGAGGGCGCCCCATGTGGCACTTCAACGGAGAAGAGGATGCCACTCATTATGGTCGGTAGGGTCCGGACACTTACGCTGCTTTGGCAAAAATATTGTCTGGGTTATACAAGGGGGAGGAGGAGGAGTTCATCCACATTAAGGCTAGGGATGGATTTTCCATGTACAACCCTCCCAGCTGGGCGAGTTTCCGTCTCACTACTCTACTCCATCAACTCGCTGAATCCGTTTTTCATAAATATTAATCCGTCATTTATAACAGGAATGGTGGAAAGTCACCAGGGAGATCCACAGCCCCGCACCACGGCCAGAGGACCGCAACCAGGCCCTTGATCTCGGATTCGAAGAGGATCCGGGTATATTCGTGGAGCTCGCGGAAGGGGTGTTTTACCAGGCGAGCTGTGATGGCACCGAAGTGGCCATCATTGCCGACTATCCCGGCCTCCTCCCTGCGTTGCATGTAAGTAATTAGGAGACTTGTCCTTTGGGAGAATTTCCCTCTTCCGCCTTACCCACCACACTATATTATGCTCTAAAGGGGAGGCGATCAGCACGCCACACGGCACCTGAGGCGACGCGCAAGAAGGCGGCGCCTACAACGGGCATACCTTTGAAGATGAAGGCTAATAGAAGCGTGGCCGAGCCTTTAGCAAAGATGTATGGTTGTTTTAAATATGCTCTATGGCTGTCACATTTAAAGTGTGACAATATCCGTGGTGTCTTATCAGGAAAAACATATACCGGGCTATGTCCGGGGATCCTGCCGGTCATGCCTCTACGAGCCGGATTCTGGACCCTGTCGCAAGGACTGAGGCTAACACGGAAGTGACACCGGATTGTCCGTCTATGGAGGATTCGGATAAACTATCCATCACAAACTCCAAAGTGGAAGCGCCATGAATCATCAGCTTCGACGGGCCGTTCTCCGCGACTCTGGTTTTTCAGAAGAGGCCTTTAATGCCTTCAACTCGGGTGATGCATACATCCGAGCTGCTCAAGATGGGCTTACCAGAGCCACAGACTAGTATTTGAAAGATATGCGGGTAAGTACACATTTGTATAAAACTGATAATCATATACCAGTAGCCCCCAAGACATGAAACAGTTGGTACAACTGATTTAAGGATCGTTATATGACCAGGTGCTCATAGAGAAGAGCAATTTGTTCTCTCGATAGCTAAAAAAGTGTCAGGACCAGCTGACTGCTGCTACCGTCGAACTGGAGAAATCCAAGAAGGCAGCGTCTGGTAATGCTCCCCTCTATCGAGAAAACATAATCATATACCAGGATTATTAATACGGGTGCAAATATTATGACAGAGGCACCGAAGGTCGCACAAGCGGGAGTTCCAGGAGCTGAAAGGCAACTGGCTGCAGGCGAACGTATCCTGACATAGGTCAGGGCGGAGAAGAACAAACTCCAAGATGCCAACACCAAGCTATGTGAAGAGCTAAAAGATGTGCGGGCCCAGCTAGCTGACTCCGTGAAGGGGAATAAGAAGCTGCGAGGCGACATATTTAGCATGTGCTCGGACTTACCTTTATGTAGTTTGGCAAAGAAAGCAACTAACAATAGCTATGTCTATAGTTATATTGACGGGCCGTCCCGAAGAGGGGGTGTCCGGATCTTCCAGCGATCTGCAACAAGAGCTGTCGCAAATGCACAAGCGAGCTCGGCAGGCGATGTAAAGTATTGCTAAGGCTTTATGGCCATCCGACTCCCCTCCAGGAAGTATGGAGGGGCTTGTACATCTACTCCAGGGAGCGCGACGGCTCTTCCGATTATGGAAGATATCGGCCTGCCGGGAAGGTGCGCAAGAGGCCTGGGCAATGGTGAAAACATGGTATACCAAGCTCGACCCGATTCACATGGCCCGGGTCAGACCTGTAGGGTTAAATGGATAAGGAATTCACGTTAGTTTGGTATATGACCAGGTTCAAGTAGCCGCTAAGTATTCCCAGCAGGATTCTAGGCTAGATAGCTTGTTAGATGGCATAGAAGAAGAAGTGTTTGGATCTAAGTGACTATGTACTTCATTTGACAAATTAATGTCTCTAGCTGAACTGTAAGACGCTTGTCATGGCAAACCTTTTCGCTTCAACCTCTGGACCCGAAGGTGCGGAGTGCTTCCGTATACCCGCTCGGTAATGTAAACCGGGGTACGCGTCGAAGCCAGGCGTAGGGGTCATAGTTGCTTGAACAGACAAGTATCCGACTAGTTATGTTATATTACATTTTGATCGTAAGAAACATCTTCCAGGGAGAATAGTTCCGTTAAGGGTTCCTTTCCCTGAGTAAGCATGCATTAATGTGCATGTCCGAACTGTGTTTGAAAAAAAACACAGCATACATAACATCTGGGGGTTCATAAAGTGACAAGTAAAAACATCTTTAGTTCGCCGACCGAATATTCCCTTAAGAACGCTAGCTTTCTGCTTCACCCAGTCTGAGATACACATCCGGATGACTCGGCAGTAACAATCGCAGAGGTGCTCCCTTTATGCCCTAGCCGAACTAACGGGAACGTAGGACATAAGCACAGGAGCCAGGCAACCCACCTTGGCCAAAACATAAGTCATATCGATGCATATAACGGCGAAGAAAAGGTACAAACGTGGAAAATACACATATGTGGCGAGTTTGATGCTCGGAAAATGATAGTAATAAGCTTTTGTACAAGAAGCCCCCAGGTATAATTTACATACATATTAAGAATTGTATGCATTGTAGATATACAATTTAACCGTACAAGAGCTTTACGGCTTCAGAAATGAAAGTGAAAAGAGAGGAAAATAAATAATGGAAACAAAAAAGGGGGAAAAGGAGACGAACGAAGAGTCTGACTCTAGGCATAGAATCTTCGGAGTCTGGCTGCGTTCCATGGGTTCGGCTCCAGGCGGTTATCTGATGCATCCCGCAGGCGGTACGCTCCTCCGGTGAGAACTTCGTCGATGATGAAGGGACCCTCCCACTGGGCCGTGAGTTTGTTGTTTTTCCCCTCCAGCAAGCATAGAACGAGTTCACCAATATTATAAGTCTTGGCCCGCACTTCTCTGCTTTGATACGTGCGAGCCTATTGTTGATAAAATGCGGAATGGGCCTTCACGATGTCGCGCTCCTCCTCCAGGGCATCTAGGCTGTCCTGCCGATCCAGCTCGGCCTCTCTCTCTTCATACATGTGCACTCGAGGTGAGTCATGAATAATGTCGCAGGGTAGCACGGCCTCTGCGCCATACACCATGAAAAAAGGTATATATCTGGTAGAACGATTGGGCGTTGTCCGCAGCCCCCAGATTACGGAGTCAAGCTCCTCCACCCAGTGCCTGTCTGATTCTTTCAAAGACCGCACTAACCCGGGTTTAATGCCGCTCATAATAAGACCATTGGCGCGTTCGACCTGGCTGTTGGTTTGTGGGTGGTAGATGGAGGCGTAGTCGAGCTTGATGCCCAGATTGGCACACCAGGCCTTCACCTCATCGGTTGTGAAATTGGAACCGTTGTTGGTGATGATGTTGTGTGGGACACCATAATGGTGCACAATGCCAGATATAAAGTCTATCACTGGCCCAACTTCGGTCGTTTTAACTGGTTTGGCCTCTATCGATTTAATGAATTTATCCACCATGACCAACCGATATTTTTTTCTTATGGCTTCCTCCTTTAAGGGGTCCGACTATATCAAGTCACCAGACCGCAAAAGGCCAAGTGATGGCGATTTTTTGTAGAGCGGTGGGTGGCATATGGCTTTGGTTGGTGAAGAGCTGGCATCCGACCGAATGTTGGACAAGGTCCTGTGCATCTGCTCGGGTCGTCGGCTAATAGAAACCTGTAGGGAAGGCCTTGCTTACAAGGGCCTGAGCCGCGGCATGGTGACCGCCGAGACCGGCATGAATTTCAGCCAAGAGTTGTCGCCCTTCCTCCTCAGAGATACATATTTGAAGTACTCTGGTAGCACTTTTCTTATAGAGTTCTCCTACCTGAACCTTGTAGGCTTTAGAGCGCCGCACAATGCAGCGTGCCTCATTCTGATCCTCAGTGAGTTCTCGCCTATTGAGGTAGGCCAAGAAGGGTTCGGTTCATGGGGCGATGGCCACCATGATGTGATGGGCCGATGGTGTAATTTCGGTGGCCGAGCCCCCGATTATGTCGTTGTGTTCGGATTCTGGGGTTGTCTTTGGATCCGGATTGGTATTGCCGCTCTCCCCCTGCCACACCACGGATGGCTTGAAGAGCCTTTCCAGAAATATGTTAGGTGGGACGGGGTCGCTGCCGGTGTCAAAACTGGCGGATCTCGGGTAGGGGGTCTCGATCTGTGCGTCTTAGGCTGATGGTAACAGGAGACAAGGGACACAATGTTTACCCAGGTTCGGTCCCTCTCGATTGAGGTAAAACCCTACTTCCTGCTTGATTGATATTGATGATATGAGTAGTACAAGAGTTGATCTACTACGAGATCATAGAGGCTAAACCCTAGAAGCTAGCCTATGATGATTATGATTGTGATTGTCCCTCTAAGGACCAAACTCTCCGGTTTATATAGACACCGGAGAGGGCTAGGGTTTACACGGAGTCGGTTAGAAGGAAGGAAATATAATATCCGGATCGCCAAGCTTGTCTTCCACGCAAAGGAGAGTCCCATCTGGACACGGGTGTAGTCTTGAGTCTTGTATCTTCACGCTACAATAGTCCAGAGGAAGTATATAGTCCGGCCGTCTGGATACCCCCTAATCCAGGACTCCCTCAGTAGCCCCTCAACCAGGCTTCAATGACGATGAGTCTGGCGTGCAGTTTTGTCTTCGGCATTGCAAGGCGGGTTCCTTCTCCGAATACTCCAAAATAATTATCGAACACTTGGACCGTGTCCGGATCTGCAAGATGATCTTCATACACCACCGTAGAGGGAATGATATTTCACAAATATAATCTGCTAACAACTTTAGACAAAGTGACATAAAACCATGGTCGGGTCATTATTCGAACTGTTTTCCCGCAACCAGCCTCAGCGCATATCGCGAGGCGGTTTCCCCCGCACGTCTTGCCGAAGCGAAGATCGTGTCCCCTTATTGCGGGATTCTCAGCAATACGGGCACGGGTAACCCAAACGCACCGCTAATTGCGGCGAATGGAGAACGAGCAAGTTCCACCAGGCAAGTGGGGAGGCGCAAAAGCTTTTACCGCCCCTATAAAGAGATAATGTCTCTTCCTCTTTACCCACGCCTTTTCCCTCCGCTAGTCCATTCCCCTCTGCTTGAGCCCTAGCGCCCAAGCACTCTTCTTCTCCACCGAAGAGAGGTTCTCCGAAGATGTCTGGATCTGGAGCAGGAGGCAAATGGATGGCCTCTACCATCCAGGAGAAGGATATCAAGAGGCTCCGAGAGGCTGGGTACCTAGCCAAAAAGATCGGCCATCGTCTTCCGCCGGCGGGACAGATCGTCCCTACTCCGGAGCCCCATGAGAGGGTCGTGTTTTTTCCTCATTTTGCCCGCGGGCTTGGGTTTCCCCTTCACCCATTCGTTAGGTATCATTTTGTTGCGGAATGTAGTACTTTCAAAAAATTTCCTACGCACACGCAAGATCATGGTGATTTATAGCAACGAGAGGGGAGAGTGTTGTCCACGTACCCTCGTAGACTGTAAGCGGAAGCGTTATGACAATGCGGTTGATGTAGTCGTACGTCTTCACCATCCGACCGATCCAAGCACCAAAGGTACGGAACCTCCGAGTTCAGCACACGTTCAGCTCGATGACGATCCCCGGACTCCTATCTAGCAAAGTGTCAGGGATGAGCTCCGTCAGCACGACGGCGTGGTGACGATGATGATGTTCTACCGACGAAGGGCTTCGCCTAAGCACCGCAACGATATGACCGAGGTGGAATATGGTGGAGGGGGGCATCGGACACGGCTAAGGAATGATCACGAAGATCCACTTGTGTGTCTAGAGGTGCCCCCCTCCTCCGTATATAAAGGGGGGGAGGAGGAGAGGGCCGGCCAAGGGGGTGGCGCGCCCTAGGAGGAGGAAACCTACTCCAAGTAGGTTTGCCCCCTCCCTTTCCTATTCCAAGAAGGAGGGGGAAGGAAGGAGTGGGAGAGGGGAAAGGCAAGGGGGGCGCCGCCCTCCCTTCCTTGTCCTATTCGGACTCAAGGGGAGGGGGCGCGCCTCTTGCCCTGGCCGGCCCCTCTCTCTCCACTAGGGCCCAACAAGGCCCATTAGTTCCCGGGGGGTTCCGGTAACCCTCCGGCACTCCGGTTTTCTCCGAAAACACCCGGAACACTTCCGGTGTCCGAATATAGTCATCCAATATATCAATCTTTATGTCTCGACCATTTCGAGACTCCTCGTCATGTCTGTGATCACATCCGGGACTCTGAACAACCTTCGGTACATCAAAACTTATAAACTCATAATAAAACTGTCATCATAACGTTAAGGGTGCAGACCCTACGGGTTCGAGAACTATGTAGACATGACCTAGAACTATTCTTGGTCAATAACCAATAGAGGAACCTGGATGCTCATATTGGCTCCTACATATTCTACGAAGATCTTTATCGGTCAAACCGCATAACAACATACGTTGTTCCCTTTGTCATCGGTATGTTACTTGCCCGAGATTCAATTGTCGGTATCCAATACCTAGTTCAATCTCGTTACCGGCAAGTCTCTTTACTTGTTACGTAATGCATCATTCCGTAACTAACTCATTAGCTACATTGCTTGCAAGGCTTATAGTGATGTGCATTACCGAGAGGGCCCAGAGATACCTCTCCGACAATCGGAGTGACAAAACCTAATCTCGAAATACACCAACCCAACATGTACCTTCGGAGACACCTGTAGAGATCCTTTATAATCACCCAGTTACGTTGTGACGTTTGGTAGAACACAAAGTGTTCCTCCGATAAACGGGAGTTGCATAATCTCATAGTTACAGGAACATATATAAGTCATGAAGAAAGCAATAGCAACATACTAAACGATCAAGTGCTAGGCTAACGGAATGGGTCATGTCAATCACATCATTCTCCTAATAATGTGATCCCGTTAATCAAATGACAACACATGTCTATGGTTAGGAAACATAACCATCTTTGATTAATGAGCTAGTCAAGTAGAGGCATGCTAGTGACGTTATGTTTGTCTATGTATTCACACATGTATCATGTTTCCGGTTAATACAATTCTAGCATGAATAATAAACATTTATCATGATATGAGGAAATAAATAATAACTTTATTATTGCCTCTAGGGCATATTTCCTTCAGTCTCCCACTTGCACTAGAGTCAATAATCTAGATTACACAGTAATGATTCTAACACCCATGGAGTCTTGGTGCTGATCATGTTTTGCTCGTGGAAGAAGCTTAGTCAATGGGTCTGCAACATTCAGATCTGTATGTATCTTGCAAATCTCTATGTCTCCCACCTGGACTTGGTCCCGGATGGAATTGAAGTGTCTCTTGATGTGCTTGGTCCTCTTGTGAAATCTAGATTCCTTTGCCAAGGCAATTGCACCAGTATTGTCACAGAAGATCTTCATTGGTCCCGATGCACTAGGTATGACACCTAGATCGGAAATGAACTCCTTCATCCAGACTCCTTCATTTGCTGCTTCTGAATCAGATATGTACTCCGCTTCACATGTAGATCCCGCTACGACGCTTTGTTTAGAACTGCACCAACTTACAGCTGCACTGTTTAATAAAAACACGTATCCGGTTTGCGATTTAGAATCGCCCGGATCAGTGTCAAAGCTTGCATCGACGTAACCATTTACGACTAGCTCTTTGTCACCTCCATATACGAGAAACATATCCTTAGTCCTTTTTAGGTATTTCAGGATGTTCTTGACCACAGTCCAGTGATCCACTCCTGGATTACTTTGGTACCTTCCTGCCAAGCTTATTTCTAAGCATACGTCAGGTCTGGTACACAGCATTGCATACGTGATAGAGCCTATGGCTGAAGCATAGGGAACATCTTTCATTTTCTCTCTATCTTCTGCTGTGGTCGGGCATTGAGTCTGACTCAATTTCAGACCTTGTAATACAGGCAAGAACCATTTCTTTGCCTGATCCATTTTGAAATTTTTCAAAACTTTATCAAGGTATGTGCTTTGTGTAAGTCCAATTAAGCGTCTTGATCTATCTCTATAGATCTTGATGCCCAATATGTAAGCAGCTTCACTGAGGTCTTTCATTGAAAAACTTTTATTCAAGTATCCCTTTATGCTATCTAGAAATTCTATATCATTTCCAATTAATAATATGTCATCTACATATAATATCAGAAATGCTACAGAGCTCCCACTCACTTTCTTGTAAATACAGGCTTCTCCAAAAGTCTGTATAAAACCATATGCTTTGATCACACTATCAAAGCGTTTATTCCAACTCCGAGATGGTTGCACCAGTCCATAAATGGATCGCTGGAGCTTGCACACTTTGTTAGCACCTTTTGGATTGACAAAACCTTCTGGTTGCATCATATACAACTCTTCTTCCAGAAATCCATTCAAGAATGCAGTTTTGACATCCATTTGCCAAATTTCATAATCAGAAAATGCAGCAATTGCTAACATGATTCGGACATACTTAAGCATCGCTACGGGTGAGAGAGTCTCATCGTAGTCAATCCCTTGAACTTGTTGAAAACCTTTTGCAACAAGTCGAGCTTTATAAACAGTTACATTACCATCAGCGTCAGTCTTCTTCTTAAAGATCCATTTATTCTCAATAGCTTGCCGATCATCGGGCAAGTCAACCAAAGTCCATACTTTGTTCTCATACATGGATCCTATCTCAGATTTCATGGCTTCTATCCATTTTGCGGAATCTGGGCTCATCATCGCTTCCTCATAGTTTGTAGGTTCGCCATGGTCAAGTAACATGACTTCCAGGATAGGATTACCGTACCACTCTGGTACGAATCTTACTCTGGTAGACCTACGAGGTTCAGTAAAAACTTGATCTGAAGTTTCATGATCAATATCATTAGCTTCCTCACTAATTGGTGTAGTTGTCACAGGAACCGGTTCTTGTGATGAACTACTTTCCAATAAGGGAGCAGGTACAGTTACCTCATCAAGTTCTACTTTCCTCCCACTCACTTCTTTCGAGAGAAACTCCTTCTCTAGAAAGGATCCGAATTTAGCAACGAAAATCTTGCCCTTAGATCTGTGATAGAAGGTGTACCCAACAGTCTCTTTTGGGTATCCTATGAAGACACATTTCTCCGATTTGGGTTCGAGCTTATCTGGTTGAAGTTTCTTCACATAAGCATCGCCGCCCCAAACTTTAAGAAACGACAACTTTGGTTTCTTGCCAAACCACAGTTCATGAGGCGTCGTCTCAACGGATTTTGATGGTGCCCTATTTAACTTGAATGCGGCCCTCTCTAAAGCATAACCCCAAAACGATAGCGGTAAATCAGTAAGAGACATCATAGATCGCACCATATCTAGTAAAGTACGATTACGACGTTCGGACACACCATTTCGTTGTGGTGTTCCGGGTGGCATGAGTTGTGAAACTATTCCGCATTGTTTCAAATGTAAACCAAACTCGTAACTCAAATATTCTCCTCCACGATCAGATCGTAGAAATTTTATTTTCTTGTTACAATGATTTTCCACTTCACTCTGAAATTCTTTGAACTTTTCAAATGTTTCAGACTTGTGTTTCCTTAAGTAGATATACCCATATCTTCTCAAATCATCTGTGAAGGTGAGAAAATAACGAGACCCGTCGCGAGCCTCAATATTCATTGGACCACAAACATCAGTATGTATGATTTCCAACAAATCAGTTGCTCGCTCCATAGTTCCGGAGAACGGCGTTTTAGTCATCTTGCCCATGAGGCACGGTTCGCAAGTACCAAGTGATTCATAATCAAGTGATTCCAAATGTCCATCAGTATGGAGTTTCTTCATGCGCTTTATACCGATATGACCTAAACGGCAGTGCCACAAATAAGTTGCACTATCATTATCAACTCTGCATCTTTTGGTTTCAACACTATGAATATGTGTATCACTACTATCGAGATTCAATAAAAATAGACCACTCTTCAAAGGTGCATGACCATAAAAGATATTACTCATATAAATAGAACAACCATTATTCTCTGATTTAAATGAATAACCGTCTCGCATCAAACAAGATCCAGATATAATGTTCATGCTCAACGCTGGCACCAAATAACAATTATTTAGGTCTAAAACTAATCCCGATGGTAGATGTAGAGGTAGTGTGCTGACCGCGATCACATCGACTTTGGAACCATTCCCCACACGCATCGTCACCTCACTACTAGGGAAAAGCCTATACACAGAATCTTAGTAGCAGCGCGGTTCAAAATGGGGCGCTGCTGCTAACTAGTTGTAGCGCTTGTTACGTAAACTCGCTGCTGATAAGGATTTAGCAGTAGCGCGCTCGGCCAGAAACGCGCTGCTACAAATGTCGACCGGCGGTGATCACCTAACTCTAAGTAGCAGTAGCGCGGTCTCAAGAATAGCGCTACTGCTAAGTATGTAGTAGTAGCGCGCTTTTTTCGAGATCGCTGCTGGTAAGTTTCAAATTGCCACAATTTTTTGTCCCAGTTAGCAGTAGTGCCGTACCGCAAAGCGCGCTGCTGCTAAGTGATTAGCAGCAGCGCGTTTTCTCTCCCGCGCTACTGCTAACCCGCACCAACCCAACACCTTTCCCCACCCGTCCCTCCCCTCCCCCTCCTCTTTTCCCTTCCCCTACCTCCCCCTCTCCTCTCTTCCCTCCACCACATGCTCCCACTCTCACTCTTCTTCTTCTCAATACTTCTCCCCCATTACTCTCTCTCTTCTCTATCCACCTTCTCTCTCTTCATTACTCCTACATAACTACACCACCTCCATTAATGCATCTCCTTTCTCTTTTTCCTTCCCCCTCCACTAGTTGAAGTTGTCTCCTCCCAAATTAGGTAGCTAGGTAGATGTAGGATTTAGTTAAGTGACCTATTTGCCCCCTAACTAGATCTATCTTTGTCAAGAAGAGCTTTGTGCACTTTTGATCTCCCTACAACATCATCTCCACCGTGTGCTCGATCTCGATCGAGATAGAGGTGATGAAAATTTCATGCTTTTGCAAAATGGAAATGTGTTATGTGTGTGTGATATGTTTGTGGAAATTATTTGTGTGGCATGAGTTGACGCCGCCAAATTGTGCTTTTGAGTTGCCTATGTTTTGCCGAAATGTCGATTTATTTCCGTTTCGGCAAATTCCGGGCAAACTCTAGATCCATATATGTCCTATTTTTAGGGAAGGTCATGCCAAATTTTTTTATGACTTTGATGCATGCATGCATTTTTACAATCAATTTTTTTATTATTACCATGCAGAGTTGACGATGGTCAGTGGAACGATGGTGGATAGGTGGTTGCGGTCGGCGGTGCAAGACATGAAAGAAAATAACCGGACAGAGGTTTTATGTCCGTGTCGAAAATGCAAAGGAATAGTTTGGCTCGACCCCCATGACGATGGCCGTGTCGAAGCGCACCTGCTCATGACTGGTTTCATGGATGGCTATACTCGGTGGATAATTGAAGATGAGGATGACGATGTTGAGGATGCCGACGGGGCAGGCAATGATGACACGGGGCAAGACGAAGAGATGATCGATAATGGCGGCGGGGAAGAGGTCGGACATGGTGGCGGAGAAGGGGCCGGACATGGCGGAGGAGAAGGGGCCGGACATGGCAGCGGAGAGAACGACATGGACTCCACGCAGCACAGTTCGGCGGTACTAAGTTCAATTGTGCGGGACCCTCATGTTCAAGCATTGCTTCGCAAGGAGACGAGTACTGAGAGAGCTGCTTCTAGAGAGGAGGCTAAGCTGGAGCAACTGGTGGTAGACTCGAACACTCCATTGTATGATGGTTGCAATCCTGAGGTGACCCGGTTGAGTTTCACGCTCCAACTCCTGAAGACGAAGGCTAAAAACAAATGGACCAACACTAGCCTTGATGAGCATCTCAAGTACCTAAAGGATGTTCTTCCCGCGGGTAATCTATGTCCTACTAGTGTTGATGAGGCCAAGAAGATCGTGTGCCCTCTTGATCTGCCACACATTAGATACCATGCATGCATCAACAATTGCATAATTTATCGGAAGGAGCACGCGGAAAAAACAAGCTGTCCGGTGTGCAATGCTTCTCAATACAAGAAGGCCGGGAAGAAATGTCCCCAGAAAGTTGTATGGTACTTACCGATCACTCCCCGTCTCCAGAGGTATTTTGTAGATCCCAAGGAAGCAAAGCTAATGCGCTGGCACGCGGAGAGGAAGCAGCCCGACGATGGAGATGATCCGAAGCTGAGACACGTGAAGGATGGAAGCCAGTGGAGAGCGTTGAACAGCTTCTATCAGTATTTTGAATGTGATGCAAGGAACATCGTGCTCGGCGCGTGTACCGATGGCATGAATCCGTTTGGCAACCAGAACACCAACCATAGTACATGGCCCGTGTTTGTATGGATGTACAACCTCCCCCCTGGTTGTGCATGAAATTGAAGTACATTCACATGAGCATGCTTATTCAAGGGCCGAAACAACCAGGAAATAATATTAATTTGTATCTGGGGCTACTTCAAGAGGAGTTAGACACGTTATGGAAAACACCGGCCAAGACATGGGATGCCAGCAAAGGTGAGTATTTCAACATGAGAGCCGCGCTGATCACGACAGTGCAGGACTATCTCGGTTACGGATATGTGGCAGGCCAGGTGTGTCATGGATATTGCGGATGCACGCGGTGCATGGATGATACAACGTCTCAGCAGCTAACGTCAAGGAAAGATGGCGGGTCTGGGAAAATCGTGTACATGGGGCATCGAAGATGGCTTGAACAGGACGACCCGTGGAGAAACCGTGGAGATCTATTCAATGGTCACGCTGAGCATCGAGGACCTCTACGTAAGCGGAGCGGCGCCAAAATCGATGAGCTGTTGAAAAACTGGAAGGAGTGCCCCGCGCCGGGAAAGACGATGAGAAAGGCGTCGGAGCCGCTGCTGAAGGTATGGAAGACGAGGTCTGTGTTTTGGGACTTGGAGTACTGGCACAAACTCGATACACCTCATTGCCTTGATCAAATGCATATCTATAAGAATGTCCTTGAGAGCTTGCTCGCAACACTGATGAACATGCCGGATAAGACCAAGGATGGGCCGAAGGCAAGAAAAGACTTGCAAGATTTGAAAATCATGGAAGATCTGCACATGCCGCCCCGTAAAATGCCAGACGAGACAGAGACGGAGACAGAGGCACGGGAGAAGAAGGGCAAGAAATTAAAGAAAGAGGATTATTGCCCCCCCCCCTCTTGCTTCACCTTAAGTCAGGCTGAGATCAATCAATTCTTTAAGTGCCTTACCGGAGTGAAAGTTAGTTCCGGTTACTGTGGCAAGATAAGCAGATATCTAGACAGGGACAAGAAAAGGTTCAGCGGGATGAAGTCTCATGACTGTCATGTGATGATGACGCAGATACTACCTGTTGCCCTTAGAGGGATAATGGACAAGCACGTCCGTGACACGCTTATTGGTCTCTGCAACTTTTTCAACGTCATCTCTCGAAAGTCGATCAGTGTGAAGCAGCTCCAAAGGCTACAGGAAGAGATCATTGTGATACTTAATGAGCTTGAGATGTACTTCCCGCCCGCGTTCTTCGACGTGATGGTGCATCTGTGTGTCCATATTGTGGATGACATAATAGACCTGGGGCCGTCATTCCTGCACAACATGATGCCGTTTGAGAGGATGAATGGGATCATCAAAGGATTCGTTCGTAACATGTCCCGTCCGGATGGAAGCATCGTCCAGGGCTATTTGGCACAAGAGTGCATCTCTTTCTGTGAGAATTTTCTATCTGGCGCAGACCAGGCGCCTGGTGTTAGTGTTGGTTTGCCCGTTAACAAGCACGATGGGAGGCTCAAAGGAGATGGTCACTGCAACGGTCGTAGGGAACTGCACGTGGCATACTCAGATCGACGCAGCGACTTTGACAGAGCAAACTTGGTAGTGCTACAACACCTAGACGAGGTAGATCCTTTCGTGGCACTGCACAAAGAAATTATCGCAAAGAAGTATCGTGACCGGGGGGTATGCAGGATGGACGCCGAAGTTACTAGAGAGCACAACTCCACTTTCCTGCATTGGTTCAAAGAGCATATTATTGCTAATCCCCCGGAGGAGGGCTCTAAGGACGGATTGCTCATATACGCCTTAGCACATGGCCCCTCGCCCAACCTCGTAACCTATTCAGCATATGATATCAACGGATACACGTTCTACACGGAGGCAAAAGATATGGACAGTGATGATCAGAACTCAGGGGTGACGATGGAATGCATGACCGGCAGTGACAACGACACAACTGAACGATTTTATGGAAGGGTCGAGGAGATCTGGGAGCTTGACTACTCTGGACTGCACAACACGACGATGTTCCGTGTCAGATGGGCTAAGAATGTCGAAAGAGAAAGCTGGATGTTCACTACCATGACTATACCCGACGCCAAGAGTGCTACCATGAACGCTATCGCAAAAAACAAGCCATGGGTACACGCTAAGCACGTGACACAATGCTTCTTCATAACTGACCCGCGCAATCCCAGCCGTGTTGTCGTGAGGAGAGGCAAAAGGAACATCATTGGAATGGATGGAGTCGCCAACGAGGAAGACTATGATCAGTACGGCAACCCAATGAGGGAAGATGACGATGATGATGAAGTATACGTCAAAAGAAGAATCAATACTACATTACCTAAGAAAAATCGTACTCCATGGAAAAGGCAAAGTCACAATCAGGGGCTCAATTATTCTTCAACGAACAAGAATAATTGAGCCCCTGATTTGTATGTTATGGGTGCAATGATGTGTAATATATATATGTTCCTATTTTGTATACACACTTAGCCATTATTATGCATGGGTCCAATGATGTGTAATATATATGTTCCTATTTTGCATACATATTTAACCGTCAAATGATGCAATATATATCGCCTCCCTTCGTTCACTGCCCCCGGGAAATAAAAGTGGGATAAAATAAAGGAAAAGAAAAAGGAAAACTGGCAGTAGCGACGGCAGTAGCAGCGCGTTTCTACAAAACCGCTGCAGCTACAGATCTTAGTAGTAGCGTGTTTCTCATAAACCGCTGCAGCTACAGATAATAGTAGTAGCGCGTTTCTCCGAAACCGCTGCAGCTACAGAATTTAGTAGCAGCGTGTTTTGACATAACGCGCTACTGCTACGTTCACTTAACCCAAAATTCTCACTCGCCCTGCTTCATCCCGCCATTTCCCCCCAAATCCCCACTCTCTCTCCCCCGTCGCTCCGCCGCGCCCGACCCGGCCCCGGCGCTTGCCCCCGACTCCGCCGGCGCCGGCGCTCGCCCCGGCGCTCGCCCCCGTCCTGGCCCTC
>NC_041381.1:300589684-300699669 GCF_002162155.2 Triticum dicoccoides
CGCCCCCGACCCGTCGGCCCTCGCCTCCCTCCTGTCCCCTGCCGGCCGTCGTCGGGCCTGCCTCCTCGCCCCTGCACTCTCTGTAAACCCCCCCTCTCTGCTAGGGTTCTTCATGTTAATTAATTAGGTTATCTATTTAGTTATGAATTTAGCTAGGTTTCAAAATTAGCTGAATTTATATGGAAATTTGAACTGGACATGTGATATGTGCATATGTCATGTTTTGGACATGTCATGTTTGGAAAATGATCCGAGTGGCCTACGTTACGTCGGAATGTTGATTCATTTCCGTTTCGGTGAATTTTAGGCGCTCGATATGTCCATTTTTTAGCAAAGGTCATGCCGAAATTTCCCGTGAATAAAGGCATCATTTGTGCTACATAGTTGGCATATCGAGTGCTGGCACATAGATTTCTTTTTATGTCATTTCTCATTTATTCATACTTTTTAGAAATAAATGAGGCCACTTAATCAAAGGAAACATGTCAAACAACGAAGAAACTGGGCCCTCTGACCAAGATGCAGACGAGATGGATTATGAGGGTGAACAAGAGTACCTCGACTATTTGACTTCTAAGCAAGGTTTGCAGGTCGGCCTCGATGATGGTACTGACGCCGACATCGACACCGACGGCGCCGGCACCGATGGCGGCGCCGAGACCGGTGGGGAAGGTACCGGCAGGGAAGGTACCGGCGGGGAAGGTACCGGCCCTGATGCCGATATCGAAAAGAGGAAGCATAAGAAGCAGAGGATACGAAAACCTAACAAACTAGGGATTGGACGACTTGTGATCACAAAGATGGCACATGGCAAGTTTGAGCCGTTAGAGCCGGAAGAACCTCGCAAGTGCTATGGGAACCAAGTAGGATGCATCCTATGGGAATGCGCGAGCATCAACGACGATGACTTAAGGAGTAAAGAACATTTGACGCAGTTGCTCCTAACGAAGTTGCACAAGAGATTCAAGTTCCCCGACCGGGATGATAACATAGAACAACCATGGGATGATCCGAAGATGAAAAAGATTAACAATCACGCCATGGGCATGTTCAGCAATGATTTGGCCTCCTGGAAAGGGAGGGTGAAACGAGCTATTGAGGCTGATGAACCCCTGTCCAAGATTCTAGAGGAAAATCCGACACTTACGGAAGAGGAGTTCGAAAAGTTCAAGGACACTTGCGCTACCGAGGCAGCCAAGGCTAAGGCTGCGAAATTCAAAAGCCTTCAGCAAAGGAACACGGGGAAGCATCGCCTCGGAAGCCGTGGCTACCTCAGTAAAAGGCCCATATGGGATAAGGAGGACGCGGAACGTGAAGCCGCGGGTCTCCCAGACCCCTTCGCGAAGTTCACGAACCCCTTGGAGCATGACTTCATCAGGGCCCGCTACAAGTGGGACAAGGAGAAAAAGGTTTTTTACACGGACAAGATCACGAGGAAATTGATTAGACTACTGGAGAAGCAACACCGGCTTGCAGCCGAAAGCCCTACTTCTCCGATGAGGCCCAAGTGGGACACCCCTCTCAACCAGGCCTTGAACAAACTTAAGGGACTCCCGTTGGACAAGCGACCGCAATATGGTCGTGTGCACGGCGCTGGAGACGGCGCCACATGGAAGGTGTTTTACAATGACGGCCCGGAGGCCAAGAAGCAGAAAAAGAACTTTAGTCAGGCGGACATCGATGCAAAGGTGAAGCTTGCGGTCAAGAAAAAAGCAGCTGAGGACGCGAAAAAAGCAGCCGAGGAAAAATATGAGTTGCTACAGCAGGCAGTCAATGCAGCAGTAACTGCCTGCAGAAATGATTTCGCTACTAACTTGGTTCCAGTTATCATCAACTGGGCGAAGGAAAATCCAGACAAGACGGTACATGATTTCCCGATGCCCAGTTTCGTCGCGAGCAACTCCATGAACAACAACACCATCGCACCATCACTTGCTCAAGCAACCCGGCCTCCTCTCGCAGCCGCTCCCGCTCATAGCAGCCCGTCCTCAGTCTCAGGCGTGCTAGGTGGGCCTTCGTCTTTGGCTGAGCTCGACGCCGTCACGGTAATTACATGTCGCACCAACATATATATATATATATAGATAATATTCCATTTTTGTTGCCTTTCGGTTGTTTTACACCACAGACATATGTGTTTGCAGGCGAAAGAAACCCCGTGCACCATACTCTACTTGATCAAAGGCCAAAAGGTGGACGTGGGAAAGGGGATGATAATGGACCCCTCTCAACGCACATTCCACAACCAGCCGATCCCCGCTGGGCACTTCAGGGTTAGCTTGACCAGTGTGAAATCGGGGCACGAGGATTTGCCTCCTCCAATATAGCATGTGGTAGCGGACGACGAGACCCCGCCGCGGATTGGACGCTGCAAGGTTTGGGTGCTGCTATGGCCGAAGAATCTTATTCGTCTGGAGCCGGCCGAGAGCACACCAATAACTACCACACATCAACAAGCATGTGCGGAGACCAGCACCCCACATACGCAATTACCAGCTCCTGTAGTAGTGCCGGGTGAGAGCGGCGGACGACATGATGAAGGGGGTGCAATAGTACTGGCTGATGTAATTTCTCCTGTAGAACAGAGAATGGATGATGAGACGGAGGTCGACTGTCGTGGGAGATGAGCACCTATGGGGCAGGGGGTCCCCTTCTCGGTCCGGCAGGGAGCGGAGGGCGCACGAAGAGCAGATCGAGGTCGAGTGCGCGGGGGATTTACCGAGCTTCGGAGCTCTCCGGAGAGATAAAACTCCTACTGCTGCTTTGTGTTTATATTTTGTTCTTGCTCGAAAGCGTGGGTATGCTGAGGTTTCCAATGAGTCGAACCCCTTCTACGTGCGCATGGGCCTCCTTTTTATAGTCTAAAGGGGTCACCGATAGGTGGCAGCGTAGAAAGAGGGGTAAAAAGGTAAAAATGCGGGTTGGTACAACCACTATCTACACTGCCCCTACCTAACTCTGACGGCAGGGGACAAGGGCATTTAATGCCCGTCCGGTCGCTCCAACAGTGCAGGAAGCGACGGTTAGGGGCGCCACCGATCGCCACGATGGCCTCCTAGTCACCTTCGCTTGCCACCTCGCACCGCTAGGCTGCATAGCCACCTGCCACATGCACCAGGAGTGATCCTGCAGCGACACGTCGTCGGGTGAGCTGGAGCGCAGAGTGGTGGCTTCGCCGCGGCAAGTGCCTTGCCGCGGTCTTTGTCTTGTTGCACCCGCAAGCTTGCCGCTCGTCGGGTCTTGCCGGGACACGCGGTGCGTCGCGGCAAGTCTTCCGAAGTGCCTCAGCTGGCCTTCCCGGCAAGCTCCTCTTGTCGGGGTCTTGTCCTTCCCGGCAAGCTTCTCTTGCCGGGGCTTTGTCTTCTTAGCTAACACTTTGTTCTTGAATGGCAGTAAAATAAGAATGACGGAGGGTCTTGGCGGACGCCCGGCAAGCCTTGCCGCGGGGCGCTGCGACTGCCCGTGCACAAGTTTGGGGTACTAAGGTACCCCTACTTTAGTACACCGACAGGAGCCCCCGGGCCTAGGCCACACACGGTGCCGAGCGCTGTTGGGCCAGGCCCAAAAAAGGGCACGGGCACGCGCGGCCTGGGTCCAAACCAGATCCGCTCTGTATCCACCGCGGCCTCCCGTAACGGCACGCGTCAATCGCGGCGTCGTGGGAGGCGTGGGTGGCGTGCGCGATTTTCGAGGCGTCCACCCCCCGTGATCACGGGGTGGGGCGAGGTCACCTCATCCGTCGCCTCGGCTCTGCATCCCCGCCACACGGCTCCCATGCGCTTGGGGTCGTGGGCGGTGGAAGTGGGAAACTGGGCTGTCACGAGCGGGGGCAGCGGGTCGGCCCCCACTCCCTGCTCTTCCTTTGCCTTGATTCGCTGAGCGGGGCAGCCGAGCCCCCACCTCGCTCCTTAAAAAGAGCGGAAGGGGAGCGCAGAAGCCCGCAATCTCTCATCTTCTCCTTTCTTCATCTTCCGCTCCCCTCTCTCTCATTCGCCATGGAGGAGGGGAACCCTGGCCCTTCATCGGTGGCGGCGAGGGTCGCCGCCAGACAGCGTGTCCCTCCCTATCCCGCGCCCGTGGTGGCAGAGCCAGCCACAAGGGGAAGAGGGAGGGGGCGAGGTCGTGGACGAGGTCGAGGACGAGGTCGAGGCGCTCGGGGAAGAGGCGGGCGGAGCGGCGCGCCAGCTTCGCCTCCGCCGGCGGTTCCTCTCCTCGTGGCGGTCCATACAGGGGACGACCCTTGCGAGTTCTTCGTCAAGCTGCGCCGGGCACCTCGTCGTCGCCTCCGGCTTCCGGCTCCGTTTGCTAGCGCGATGGAGCCGGATCCGCCCGAGACGCTGAGATTGCACATGAGGGGTTGTGGGATCAGCGGCACGCGAGTCCATGTCGTATCCCCAGCCCCTAACGTGATGTATCTTGATCGTGGGTGGAAGACGTTCGCCCGTATCCACAGCCTGACGGCGGGGTTTACCCTCCATTTTAAGTTAATGGAGGGCGACCTCCACTCCGTTAAGGTCTTCGGGGACTCCGGCATTCGGGCGAGGTGCTGCGTGGACAGCTCCTCCGATAGCGAAGACTCCCCCTCGAGCGAGAGTGACGAGAAGGAGAGCGACAGCAACGACGAGGGTAGCGGGCGGCGGGATGGCGGGCCCGACTAGGTGTCGGGCGCCGCTTCGCGCGTCACCGGCGACCCCATCATCCACGTCGCCGGCTCCTTGAACTCCCCGGGGTCGTCTCCTTGGGCGGCTGGCGTAGGGAGGCTGTGGAAGGGGAAGAGGGCTGGCGACAAGGCCGTCAAGTCGGAGTACGAGGGCATAGTGCCCTCGACAACGTGCTCTGCTTCCGGCGCCGCCATCACCATCCAGCCTTCGGACGGCCCCCGGGATGTTCTCTTGGTGTCTTCTGGCACCCGTAGCTCACCTAGGCGCCTTTTTTGCCCTTTTCGCCTCCTTGACCTATCTCCTGAAAAGGGGGATAGGAAAGGGATTACGGGCATCTTATCTTTTTAACTTGTAAGCCTTCGGGCCTTAGCTGCATTTAAAATTTGTAATCCTCTCTTTCATGTTTTTCATCCTCTATGGACTGTATCTATGTGGGATGTTTTTTAATGAAAAGGGGATGCTTGTCGGGTTTTTTGTCTCGCGAGTTGAACCCACGTCAAGGAGCTAATCCTTGGTATCCCTCGGACAGACATTTCATCTCCCAGCAACAGGCCCTGCCGCCTCCCCATCTCGTCCCTTGTATGTTTTTACCCTACGCTTGCCGGCGCTAACACGCTTGCCGCGAGCGCTGAGTGCGGAACATCAGCAGCCTGTTGGCGGTGTTGCCTCCGGCAAGAAACCTCGTCGAGGCTAGTTGCGGCACGCTTTTATCATTGAGCAGACTCGAAACAAAGTAAGGGCGCAACTTAGCCATGAGCCGGTTCCTCCGCGCACAGGTTTTCCACACAAGGCACGGCAGTTTCCGGGGAGGAACGCGGTTTCGCATTCCCCAGTCCATAAGAGGATGCATGATGAGGGACGAAAGACTTATCTGATATCGCAGCCCCCGGCAACTCTGGCTTGCCGCGGATGAATCTTGGTTCTAGCAGCCCCCAGCAACACTGGCTTGCCGGGGCCCAGGCGCCGGCGCGCCCTTCTTCTCCTTCCTTGTTGCTGTTATTTTAGTTATGAGAACAACTTAGTAAGTGTCGTAACAAGTTACTTTCGTAATATAACTTTGTCCTAAGCAACGCTGGCTATGTTATCTCCTTTATTCGATTCCATTCCTTGTATGTTTTTACCCTACGCTTTGAGGGAACCTGCCGGCGCAAGCACACTTGCTGAGTGCGGAACATCAGCAGCCTGCTGGTGGTGTTGCCTCCGGCAAGAAACCTTGTTGGGGCTAGTTGCAGCGCACTTGTATTGTTGAGCGGACTCGAAACAAATCAAGGGTGCAACTTAGCCACGAGTTGATTCCTCCGCGCACAGGTTTTCCATACAAGGCACGGACGTTCAAGGAATATAACTTAAAATTTTAAAATTGACTATGCTCAAACTTTGGCAACTTAGCTTTTCTGTCTTCTGCGTTCCGGCAAGGCTATGCTTCTTTGAATGACACCTAGTCCACATCGTTATCAAGCTCCGACAACGAGGACTAAAGGCGCAAATACTGCTCCGGGAACATCCGCTTCTACGGCAAGAATCTGGGATCCTGCCGGAGCGCGATGCTCCTCGGAAAGCGTGTTTGGACACAGCTTGTCGGGAGCATCTGCTTCAACGAAACAAACCCTAGGGATTGTCGGAGCAGACTGCTCCTCAGCACTTTCTGTGTTGATCCCGGGGACCTTCTTGGCGGCGGCTTCGGGGAGCTCTGCCGGAAAGTAGTCGCCAGTAACCAACTTTCTCTTCTTGTAGGTGCATAGATTTATCCTTGCCGGAATCAGACCTTGTCGGGGAAGCCCCCTGCTTGTCGCTGGATTCGCTTGCCGCAGTTGTTGGCTCATCATTCGCCTCCCTCTCTGCAACTAACACAGCACTAACCACTTGATTGGTTGCCACCAGATATAGCAGCAACTTCTCTTGTGGCTTAGGTGCGACAAGTGTTGGAGGGGAGGATAGGTATCTCTTCAGGTCCTGCAGCGCAGCCTCCGCTTCCGGAGTCCATTTCATCGGACCTGCCTTCTTCAAAATTTTGAAAAATGGCAGGGCGCGCTCACCAGACTTAGAAATGAACCTACTGAGAGCAGCAACACGGCTGGCAAGCCTTCGCACATCGTTGACGCGCTTTGGGGCTTCAATCTGCTCGGTGGCCTTAATCTTGTCGGGGTTGGCTTCAATCCCCCTCTGGGACACAAAGAATCCGAGAAGCTTGCCGGAAGGAACTCCAAACACGCACTTCTCGGGATTCAACTTGAGGTTGATCTTGCGCAGATTTGCAAAAGTCTCATCCAAATCTTGGATCAAAGTCTCTTTGTCCTTGCTCTTGACCACTATGTCATCCATGTAAGCTTCCACATTTCTGTGCAGCTGTGGCTCAAAGGCATGACTGACTACTCTTGCAAATGTTGAACCAGCATTCTTTAGTCCGAAAGGCATCCGTACAAAGCAGTACGTGCCACATGGAGTAATGAATGCGGTTTTCTCTTCATCCTCTTCTGCCATGAAGATCTGATGATATCCTGAGTATGCATCAAGGAATGAAAGCAGATCACATCCTGCTGTGGAGTCAACAATCTGGTCAATGCGCGGCAAGGGAAATGGATCCTTGGGACAAGCTTTATTAACATCAGTGAAGTCTATACAAAGCCTCCACTTCCCGTTTGCTTTGTGCACGACTACTGGATTGGCTAACCACGTTGGATGGAGTACTCCTCGGACCAAGCCTGCTGCTTCCAATTTCTTGATCTCTTCAGCAATGAACTCTTGACGCTCTACTGCTTGCTTCCTGACCCTCTGCTTGACGGGCCGCGCGTGAGGGCAGATGGCAAGGTGGTGCTCAATTACTTTCCTGGGAACGCCGGGGATGTCAGATGGTTGCCATGCAAACACATTGACATTCGCCCGCAGGAAAGCAACGAGCGCGCTTTCCTATTTAGGATCAAGCATGGCACTGATGGTGAAGGTACCACCAGTGCCGTCCTCCTTGGCGGCCACTTTCTTGGTCTCTGGTGCTGCTATCTTTGCCTTCTTGCACTTGCCGGTGGAGCTCGATTGTGCGTCCTCGACGGTAGCGCAGCACTGCGAAGAGGTGCGCTTGCCGGAGTGGGCATCAGAGCTACTCTTGCCGGACTTGGTCTTCTTCTTCCCCCCTGGAGCTTTAGCGGCAAGTGGTTTACGTTCTGCTGCGGCTGCTGCTTCCCGGTAGATCTTGTCGGTACAGATAAGTGCATCTTTCTTGTTGCCATGGACAGAAATAACACTTATCGGACCAGGCATCTTGAGCACATTGTAGGCGTAGTGAGAGGCTGCCATGAACTTGGCGAGCGCTGGACGGCCAAGTATCCCATTGTAAGGCAATGGGAAATCAGCAACATCAAATGTGACTCTCTCTGTTCTGAAATTCAGCTCGCTGCCAAAGGTCACTGGCAGTGTGATCTTCCCCTTCGGCTTACTCCTTCCCAGGTTGATTCCTTGAAAGGTACCCGTCCCTTCGAGCTCGCTGTCGGGGATCTGGAGCTTGTTGAGCACCGCTGAAGAGATCAGATTTAGGCCGGCCCCGCCGTCAACCAACATCTTTGTGACCTTGAGGTTGCGGATGGTTGGCGAAACCAACATCGGCAAGCACCCGACCGCAGTGATGCGATCAGGGTGATCCTCAACATCAAAGACGATGGGCGTGCTGGACCACTTTAGGGGCTTGCGCGATTCGACTGATGGTTCTGCTGCATTTACCTCCCGCACCCACTGCTTGAGTTGGCGGTGCGAGGTGTGCAGAGAAGCGCCGCCGTCAACGCACAAAACCTCCGTCGCCTTCTGAAACTCTTGCTCGTCGGTCTCATCTTCCTCCATCTAATCATCTTCATCTTCGTCTTCGTCCTTGTCGCGGCCGCGGGGAGGTCTGTCTCCTTGCCGCTGCTTGGCCTTGCCGCGGTGCCCTCCCCGGGCGGGACGCTTCTTGTCGGATCCTCCGCCACCCCCTGGGCCTTCTCCTTGTCGCGACGCTCATATTCAGCTTTCTGTAGCTCTGCCATCTGCTCAACCTTCTTGCACGCTTGGAGGTCGTGGCCCTTGGTGCGGTGGATCTTGCAGCACTGCTTGCCGGAGCCGTCCTGCTTCTCGGCGGCCACCACAGCCTCGCCGGAGTCATCAGCTTTGGCCTTGCCGGCGCCGCTTGCGTTGCCGGACTGCTCGACGACTAGCACATCCTTAGCCTTTCTCTTTCTGTTATTCCGCCTCGGTTCTTCCTTGCCGGAGGGGCATCCTCACTGTCAGATCCTTCTGCTCCCGCATTCTCTCCGGGGATTTTCCTCCCCTCCTCAGCCCGTGCTCACTTGTCGGCCAGAGCGTATAGCTCGCTGACATCTCTGATCTTGCACATTGCCATCTCCTCCCTCATCCTGCGGTTACGCACGTTCTGATGGAACGCGCTGATAACCGCGGCAGGGTGGACGTCTGGGATGTTGCGCTGCACCTGGCTGAATCTCTGTATGTACTTGCGCAGGGGTTCTCCTTCTTTCTGGGCTAGCAGATGAAGGTCGCTCTCCTGACCATGGGGTTTGTGGCCGCCTGTGAAGGCGCCGACAAACTGATGGCACAGGTCCGCCCATGAAGAGATGGAGTTGTCCGGCGATTGCATGAGCCAAGATCTGACGTTGGGCTTGAGCACCAGCGGGAAGTAGTTGGCGAGTATCTTCTCGTCGTGTCCCCCGGCAGCCTGCACCGCGATGGTGTAGACGCTGAGGAACTCCGATGGATGTATCCTGCCATCGTACTTCTCGGGTACGTCTGGTTTGAAGTTCTTGGTACTGGGCCACTGGACTTGCCGCAGCTCACGGGTGAACGCAGGGCAACCTGCCGTGTACGGCAAGTCGCCTGGTTCCCCTGGCGCATGCATATCGACAGGGGGCCCAGCGCGCTGGTCAGATTGACGCCGCGCTTCTCTTCTGCGCTCGATGCGAGTACGAGTGTCCTCGTGTCATCGTTCTTGGAGAATGTGGCGTTGATCGCGGCGAGCTTGCGGGTCCGACAACGCGGTGGAGTCAGCGTCGAGGTTGGCCCGGCGAGTCGGCGACCTTGGCCTTCGGGGCGGGGAGTGCACGGTGGTGGCACTCCCAGCGGTCTTGTCGCCACCGGCTTCCGCCTGAGCGTCTTGCCGCGGCTTCGACGTGCTCGTTTGCCGGGGCTTGTCGGCGTTGGCGAAGCCAATGAGGCTATAAATGGCGGCCCTCCAGTCGTCGATCTTGTCCGGCGCTGGAGGGTAATCTAAGAGCAGCTCGGCTCGGGCCAGCGCGTCCTCTGGAGTCTTGGGTGGCGGTGGCGAGCGGCGCGAGGTGCGGGACATGCTCAAACTCCTAACAGTGTTAGAAGGAGCAACGTCTCGTCCAGGCGACCGCACTGCGCTCGTGCCAGCGTGTTGACGTGTACGTTGGCCTTGAGCGTCCCGCGACCCACCAGCTTGGCCTTGTTCCAACGCGAGCACGGTGCTAGGGGCACCGTGGCGGTGTCGATCTTGCACCTCTTGAGAGGGGTGCGGTGGATATCCAGACGCTGAAGCTTGCGGGGCCTTGTCCTTGGACCTGGTGACAACGTGAGTCCCACCGTCGGCGCCCGCTCCTCCGCCGGCGTCCACCCCACCGCCTGTTTGCTCCGGTGGCGGCAGGATGGTCGCAGACGGAGTGGCCACCTCCGAAGCCTTCTTCTTTGGTGGCATGTCGATGAAGATGTTGATGTAGCGCGCAGAGACCGGATCAGGTTCGCACAACCTCGACGTCCCCTACCTGGCGCGCCAAAGATGTCATGGGAGACGAGCACCTATGGGGCAGGGGGGGCCCTTCTCGGTCCGGCAGGGAGCGGAGGGTGCACGAAGAGCAGATCGAGGTCGAGCGCGCGGGGGATTTACCCAGCTTCGGAGCTCTCCGGAGAGATAAAACTCCTACTGCTGCTTTGTGTTTATATTTTGTTCTTGCTCGAAAGTGTGGGTATGCTGAGGTTTCCAATGAGTCGAACCCCTTCTACGTGCGCATGGGCCTCCTTTTTATAGTCTAAAGGGGTCACCGACAGGTGGCAGCGTAGAAAGAGGGGTAAAAAGGTAAAAATGCGGGTTGGTACAACCACTATCTACAGTGCCCCTACCTAACTCTGACGGCAGGGGACAAGGGCATTTAATGCCCGTCCGGTCGCTCCAACAGTGCAGGAAGCGACCGTTAGGGGCGCCACCGATCGCCACGATGGCCTCCTAGTCACCTTCGCTTGCCACCTCGCACCGCTAGGCTGCATAGCCACCCGCCACGTGCACCAGGAGTGATCCTGCAGTGACACGTCGTTGGGTGAGCTGGAGCGCAGAGTGGTGGCTTCGCCGTGGCAAGTGCCTTGCCGCGGTCTCTGTCTTGTTGCACCCGCAAGCTTGCCGCTCGTCGGGTCTTGCCGGGACGCGCGGTGCGTCGCGGCAAGTCTTCCGAAGTGCCTCGGCTGGCCTTCCCGGCAAGCTCCTCTTGCCGGGGTCTTGTCCTTCCCGGAAAGCTTCTCTTGCCGGGGCTTTGTCTTCTCAGCTAACACTTTGTTCTTGAATGGCAGTAAAATAAGAATGATGGAGGGTCTTGGCGGACGCGCGGCAAGCCTTGCCGCGGGGCGCTGCGACTGCCCGTGCACAAGTTCGGGGTACTAAGGTACCCCTACTTTAGTACACCGACATCGACCCTATGGATTACCTCAATACAAACGTGTATGACTGTGACATAGATATGATGAGTCAACCATATGACGAATCGGGCTATCAGCTTGCTAATGAGGATATGGATGATATGCCCGGACAGGGCCGTACCATGGATTGCAAAAAGTCTCTCTTCATGAAATCCTCACAGGACACGCATGAAGATGCCGCCTCAACACATGATCAACTAGCCGGGCACGAGGGTCGTACAGTACTTAGCCCGGGAATACTTGGGCAGGGGTTAAGGAAGGGTCTGGAAGGTGTGCCCAAGAAAAAGGAGAGGAAGAGATCGGGGAAGGTAACTGCCTCCAAACAAGCCAGAGCACACAGCAGCCAGACGATGCATTCTGAAGAGCATGTACCCGTGAAAGGTGCGGTCATGTTCCATCTCACGGGCGAGCCGATGCTACCGCCGAAACCGCTGGAGGCACTATCAGGGGATCTCAGGAGACTGCATGACCATGTGCTGTCGACTGAGAAAAGCCTACTAGCCTCAAAGGATCCAGGATATCCGACATACGCGGCTCGTGTGCCTGAGGGGAAGTGCTACGTCGACACACGGCCCGTGGAGGTGTTCTTCCTGCGGTTTGACCATATCTTTGAGATGTTTCTAACAAGGCGGCTTGATTATACTATCGTCCGCCTTTTTGCGCTACATATGAGCTCCGTCATGAAGAGTGAAGAAGTCTCGCAAATCTGTGTTGCGGATCCGTACTACATGCACGAGTCTTTCTTGAGTCTCGGCGACTTTGAGCGTGAAACTGCTAGGGAGTACCTCCAAAACTTCATGGTACAGAATAAGGACCGGGAAATTGTCCTCGTGCCTTATCATCCAAAGTAAGTCAGTTCCGGACAACCCTTTCGTACATTTCAATCATTCCTTCTCTCATATATGGGGAATAATTTGAGGTGTCTTTTCCCCGCAGCAACGGGCGCGCCGTCCTTATCGTTCTTTACCCGCAAGTCTCCCACGCCGTGTATTTTGACCCTTCCAGAGACTACGAGAAAAAGGACTACACCCACATAATGAATATTCTAGATGATGCTCTCCAAGGCTTCAGCTTTAGAGGTGGCCACGTGCATATCAAGAAACAAAGGAATAAGAAGATGGGTTTCGTGCATAAAACTAACTTCTCCTGCATCCATGTCCCAAAACCAAGCAAGAAGGATGGATTCTACATCGCCCATCTCATGATTCAGTTCAACACGGATCACCAAAAGCTTCGCATTAACAGCAGAAATGATGATCATATCCACAAGTGGCTAGAATCTCATGGAGAAGCGAGTTATAAACTTAGAGATGAATTCTTTCGCACCCAAAGCGACATTGCGACGATCATCATGAAAGAAGTCGTCGATGAGAAGGGGATGTTCCACCACGGCCCTATATCGCGAACTAACGTCCGAACTCGCATAGGCATGCAACGTCTAGACCTCACGCCGTTCAAGAAGCTAGGGTTCGTCCTCGATGATATGGAAGGATGGAACTTCTAGTGATTTATGATGCCGATGATGATGATATGTGTCGGTTGAACTTGTATACTTTTTGTAGCGATGAAACTTTGTGATGTCCATGGTCCCTGCCGAACTTGCGTAACGCTACTTTGTTAGTTTGCGTACGATGACCTGCGTACCTCTAGTTAATTAATTTGAGTACTGTATATGTTGCATCTAGTTGCTAACCTTTCTTTTTTGGTGTTGCTCTAGTATATTTTGTTGCATATATATGATTGTACATCCTCTTCATGAACATGCATCTCTAACAGGTACCTAGTTTCTTGACGGCGAGATGGAAATGCTATGTCGTGTACAAAGGGAAGGTTCTGGGGGTGTACAACGAGTGGCATGAGTGACAGGCGCAAGTGAATAGGTTCACGGGCGCCAGCCATAAAGGCTTCAAAAGCAGACAAGAAGGAGAAGCTAGTTACTTGAGGTTCACGCAAGCGCGAGAGAGGACTCGTAACCGCCACCTCATGTACTGCATGGTTCCACTCTCACTCATAGTGATAGCACTTCTTGCGTATACCTTTGTTTAGATGGATGAGGTTGTTGTAGTTGCAAGTATTCAAGACTTGCGTGTATTGCTATTTTCGAGATGATGACAAGATATCACTTTGTGTTGGATGATGATTATGAAGAGACTATTTGTATGTACATGCTATGATTACATTTGTGGTCTCGCAGGCATTTGTATGTGTATCATCATGACATTTCTATGTGCTAAAGATTCTTCTACAAAGCCGGTTCAAATACAAAACAAATATGCCAAAAAAAACAACTTAAATTAGCAGTAGCGAGTGTACAAAAGTTAGCAGCAGCGCCTCAATAGCAGTAGCGCGTCCAGCCAAAGAGCGCTAGCGCTACTAGCGGTAGCGAGCTTCCCCAAACCGCGCTGCTGCTACACTTGTGTAGCAGTAGCCCGGGTGTGCACGCGCAACTGCTATGAGTTAGCTGTAGCGCCATATTAGTAGCGCGGGTACCCGCGCTACTGATACATCTAAAACTCGCGCTGATGCTAGCCTTTTCCCTAGTAGTGCCTCGTCCTTAGCCAATCTTCGCTTAATCCGTAGTCCCTGTTTCGAGTTTCAAATATTAGCAACAGAACCAGTATCAAATACCCAGGTACTACTGCGAGCATTAGTAAGGTATACATCAATAACATGTATATCACATATACCTTTGTTCACTTTACCATCCTTCTTATCTGCCAAATACTTGGGGCAGTTCCGCTTCCAGTGTCTAGTTTGCTTGCAGTAGAAGCACTCAGTCTCAGGCTTAGGTCCAGACTTGGGTTTCTTCTCTTGAGCAGCAACTTGTTTGCTGTTCTTCTTGAAGTTCTCCTTCTTCTTCCCTTTGCCCTTTTTCTTGAAACTGGTGGTCTTGTTGACCATCAACACTTGATGCTCCTTCTTGATTTCTACCTCCGCAGCTTTTAGCTTTGCGAAGAGCTCATGAATAGTCTTGTCCATCCCTTGCATATTATAGTTCATCACGAAGCTCTTGTAGCTTGGTGGCAGTGATTGAAGAATTCTGTCAATGACACTATCATCAGGAAGATTAACTCCCAGTTGAATCAAGTGATTATACCTAGACAATTTGAGTATGTGTTCACTGACAGAACTATTCTCCTCCATCTTGCAGCTATAGAACTTATTGGAGACTTAATGTATCTCAATCCGGGCATTTCCTTGAAATATTAACTTCAACTCTTGGAACATCTCATATGCTCCATGACGTTCGAAACGTCGTTGAAGACCCGGTTCTAAGCCGTAAAGCATGGCACACTGAACTATCGAGTAGTCATCAGCTTTGCTCTGCCAGACGTTCTTAACGTCATCAGTTGCATCAGCAGCAGGCCTGGCACCCAGTGGTGCTTCCAGGACATAATTCTTCTGTGCAGCAATGAGGATAATCCTTAGGTTACGGACCCAGTCTGTGTAATTGCTACCATCATCTTTCAACTTTTCTTTCTCAAGGAACGCATTAAAATTCAACGGAACAACAGCACGAGCCATCTATCTACAACAAACATAGACAAGCAAAATACTATCAGGTACTAAGTTCATGATAAATTTAAGTTCAATTAATCATATTACGTAAGAACTCCCACTTAGATAGACATCCCTCTAATCGTCTAAGTGATTACGTGATCCATATCAATCACACCATGTCTGATCATCACGTGAGATGGAGTAGTTTCAATGATGAACATCAATATGTTGATCATATCTACTATATAATTCACGCTCGACCTTTCGGTCTCCGTGTTTCGAGGCCATATCTGTTATATGCTAGGCTCGTCAAGTTTAACCTGAGTATTCCGCGTGTGCAACTGTTTTGAACCTGTTGTATTTGAACGTAGAGCCTATCACACCCGATCATCACGTGGTGTCTCAGCACGAAGAACTTTCACAACGGTGCAAACTCAGGGAGAACACTTCTTGATAATTTTAGTGAGAGATCATCTTAAAATGCTACCGTCAATCAAAGCAAGATAAGATGCATAAATTATAAACATCACATGCAATCAATATAAGTGATATGATATGGCGATCATCATCTTGTGCTTGTGATCTCCATCTCCGAAGCATCGTCGTGATGACCATCGTCACTGGCGCGACACCTTGATCTCCATCGTAGCATCATTGTCGTTAGGCCATCTATTGCTTCTACGACTATCGCTACCGCTTAGTGATAAAGTAAAGCAATTACAGGGCGTTTGCATTTCATACAATAAAGCGACAACCATATGGATCCTGCCAGTTGCTGATAACTTCGGTTACAAAACATGATCATCTCATACAATAAAATATAGCATCACGTCTTGACCATATCACATCACAACATGCCCTGCAAAAACAAGTTAGACGTCCTCTACTTTGTTGTTGCAAATTTTACGTGGCTGCTACAGGCTGAGCAAGAACCGTTCTTACCTACGCATCAAAACCACAACGATAGTTCGTCAAGTTAGTGTTGTTTTAACCTTCGCAAGGACCGGGCGTAGCCACACTCGGTTCAACTAAAGTTGGAGAAACAGACACCCGCTAGTCACCTGTGTGCAAAGCACGGCGGTAAAACCAGTCTCGCGTAAGCGTACGCGTAATGTCGGTCTGGCCGCTTCATCCAACAATACCACTGAACCAAATTATGACATGCTGGTAAGCAGTATGACTTGTATCGCCCACAACTTACTTGTGTTCTACTCGTGCTATAACATTAACGCATAAAACCTAGGCTCGGACGCCACTGTTGGGGAACGTAATAATTTCAAAAAAATTCCTACGCACATGCAAGATCATGGTGATGCATAGCAACGAGAGGGGAGAGTGTTGTCCACGTACCCTCGTAGACCGTAAGCGGAAGTGTTATGACAATGCGGTTGATGTAGTCGTACGTCTTCATGATCCGACCGATCCAAGCACCGAACGTACGGCACCTCCGAGTTCAGCACACGTTCAGCTCGATGACGATCCCCAGACTCCAATCCAGCAAAGTGTCGGGGATGAGTTCCGTCAGCACGACGGCGTGGTGACGATGATGATGTTCTACCGACGCAGGGCTTCGCCTAAGCACCGATATATCCGAGGTGGAATATGGTGGAGGGGGGCACCGCACATGGCTAAGGAATGATCACGAAGATCAACTTGTGTGTCTAGAGGTGCCCCCCTCCTCCGTTTATAAAGGGGGGAGGAGGAGAGGGCCGGCCAAGGGAGTGGCGCGCCCTAGGAGGGGGAAACCTACTCCAAGTAGGTTTGCCCCCTCCCTTTCCTATTCCAAGAAGGAGGGGGAAGGAAGGAGTGGGAGAGGGGAAAGGCAAGGGGGGCGCCGCCCCCCCTTCCTTGTCCTATTCGGACTCAAGGGGAGGGGGCGCGCCTCTTGCCCTGGCTGGCCCCTCTCTCTCTACTAGGGTCCAACAAGGCCCATTAGTTCCCGGGGGGTTCCGGTAACCCTCCCGCACTCCGGTTTTCTCCGAAAACACCCGGAACACTTCCGGTGTCCGAATATAGTCATCCAATATATCAATCTTTATGTCTCAACCATTTCAAGACTCCTCGTCATGTCCGTGATCACATCCGGGACTCCGAACAACCTTGGGTACATCAAAACTTATAAACTCATAATAAAACTGTCATTGTAACGTTAAGCGTGCGGACCCTACGGGTTTGAGAACTATGTAGACATGACCTAGAACTATTCTCGGTCAATAACCAATAGCGGAACCTGGATGCTCATATTGGCTCCTACATATTCTATGAAGATCTTTATCGGTCAAACCGCATAACAACATACGTTGTTCCCTTTGTCATCGGTATGTTACTTGCCTGAGATTCGATCGTCGGTATCCAATACCTAGTTCAATCTCGTTACCGGCAAGTCTCTTTACTCGTTACATATTGCATCATTCCGTAACTAACTCATTAGCTACATTGCTTGCAAGGCTTATAGTGATGTGCATTACCGGGAGGGCCCAAAGATACCTCTCTGACAATCGGAGTGACAAAACCTAATCTTGATATACGCCAACCCAACATGTACCTTCGGAGACACCTGTAGAGCTCCTTTATAATCACCCAGTTACATTGTGACGTTTGGTAGCACACAAAGTGTTCCTCCGGTAAACGGGAGTTGCATAATCTCATAGTTACAGGAACATATATAAGTCATGAAGAAAGCAATAGCAACATACTAAACGATCAAGTGCTAGGCTAACGGAATGGGTCATGCAATCACATCATTCTCCTAATAATGTGATCTCGTTAATCAAATGACAACACATGTCTATGGTTAGGAAACATAACCATCTTTGATTAATGAGCTAGTCAAGTAGAGGCATACTAGTGACGTTATGTTTGTCTATGTATTCACACATGTATCATGTTTCCGGTTAATACAATTCTAGCATGAATAATAAACATTTATCATGATATGAGGAAATAAATATAACTTTATTATTTCCTCTAGGGCATATTTCTTTCACATTTATTATTACGGGATTGACTTTCATGATCTATCCCCCAACTCTTTCCTTAATATCTCGACGTTCATCGTCGTGTGTGAGGCTTTTCTCCGAATTTCGCCTCTGCCTATGGCCGAAGATTTTCAACGTGAAGCCCAAGGTAGTGAGTGGCGAGCACGCCGAGTGCGGTGACGCCAGGGTGAGAAAGATGCCCAGGGTTGTATGGCCGACGGGCGCCTTCAATGACTCCGTCAAGGAGTGGCAGCAGCAGTGGTTCTATATCACCGAACTGCGCGGCAAAAAGTGGGCTGCAGCTCCCGAGTTCAGATCTGGAGCCCTGCTGCGGCTCACGTCCTGGCCCGAGAAGGGCCTGAGCTGGTCCTCGTCCGATGAGCTGTCACTGCTCTAGACGCGCGTCCAGAGTGTGGTCGACAAGGACGTCAAACTCGTCGACATAGTCCAGGTGATGTTAGTTCGCCTGGTTCTCCCCTGCTAGTGTCGAGCCTGCAATTTTTGGGAATACGACCCAACCGAGCACTAGACCCTTCGGGAGCTCTATGGTTCCTCCCACAAGGATATCTGGAAGGTGCTCTTTAAGTCCGGCAAATCATGGCCGGGCAACGCCGAGGACCGTGGGTATCAATTATCCCACTCTGCAAGTCCGGTAAGTTGTTGTTATGCTTTGTCCATCCGTGTTTTAGCTGGCACGTCCTGAGGTAACCGCTTTCATTTTGTCTTACAATAATCCCAGGGATGGACGAAGAAGGTGGAGCGGATACACTGTCCTGCCCCACTGCCGGAGGAAACGGCCGGACCTCTTCTGATGAAGATGCTGGTCCCAGCGCCCTACGAGGCGCCGAAGAAAGAGGCTCCTAAGAAGGCCAAGAAGACCCGGAGTGGCCTCCGTCGTCGTGATGCTTCGGACGCAAAATTCGAAGACTCCAGCGACTACCCCTCCTCCGAAGACGAAGAGGAGGAGGAAGAAGATGAGTCCGCCGCAGGGGGGAGAAGAAAAGGATGGCCTCCTCATCCCTGGAAGCCGAATCACCAAAGAGGGGGAAAGGCTCCCTTCCGGAGGCGTCCACCACGGCTGCCGATAGCAGCCCAGAGTGGGATCCCAGGGTCCACCCCCTGGTAAGATCATAAGTATACGAAATCTGCACGCACCTACGCGCTCGAGGTTATTAGGACGTAGTAGTTTTAACCGTCGCCACGTTTCGTGTAGCTCGGTGAGGTCCCGCGCCGGACAATCCTCATCGGAGGATTCGCTGAGCTCAGATGCTTTGGTGAGTGAGACGCCTCCAGAGGCCCCTTCCCCAAAGCCTAGGTGCGACAGTGAGGTGTCGTCTCAACGGGACCCGGACCAGGGGGGCATATCTCTGGGGCCGGACACACGGGAGCATTGGCCCCCAGGCGTGTCGACGGCGGGGGTGATCTCGGGTTCGGACCACAGCCGGACATGGTCCTGGAGACCTTTAAAGCTCCAGGATTGGGCGAGCAGCCACCTTTGACGGGGGGAGGCTTGCCTACTCCGCCAGCAACCTCTGCCCAAGCAGAGCTGCCGGGCGGCCTATCGACAGCGTTAAGGAGCGCGTCTATCATCGATGAACATCGGGCCCTCATGGGTGCGGTGATTGAAAAGATTTAGAACGCCGAGAGCGGGCTGAATGAGTCCTGCCTTGGACTTATAAAGGCCTTTGAGGTATATTTTTGCAAACCTTTTGGAGATTGTCACAGTATGAGTAGTAGTGTCTGATGCACTATCCGACGAAAGAGAGAGAAAGCCGGACAGGGGATCAAATCATCCGCTTTTTGCAGGAGCCTTCATTAATGACGTATATCCCTTTGTTTGAAAATAGGCGTCTGCAGAGAAGACCGCCGCTCATAACGCGGAGGTGTCCGAACTGAAGCAGAGTCTGGAATGGGCCGAAGAGGAACTTGGCCGTGTGAAGAAGCAATTGGGGGACAAGCAAGGTATGTTGAAACGTTGTCCTAAATTCGGCACGAATGAGTAATTGTGCCTGATGAAAAGTATTTGTATTGTATGCTCTAGGAGCGAGTGCCGAATTTGAGGCACTGAAGAAGACTGTGGCGGACGCCAACAAGAAGGCTGCCGCCGAACAGGCTCTTTGTGAGAAACACGAGGCCAGGGTCATCGAAGCTGAGCAAGAGCTCCTGGAGGCTCTGAAGAAGAGTGAGGCCTTGGAGCAGAGTTTAGCAGGGAAAGAATCCGAACTCGCCCAAGCTCTCCAAGCCACGAAGGATGCTCGGGAAGAAGCCCGAGGTGCTCTGAAGGACATTCAGGAGGCACGGAAGGTTGCGGCTGGTAAGGCCTTTTGTACTCAAAGCCATTTTTTTGCATAGTAATAGGGGCGCTAAGCGACGAGCTGAATTCTTGTCTTTCCAGGGGCGTTTGCGGATCTGCCTCCCAGCATATCAGATGCCACCCAATTCTACCGGACCGAGGAGAAGAAGTCTGCGGAGAGGGATTTTTGGTCGCAGTATTTGGCGCCGAATTATCCGGTGCCCTTTATCGATCAACTGAAGCAGCTGGTCGAACTGCACCAGGCGGCTGAACTAGCCATGAAGGACTTGGTTATCCGGCTGTGGCCCGCGGAGCCCATTCCAAGCAGTTACTTCGGACTCGTGAAGCGGATTGTTGGCGCTTGCCCTCGGCTTGATGTCATTATGCGATCGTTCTGTATAGAGGGTGCGCGCATGGCGTTTGCCCGTGCGAAGGTGCATTGGGGGAAGCTTGATGCTGAGAAGCTGATGACTGAGGGGCCGCCGGAGGGTAAGGAGCATCGCAAGGCCGAGTTGTACTATGAAGGTGTACTAAAGGGAGCCCGCCTTGTGGCAGATAAGTGTACCAAAGACATTATATTTCCCTGAAGGCAGTCGTGCCATTCTTTGTAATGTGGGATAATGGCAATTTTATTATTTGTTGCCTGTTTTGTTTGAACGTTTGTTCTTCCTGTGCGGCTGTATGTAAATCCTGAGATTTGGCCAGTCGTCGGCTTCTACCCCCACGTAAAAAGTACGGGGGTGTTCGAGACATACCTGAACACTCTTTATCCCATTGTTGGGTCCATTTAAGGAGGTGTTCCTCACCATGAACAAGGCAATTAGACTATAGGGCTTTATCACTCTCACTTAGCCATAGGAAATTGAGTATGGTGGGCGCAGCCCCTAGTGTTCGGAAGGCCGAACTAGGGGCTCTATTGGCGCGTGATCGGAAGACCGATCCGTCGCACTTTGCATTTATAATGGCATTATGCGGAATAAATCTTTAAAGATTTTACAACCTCTAGAACAACTGACCAGCTCTCGCTGTATCATGACAGTCAGTTTTTGGCTTTCTCTACTGAGGTGCTCGTCCGGAAGAACCGAGACACAATCGCAGTAGTTCTCCCAGCGCTACCTTAGCTGATGGGGCGGAACATAAGGTACCAAAAAATGGGAGCCGGGCAAACCCAACTAATGACCCAAGACATGATTCGGAGCTGATGCATATAGTGCTATAAGTTCGGGGTGCCGAGCGACCGAAAAGGTGGTCGGACTTTATTGCCGTACTATGAATCCCCTAGCATAATCGGGCATAACACAAGGCGTGGGCGCCGTTTGTGAAAAAGAGGCATCAATGAGAAACGACGGGCGGTAAGTGCTATTTAAGTCTACGCATTGTAGTAAAATGACATGTCTATGCATATGAGTGCGTTTTATGCTTATGAAAGGAGTGTTTTTGGCGGAACCTGTAGTGGCCGGACTTGAGGAGGCTGTGTGTGAATCTGAGGTGTATCCGGACTGCCTGCCTTGTGTGTCCGAGCTGATTCCGCACGGCCAGTTGATACGTCTCCAACATATCTATAATTTTTGATTGTTCCATGCTATTATATTACCCCTTTTGGATGTTTATGGGTTTTATTTTACACATTTATATCATTTTTTGGACTAACCAACTAACCGGAGGCCCAACCCATATTGCTGTTTTTTTGTCTATTTCAGTATTTCGAAGAAAAGGAATATCGAACGGAGTCCAAACGAAATGAAACCTTCGGGAGTGTGATTTTTGGAACGAACGTGAACCAGAGGACTTGGAGTGCAAGCCAAGAAGCTACCGAGGCTCCCACGAGATAGGAGGGCGCGCGCCCCCCTATAGGGCGCGCTGCTTGTCTCGTGGGCCCCTCGGGCGGCCACCGACATACTTCTTCCTCCTATATATACCTACGTACCGTGAAAACATCCAGGAGGCAGACGAAACACAATTTCCACCATCGTAACCTTCTGTATCCGCGAGATCCCATCCTGGAGCCTTCGCCGGTGTTCTGCCAGAGGGGGAATCGACCACGGAGGGCCTCTACATCAACATCCTTGCACCTCCGATGAGTTGTGAGTAGTTTACCATAGACCTACGGGTCCATAGTTATTAGCTAGATGGCTTCTTCTCTCTTTTTGGATCTCAATACAATGTTCTCCCCCTCTCTTGTGGAGATCTATTCGATGTAAACTCTTTTTGCGATGTGTTTGTCGAGATCCGATGAATTGTGGGTTTATGATCAAGTTTATCTATGAATAATATTTGAATCTTCTCTGAATTCTTTTATGTATGATTGAGTTATCTTTGCAAGTCTCTTCGAATTATCAGTTTGGTTTGGCATTCTAGATTGATCTTTCTTACCATGGGAGAAGTGCTTAGCTTTGGGTTCAATCTTGCGGTGTCCTTACCCAGTGACAGAAAGGGTGGCAAGGCACGTATTGTATTGTTGCCATCGAGGATAACAAGATGGGGTTTATATCATATTGCTAGAGTTTATCCCTCTACATTATGTCATCTTGCTTAATGCGTTACTCTGTTCTTATGAACTTAATACTCTAGATGCAGGCAGGAGTCGGTCGATGTGTGGAGTAATAGTAGTAGATGCAGGCAGGAGTCGGTCTACTTGTAATGGACGTGATGCCTATATACATGATCATGCCTAGATAATCTCATAACTATGCGCTTTTCTATCAATTGCTCGACAGTAATTTGTTCACCCACCGTAATACTTATGATATATTGAGAGAAGCCACTAGTGAAACCTATGCCCCCCGGGTCTATCTCTTATCATATTTGCTTTCAATCTACTTTTATTTGCATCTTTACTTTTTGCATCTATATTATAAAATACCAAAAATATATTTATCTTATCATACTATCTCTCTTAGATCTCACTTCGCAAGTGGCCGTGAAGGGATTGACAACCCCTTTATTGTGTTGGTTGCGAGTTCTTTGTTTGTTTGTGTAGGTGCGTGGGACTTTTGAGGAGCCTCCTACTGTATTGATACCTTGGTTCTCAAAAACTGAGGGAAATACTTATTCTACTATTGATGCATCACCCTCTCCTCTTCGAGGAAAACCAACACAAGCTCAAGACGTAGCAATAAGGATTTCTGGCGCCGTTGTCGGGGAGGTCTTCGCTCAAGTCAAGACATACCAAGTACCCATCACAAACCCATCTCGCTCGCATTTACATTATTTGCCATTTGCCTCTCGCTTTCCTCTCCCCCACTTCACCCTTGCCGTTTTATTCGCCCTCTCTTTCCCAATCTCCTCTCTTTTTGTTTGCCTTTTTCTGCTTGCTTGTGTGCCTGTTTGTCCTTATGGCTTCACCTAAGGGTCCTGACCACCTTCTCAGAAGGATGGATGAGATTGAATCAAATATTAGAAGCTTTATGAATTTGCAATTTGAGCATAATAATTTTTTTAGAAAAGAGCTTAAGGAACAAAACGGTTCTTTGGGTTTTATGAACAAAGAGCTTGATGATATGAATAAAGAATTTTAAGGTGTTAATGCTCAAATTACCCGGCTTGAAAATGCTATAGCCAAAATTTCTGATAAGCAAGCCATCTTAGTCAATAAGATGGCCGCTAAACCAGAAAATTTAGATGAAAATAATGAGGAGGATCTTAAAGTTATTGGTGCGTCTCCTATTAGATCTATGTTTTGCAATATGAATTTTGATGATTATGGGACTGATGATGAATCAACTTTGCCTAGAAGGCGTCCCAAATATTCGGAGTCTTTAGATCTTGATGCTAAATTTGGTAAATGTGGGATTGGAGAGTCCCCAACTTCAAATAACATTGAACCTACTATCTCGGATTTCAAGGAATTCGATTACGATAATTGTTCTTTAAAAGGTTGTATTTCCTTGTTGCAATCCGTTGTTAATTCTCCTCATGCTTATAGTCAAAACAAAGCCTTTACCAAACATATTGTTGATGCCTTGATGCAATCTTATGATGAAAAACTTAATTTGGAAGTTTCTATACGTAGAAAACTTAATGATGAGTGGGAACCTACTATAAAGATTAGAATTAAAGATTATGAGTGTTTGGCTTTGTGTGATTTGGGTGCTAGTGTTTCCACGATTCCGAAAACTTTATGTGATATTCTAGGTTTCCATGATCTCGATGATTGCTCTTTAAATTTGCACCTTGCGGATTCCACCATTAAAAAGCCTATGGGAAGGATCAATGATGTCCTTATTGATGCAAATAGAAATTTGGTGCCCGTAGATTTTATCGTTCTTGATATTGATTGCAATCTTTCTTGCCCTATTATTTTTGGTAGACCTTTCCTTGGAACGATTTGTGCGATTATTGATATGAAGGAAGGGAATATTAGATTCCAATTTCCATTAAAGAAAGGCATGGAGCACTTTCCAAGAAAGAAAGTCAAATTACCTTATGAATCTATCATGCGTGCTACTTATGAATTTAGTGCCAAAGATGGCACTCGTTATATCTATCTTTGCTTTTATGCCTAGCTAGGGGAGTTAAACGATAGCGCTAGTTGGGAGGCAACCCAATTTTTCTTTATGTTTTTTGTTTTTGCTCCTGTTTAGTAATAAATCTTGCATCTACCTTCTGTTTAGATGTGTTTTTATATTTTAATTAGTGTTTGTGCCAAGTAGAACCTAAAGGATAACCTACGATGATAGTTGATTTGCTTCTGCTGAAAAACAGAAACTTTGCACGCACGAATATAATTTTGTTAAATCACAGGAACATGATTTTGCGTTGATTCTTTTTTCTAATGATCAATAAACAAAATTTCCAGGACTTCCTATTTTGGTAGGATTTTTAGAGTTCCAGAAGTTTGCGTTAGTTATAGATTGCTACAGACTGTTCTGTTTTTGACATATTCTGTTTTTCATGTGTTGTTTGCTGATTTGATGCATCTATGGCTAGTAAAATAGTTTATAAACAATAGAGAAGTTGGAATACAGTAGGTTTAACACCAAAATAAATAAAGAATGAGTTTATTACAGTAACTTATGTGGTGGTTTTGTTTTCTTTCACTAACGGAGCTTATAAGATTTCCTGTCGAGTTTTGTGTTGTGAAGCTTTCAAGTTTTGGGTAAAGCTTTTATGGACTATGGAATAAAGGGTGGAAAGAGCCTAAGCTTGGGAATGCCCAAGGCACCCCAAGATATTCAAGGATAGCCAAAAGCCTAAGCTTGGGGATGCCCCGGGAAGGCATCCCCTCTTTCGTCTTCGTTCATTGGTAACTTTACTTGGAGCTATATTTTTATTCACCACATGATATGTGTTTTGCTTGGAGCGTCGTGTATTATATTAGTCTTTGCTTTTTAGTTTACCATAGTCATCCCTACTTTACACACCTTTTTGGAGAAGCCTATTTGATTAGGATTTGCTAGAATACTCTATGTGCTTCACTTATATCTTTTGAGCTTGATAGTTTTGCTCTAGTGCTTCACTTATATATTTTAGAGCACGGTGGTGTCTTAATTTTGAAGAAATTATTAGTCTCTCATGCTTCACTTATATTATTTTTAGATTCTTTTAGAACAGCATGGTATTTGCTATGGTCATAAAGTTGGTCCCAGAATGATGAGCATCCAAGTTGGGTATAATAAAAACTATCATAGAAAGTGAATTGGATGCTATGATCAATTTGATGCTTGATAATTGTTTTGAGATATGGAGGTAGTGATATTAAAGTTATGCTAGTTGGGTGATTATGAATTTAAAGAATGCTTGTGTTGAAGTTGTGATTCCTGTAGCATGCACGTATGGTGAACCGCTTTGTGATGAAGTTGGAGCACAATTTTATTTATTGAGTGTCTTCCTTACGAGTGGCGGTCGGGGACGAGCGATGGTCTTTTCCTACCAATCTATCCCCCTAGGAGCATGCGTGTAGTGATTTGGTTTTTGATGACTCCTAAATTTTTGCAATAAGTGCATGAGTTCTTTTGACTAATGTTGAGTCCATGGATTATACGCACCCTTTCACCCTTCCACCATTGCTAGCCTCTCTTGTACCGTGCAACTTTCGCTGGTACCATACACCCACCATATACCTTCCTCAAAACAGCCACCACACCTACCTATTATGGCATTTCCATAGCCATCCCGAGATATATTGCCATGCAACTTTCCACCGTTCCGTTCATATGACATGCATTAATTTTTTCATATTGCTCATTGCATGATCATGTAGTTGACATTGTATTTGTGGCAAGGCCACCTTCATAATTTTCATACATTTTACTGTTGATTCATTGCATATCCCGGTACACCGCCGGAGGCATTCATATAGAGTCATATCTTGTTCTAGCTTTGAGTTGTAATTCTTGAGTTGTAAATCCATAAAAGTGTGATGATTCTTCATTATTAGAGCATTGTCCTAGTGAGGAAAGGATGATGAAGACTATGATTCCCCCACAAGTCGGGATGAGACTTCGGACTTTACAAAAAGAAAAAAAAGAAAAAAAAGGGAAAAAAAGAGAAAGGCCAAAAAGAAAAAAAAGAAGGCCAAAGAAAAAAAAGAAAAAAAAATAAAATGAGAGAAAAAGAGAGAAGGGACAATGCTACTATCTCTTTTTCCACACTTGTGCTTCAAAATAGCACCATGATCTTCATGATAGAGAGTCTTATATGTTGTCACTTCCATATACTAGTGGGAAATTTTCATTATAGAACTTGGCTTGTATACTCCAATGATGGGCTTCCTCAAAAATGCCCTAGGTCTTCGTGAGCAAGCGAGTTGCATGCACACCCACTTAGTTTCTTTTGTTGAGCTTTCATATATTTATAGCTCTAGTGCATCCGTTGCATGGCAATCCCTACTCACTCACATTGATATCTATTAATGGGCATCTCCATAGCCCGTTGATACGCCTAGTTGATGTGAGACTATCTTCTCCTTTTTTGTGTTCTCCACAACCACCACTCTATTCCACATATAGTGCTATGTCCATGGCTCACGCTCATGTATTGCGTGAAAGTTGAAAGAGTTTGAGATTACTAAAGTATGAAACAATTGCTTAGCTTGTCATCGGGGTTGTGCATGATTAAATACTTTGTGTGATGAAGATAGAGCAACAGCCAGACTATATGATTTTGTAGGGATAACTTTCTTTATCCATGTTATTTTGAGAAGACATGATTACTTTTATTAGTATGCTTGAAGTATTACTATTTCTTATGTCAATATGAACTTTTATTTTGTATCATTTGGATCTGAACATTCATGCCACAATAAAGAAAATTACATTGAGAATTATGCTAGCTAGCATTCCACATCAAAAATCTCTTTTTTTCATTTACCTACTCGAGGACGAGCAGGAATTAAGCTTGGGGATGCTTGATACGTCTCCAACGTATCTATAATTTTTGATTGTTCCATGCTATTATATTACCCCTTTTGGATGTTTATGGGCTTTATTTTACACATTTTTATCATTTTTGGGACTAACCTACTAACCGGAGGCCCAGCCCATATTGCTGTTTTTTGCCTATTTCAGTATTTCGAAGAAAAGGAATATCAAACGGAGTCCGAATGGAATGAAACCTTCAGGAGCGTGATTTTTGGAACGAACGTGATCCAAAGGACTTGGAGTGCAAGCCAAGAAGCTGCCGAGGCTCCCACGAGATAGGAGGGCGCCCCCCACCCTCTATAGGGCGCGCCCCCTGTCTCGTGGGCCCCTCGGGCAGCCACCAACGTACTTCTTCCTCCTATATATACCTACGTACCCCGAAAACATCCAGCAGGCAGACGAAACACAATTTCCACCACCGTAACCATCTGTATCCGCGAGATCCCATCTTGGAGCCTTCGTTCTGCCGGAGGGGGAGTCGACCACGGAGGGCCTCTACATCAACATCCTTGCCCCTCCGATGAGTTGTGAGTAGTTTACCACAGACCTATGGGTCCATAGTTATTAGCTAGATGGCTTCTTCTCTTTTTTGGATCTCAATACAATGTTCTGCCCCTCTCTTGTGGAGATCTATTTGATGTAAACTCTTTTAGCGGTGTGTTTGTCGAGACCCGATGAATTGTGGGTTTATGATCAAGTTTATCTATGAATAATATTTGAATCTTCTCTGAATTCTTTTATGTATGATTGAGTTATCTTTGCAAGTCTCTTCGAATTATCAGTTTGGTTTGGCCTACTAGATTGATCTTTTTTGCCATGGGAGAAGTGCTTAGCTTTGGTTTCAATCTTGCAGTGTCCTTACCCAGTGACAGAAAGGGTTGCAAGGCACGTATTGTATTGTTGCCATCGAGGAACAAGATGGGGTTTATATCATATTGCTTGAGTTTATCCCTCTACATCATGTCATCTTGCTTAATGCGTTACTCTGTTCTTATGAACTTAATACTCTAGATGGAGGCAGGAGTCGGTCGATGTGTGGAGTAATAGTAGTAGATGCAGGCAGGAGTCGGTCAACTTGTTATGGACGTGATGCCTATATACATGATCATGCCTAGATATTCTCATAACTATGCGCTTTTCTATAAATTTCTTGACAGTAATTTGTTCACCCACCGTAATACTTATGATATATTGAGAGAAGCCACTAGTGAAACCTATGGCCCCCGGGTCTATCTCTTATCATATTTGCTTTCAATCTACTTTTATTTGCATCTTTAATTTTTGCATCTATATTATAAAATACCAAAAATATATTTATCTTATCATACTATCTCTATTAGATCTCACTTTCGCAAGTTGCTGTGAAGGGATTGACAACACCTTTATTGCGTTGGTTGCGAGTTCTTTGTTTGTTTGTGTAGGTGCGTGGGACTTTTGAGGAGCCTCCTACTGGATTGATACCTTGGTTCTCAAAAACTGAGGGAAATACTTACGCTACTATTGCTGCATCGCCCTCTCCTTTTTGGGGAAAACCAACGCAAGCTCAAGAAGTAGCACCAGTCCTGTTCCGCGCCAAAGTTAGTCTGTAAAGACAAATGCTTTAAAGGCATCTACATATACCGTTGTGGTTGAACCACGGGTGCCTCAGCGGAGCCTGGCTGAACCATGCCTTAAAGTAGTTCGGATTCCTCAATTGGTGTCCGGGTGTTTGGCTACCAAATCAAAATTTGATAAACAGGCACGACTCACTATTCCAGCGGCGGTATGATTTCCACTCTAATGGTGGGGTTCGGCCATGCCCATAGCTGCGACTATGTCACGCGGGACTGGCCTGATGTTGTACCTCGTTGAATCTAGCCAACGTGGTTCGTCCCGATAGTATGTGGTAATCACTATATATGGGGATAATGTCGAAGACTTATTATTCGGTGTGGTATTTGTTTGGTGATCCAAAGACAACCATTAATATGGTGAGTCAGTTAAAACCTGGCCTTTGCACCTTGCATCTTGTAGGAGATGTTATTAATAGTTTTATGCCTGTGGGGGCTCGTGTAAAATGGAGCCCCCAAGCCATTGGGTAGATAGTGAGTGCAATAAAATTGCTATGGCTAGTGTTGTCCGGATGGTCGATGTGATTAGGGATGATTGGCCGTATTTTTGTACTGTGAGGGGATCTTCCTCACCATGTTTGAATGGTCTTTTGTTGTTTGAGACCTCCCTTCATTGTTTCCGGCGCAAGATCGGCCGTTTTGTTTGGAAGATCCGACATTCTCAATTGGTATGCTTGGCCGCCCTTCTGGGGGTACCATGAATTTCACATGGTTGATCAAGTATGCTGCCAGGGCCGAATGGGCCCGAGCTGTTCTTTTTCCGCTGACCGGACTGGAGGCCGCTGAATTCGGCACCAACTTACCTGACTTGACATTTATGACGATTGCGTCGAGGCTTGAGGATGCCTCCTCGTGTTTCCTTCGTATTGTCTTGGACTGTGATGGTATGTTGACGTCGGGGTATGTGCCTTAGGTTCTCCTTCTTAGGTTGAGGTAGCAGATTATGCCGTGTGTGCCCTTTGTCGGGGCGGTCGAGTCCATGTTCCTCGGTGGCCAGGACCTTGGTCCATCTGTCCACGAGCAAATCTTGGTCAGCTTTGAGCTGCTGTTGCTTTCTTTGCAGGCTCCTCGCAGTGGCCGTGAGCCGTCGCTTGAAGCGAACTTGTTCCACGGGATCCTCAGGCACGCCGAATTCATCATTGCCGAGGCTTACCTTGTCTTCGAAGGGGGGCATATAGTTGTTCCTCTCTAAGTATCCGACCGTGGCCAGTCCGGCCTGCTTGAAGGCAGGCTGATCAGGGTTGTATTCATCTTTGGCACCATCCGGATTGTTCTCGTCTCCTGTGCCGGTATTGTTGTGGCGGGGCTTGGAGTGGCGTTGACGACGCCCATGCTTAGCTTTCTTCCCTGAGGGGTTATCCCCCATTGCCTCATTGCCATTGATTTTCGTCGGAGTGTCCACCATATATATATCATATGAGGAGGTGGCTGTCCACCGCCCCGTGAGCGGTGGTTCCTGTTCTTCTCCTGCATCGTTGTCCATACCGTCGATGTCTTCGGAGTCAAATTCAAGCACGTCGGTTAAGTCATCGATAGTGGCTTTGAAATGGGTGGTGGGTAGGCAACAAATTCCTTCGTCGCCTGCTTCCCACTCGAGCCGGACATAGTTCGACCGAGATTCTCCTGACAAAGATAGGGATTTTAAGGAGTTCAGCACGTCTCCAAGGGGCGAGCGCTGGAAGATATCCGCAACGGTGAACTCCATTACCGGAGCCCAACTAGGTTCGGTGGGCTCGGGAGCGTGCAGACTGGAACCTACAGCCGGATACGAGTCCGGGGGTCCGGTGTCACAGGCTTCTTTAGGGGTGAGGCCTGTGTTCGGCTCTACCGCCGACGAGTGTGCGGCCTGTGGGACGGGGTCCATCCACCTATCCTTGGGCAATGCAATCTGCTCCGGATTTAGGTCTGGGGCTACTGCAGGGGTGATATCTCGAGTGTTGTCCGACAGCAGGTCTAAGCCGTGCTCATCGTGATTGTCTGGCTCTCCTAGAGCAGGCCCAAACCCGTTGAAGATCAAGTCTCCGCGGATATCGCCCGTGTAGTTCAGGTTTCCGAATCTGACCTGGTGGCCAGGGGCGTAGCTGTCGATCTTCTCCAGTTGGCCAAGCGAATTGGCCCGCAGTGCGAAGCAGCCGAACATGAAGATCTGTCCGGGGAGAAAAGTCTCACCCTGGACCATGTTGTTAACGATGATTGAAGGAGCCATCGAGACTTGCAGCGACAACACAGAGGAACTCTCAATGAAAGCACCAATGTCGGTGTCAAAACCGGCGGATCTCGGGTAGGGGGTCCCGATCTATGCGTCTTAGGCTGATGGTAACAGGAGACAAGGGACACAATGTTTACCCAGGTTCGGGCCCCTCGATGGAGGTAAAACCCTACTTCCTACTTGATTGATATTGAGGATATGAGTAGTACAAGAGTTGATCTACCACGAGATCGTAGAGGCTAAACCCTAGAAGCTAGCCTATGATGATTATGATTGTGATTGTCCCTCTAAGGACCAAACTCTCTGGTTTATATAGACACCGGAGAGGGCTAGGGTTTACACGGAGTCGGTTACAAGGAAGGAAATATAATATCCGGATCGCCAAGCTTGTCTTCCACGCAAAGGAGAGTCCCATCCGGACATGGGGCATAGTCTTGAGTCTTGTATCTTCACGCTACAATAGTCCGGATGAAGTATATAGTCTGGCCGTCCGGATACCCCCTAATCCAGGACTCCCTCAGTCGTGCTTAGAGCCGATGCAAGCAAGGACATCTGCCGCTTTATTTCTTTCTCCAGCCACATGGTGAAACTCGAGCCCCTCGAAGCGAGCCGACATTTTGAGAACGGCGTTACGGTAAGTCGCCATCTTCGAATCTTTGGCATCGAAATCTCCATTTATTTGAGATATTGCAAGGTTTGAATCCCTGCGCACTTCCAGGCATTGTGTGCCCATGGAGACAGCCATCCGAAGACCATGCAATAAAGCTTCGTATTCGGCTGCATTGTTGGAGTTTGTGAATAATATTTGTAGGACGTACTGAACAGTATCTCCGGTGGGGGATGTTAGGATAACACCTGCCCCTAAGCCTGCCAACATTTTGGAGCCGTCGAAGTGCATTACCCAATTGGAATATGTGTCGTACTCTTTAGGGAGTTCGGCCTTTGTCCATTCAGCGACGAAATCGGCCAATACCTAGGATTTAATGGCCCGACGCGGTTTGTGTGATATGTCGAATGGGAGGAGCTCAATGTTCCACTTGGCAATCTGGCCCATAGCGTCGCGGTTGTTTATTATATCATTGGGAGGCACTTTGGAGGCCACCGTTATTGAGCACTCTTGAAAGTAGTGTCTTAGCTTTCGGGATGCCATGAAGACCGCGTATGCTATTTTTTGGTAATGAGGGTACCGTCATTTGCATGGTGTGAGGACAGTGGATACATATTATACTGGCTTCTGGAGCAAGAATTTGTGTTCGTCTTCCTCTCGCTCGACAATGAGAACCGCACTCACAACTTGGTGTGTGGACGATATGTACAATAACATGGGTTCGCCGACGTTTGGTGCGGCCAGGATTGAGTTGCTTACTAGAAGAGCCTTTATTTCTTACAATCCGGCTCTTGTCGCGTCTGTCCACTCGAAGTGATTGGTGCGTCGGAGAAGGCGATAGAGCGGCAATGCCTTTTCTCCTAGTCTGGAGATAAATCGGCTTAAAGCTGCCACACATCCGGTGAATTTTTGAACTCATTTAAGGTCTGTTGGGTAGCCAACTATGACAAAGCTCGGATTTTGGCTGGGTTTGCCTCAATTCCTCTATTGGAAATGATGAAGCCCAGAAGTTTTCTAGCGGGGACACCGAAAACACACTTTTCCAGATTGAGCTTCATGTCATATGTTCGGAGGTTATCGAATGTGAGACGCAGATCGTCTAGTAAGGATTCGACGTACCTAGTTTTGATGACTACATCATCCACGTATGCTTCAACTGTCTTGCTAATTTGTGTCTCCACACATGTTTGAATCATGCGTTGATAGGTGGCTGATACGTCTCCAACGTATCTACTTTTCCAAACACTTTTTCCCTTGTTTTGGAGTCTACCTTGCATGATTTGAATGAAACTAACACGGACTGACGTTGTTTTCAGCAGAACTGCCATGATGTTGTTTTATGTGTAGAAAAGAAAAGTTCTCGGAATGTCCTAAAAATCCACGGAGGCACTTTTTGGAATTAATAAGAATTTTTGGGCGAAAGAAATACACTAGGGGGCCCAGGGCCTGTCCACGAGACAGGGGGCGCGCCCCCCTATAGGGCACGCCCCCTATCTCATGGGCCCCCTGGACCTCCACCGACCTCAATTCCAACTCCATATATTCACGTTCGGGGAGAAAAAAATCAGAGAGAAAGTTTCATCGCGTTTTACGACACGGAGCCGCCGCCAAGCCCTAATCTCTCTCGGGAGGGCTGATCTGGAGTCCGTTCGGGGCTCCGGAGAGGGGGATTCGTCGCCGTCGTCATCATCAACCATCCTCCATCACCAATTTCATGATGCTCACCGCCGTGCGTGAGTAATTCCATCGTAGGCTTGCTGGACGGTGATGGGTTGGATGAGATTTACCATGTAATCAAGTTAGTTTTGTTAGGGTTTGAACCCTAGTATCCACTATGTTTTGAGATTGATGTTGCTATGACTTTGCTATGCTTAATGCTTGTCACTAGGGCCTGAGTGCCATGATTTCAGATCTGAACCTATTATGTTTTCATGAATATATGTGTGTTCTTGATCCTATCTTGCAAGTCTATAGTCACCTATTATGTGTTATGATCCGACAACCCCGAAGTGATAATAACCGGGATACTTCTTGGTGATGACCGTAGTTTGCGGAGTTCATGTATTCACTATGTGCTAATGCTTTGTTCCAGTTCTCTATTAAACGGAGGCCTTAATATCCCTTAGTTTCCGCTAGGACCCCGCTACCACGGGAGGGTAGGACAAAAGATGTCATGCAAGTTCTTTTCCATAAGCACGTATGACTATTTACGGAATACATGCCTACATTACATTGATGATTTGGAGCTAGTTCTGTGTCACCCTATGTTATAACTATTACATGAGGAATCACATCCGGCATAATTATCCATCATTGATCCATTGCCTACGAGCTTTTCATATATTGTTCTTCGCTTATTTACTTTTCCGTTGCTACTGTTACAACTACTACAAAAACCCAAAAACCATTATCTTTAGTTTTGCCACTGTTACCTTTATTATCATACCACTTTTGCTACTAAATACTTTGCTGCAGATACTAAGTTATCCAGGTGTGGTTGAATTGATAGCTCAACTGCTAATACTCAAGAATATTCTTTGGCTCCCCTTGTGTCGAATCAATAAATTTGGGTTGAATACTTTACCCTCGAAAGCTGTTGCGATCCCCTACACTTGTGGGTTATCAAGACTAATTTCTGGCGCCGTTGCCGGGGAGCATAGCTCTATTCTCTGAGTCACTTCGGATTTATATTTGTTGATCACTATGAAGAACTTGAAAGATGACCGAACTACTATTTTGCCCTCAACTACGAGGGGAGGTAAGGAACTGCCATCTAGCTCTACACTAGATTCTCCTTCCGTTATTAGTAAACTTGCGACACCTAAACCTGCTACTGCTTTGAATTCTGATATGTCACACGTTATTGATGATGCCACTTCTGCTATGCATGATGAAACTACTTTTGTGCGTGATACTACTTTGCCATTAGGTGAATTTCTTGATGAACAACTTGCTAGAGTTAGGGGGAATGAAAATATTGAAGATGCTATTATTGATGATAGTGACGCTGAAGGTTCTCCCAATGATTATGTATTGCCTGTTGTTCCTAAGGGTTATGTTATGAATGAAGAAGCTGCTAGGGAAATCTTTGCTTGCAATGATAGATATGATCTTAAAAAATTATTAGCTAAATGGAAGCAGCAGTCTCTTAATGCTAGAATGAAACCTGACCCTGCTTTTGCTACTTCACCTATCTGTGTTAATGATAAGGATTATGAATTCTCTGTTGATACTGAGATTATTACTTTAGTTGAATCTGATCCTTTTTATGGCCTTGAATCTGAAACTGTTGTGTCACATCTTACCAAGTTGAATGATATAGCCACCCTGTTTACTAATGATGAGAAGGCTCGCTATTTTTATATCCTTAAGATATTTCCGTTCTCATTAAAGGGTGATGCTAAGACTTGGTATAATTCTCTTGCTCCTGGTTGTGTGCGTAGTCTCGGGATATGATTTATTACTTCTCTGCTAAATATTTCCCTGCTCATAAGAAACAAGCTGCCTTGCGGGAAATATATAATTTTGTGCAAATCAAAGAAGAGAGTCTCCCACAAGCAATGGGGAGGCTTCTCCGGTTACTTAATGCTTTTCCTGATCATCCTCTTAAGAAAAATGAAATACTTGATATCTTTTATAATGGACTAATCGATGCTTCCAAGGACTATTTGGATAGTTGTGCTGGTTGTGTTTTTAGGGAAAGAACAGTCGATGAAGCTGAAATACTACTGAATAATATGTTGACTAATGAAAATAATTGGACTCTTCCCGAGCCAATTCCTGAAGTAATTCCTGAACCAATTGAGCAAACTCCTGAGCCTATTCCTAAACACACTCCGAAGAAGAGAGGTGTTTTATTTTTTAGTACTGAAGATATGCAAGAGGCAAAGAAATCAATGAAAGAAAAGGTATTAAAGCTGAAGATATTAAGAATTTACCACCTATTGAAGAAATACATGGTCTTAATGTACCGCCTGTTGAAGAACCATATTGTCTTGATAACCAGACACAGGTAGTAAAGGTAAACTCTCTCTATAGATATGATAAAGTTGAAATCCCCTCTACTAAATTTCATAGCCCGTGCTTAGATGAATTTGATGACTTTATGGCTAGACAAGAAAGTTTTAATGCTTATGTTGGTTGAGAGTTAAAGAATAATGCTTTCGAAATAGGACGCGTAAGCGATAATCTGGCTAGAGTTAAAGATGAACTCAAACTCGTTAGCAAATATGCTTCTATGGTTGCTACTCAAGCTGAGCAAGTACTTAAAGCTCAAAATGATTTGCTTGATGAATTAAATAATAAAAATGACTTTGTTGATAGAGTGGCTACTAGAACTGGTAGGATGACTCAGGAACCTTTGTATCCTGAAGGCCACCCTAAGAGAATCGAGCAGGATTCTCAGAAAAATAATTTAGAGGCACCTAGTTCTTCTAAAAAGAAGAAAAAGAAAAACGATAGGACCTTGCATGCTTCTAGTGAACCTACTGTAGACACACCTGAGAATCCCAATGATATTGCTATTTCTGATGCTGAAACACAATCAGGTGATGAACATGAACCTAGTGATAATGTTAATGATAATGTTCATGTTGATGCTCAACCTAGCAAAAACAATGATGTAGAGATTGAACCTCCTGTTGAGCTTGATAACCCACAATCAAAGAATCAACATTATGATAAGAGAGATTTTGTTGCTAGGAAGCACGGTAAAGAAAGAGAACCATGGGTTCAGAAACCCATGCCCTTTCCTCCTAAACCATCCAAGTCAAAGGATGATGAGGATTTCGAGCGCTTTGCTGAAATGATTAGACCTATTTTCTTACGTATGCGCTTAACTGATATGCTCAAAGTAAATCCTTATGCTAAGTATATGAAGGATATCATTACAAACAAAAGAAAGATACCGGAAGCTGAAATTTCCACCATGCTTGCTAATTATACTTTTAAGGGTGGAGTACCAAAGAAACTTGGAGATCCGGGTGTACCAACTATACCATGCTCCATTAAAAGAAATTATGTTAGAATAGCTTTATGTGATCTTGGAGCCGGTGTTAGTGTTATGCCTCTCTCTTTATATCGTAGACTCAAATAAGTTGACATCTACTGAAATATCTTTGGAAATGGCCGATAAATCAACTGCTATACCTGTCAGTATTTGTGAGGATGTGCCTGTTGTGGTTGCAAATGTCACTATCTTAACGGACTTTGTTATTCTTGATATTCCTGAGGACGATAATATGTCTATTATCCTTGGTAGACCTTTTCATAATACTGTAGGGGCTGTTATTGATTGCAACAAAGGCAATGTCACTTTTCATGTTAATGGCAATGAGCATACGGTACACTTTCCGAGGAAACAATCTCAAGTCCATAACAACAATTCTATTGGAAAAGTTCCAACTATTATTATTGGAGGTTTTGAATTTCCTCTTCCTACTGTCAAGAAAAAGTATGATATTCTTATTGTTGGGGATTTCGTATCCCCGTTGAGGTAACTTAGTGTTATTCAAAATTTCTCTAGTTCCATGTTATTCGGAATGAGTTTGTTAACAAGACTTGATCAACCTTGTTAGTGGATACATTTTGATGATCATGAGATGGATGAAACTAGAAGGCACAACCTTCTGTACCCTTTTTTTACTTTCTGTTATTTAGAATAAATAAAGCAAAAATAGTATTATCTGTCTGTTTTCTGAATTACCCGTGCATTCAAAAATGGTCCGAAAATAAAAGTGCTCCAAATGCCCTACAAATTTAGTATGATTTTTTCTGGAATATTTGAGGATTTTAGGCACTGAAATCACTGCAGGAGGGGCAAGCACCAGGCCACGAGAGTGGGGGGCGTGCCCCCCTATAGGGCACGCCCCTGTCTCATGGGCCCCTGGTGGCCCCCTCCACCTATGCCAGCACCCACACACTTCATCTTCTACCCAAAAAAATCCCCATCTAGCTCAAGCACGAGTTCTAGCTCATTTTGCTGCAATTTTCGATCTCCTTGCTCAAAGCTCCATTTATAAAACTGCTTTGGGAGATTGTTGCTTGGTATGTGACTCCTCCATTGGTCCAATTAGTTTTTGTTCTAGTGCTTATTCATTGCAAATTTTTGCTGCATAGGTGACCACGTTCTTGAGCTTGCATGTTGAATTTATGAGGTCCCAAGCAATTCTAATGCATGATATAGGCTCTAGGCACTTGTATGAGTAGTTGCTACCAATCTTGTTTCGTTTTATTCACTTTTATTTTGAAGTTACTAAAATTTCAGAAATTTTCAGAAAATGTTAAGGAGGTTTCTGAAGGGCTCTTCTAGCCAAAGCTCTCAGGAAAAAAAGCCAAAGAGAAGGAAAAAGCCAAGTATAATCTTCCTCGCTTAGCGAAAGTACGATCGTGTGAATGGCCATGTGAGGATTTCTTGAAAGAAGCTGGAATTCATGAAGATTTTTATTCTTTGATCGAGACTGCAGGCCTCAAGGGTTTCATCAATGACCGAATCGATCAGTATCTCTTACTCACCAATATTTTCGTGCAAAACTTTTATTATTATCCTAAGAAGTCACCGCCTGCAGTATCATTTCGTTTATATGATGAATTCAAAGAAATGTTGCTACGTAATTTCTGCGCGGTGTGTAGGATACCTTATGAGGGAGAATTAGAGGAACCCCATCGCGAAGATGTGGGTGGCTTTGTTAATACTATAGCTATAGAGGAGCCAAAGAAGGGCTTTGAGGAAAAAGTCTCTAGCTTAGATTATCCTGTTTTACGCTACTTTGCAGTATTTGCTAGTAGATGCTTGATTGGTCGTGGAAATAGTGGAAACTTGAGCGTTCCTGGTATTATCATTCTTCAACATGCCTTGCTTGGAGACAATACTTTTAGTATGGGTGTTGTCGTTGCTAAATGGCTAGCCCTGAATCGTACAAAAGGCCCCATATTTGGAGGTATCTATGCTGCACGTCTTGCTAGACATTTTCAGATACCCATTAGGCACCATGAGAAAGAGGAGATAAAATTGCCTCCTCACATTTTAGATTACAAGAGCATGGTAGCACACAAGTTTATTGTTGACAACGAAGAGAAAATGCTCTTGTATAAACTTAGATTTAATAAGAAACACTTTGAGATTATTATTTTTCCTGCGCCTCTGTTGTTTGATTTGCTTGCAGAAAATTTTATTGTCACACCGGAAGCGGTGAACAATCATCGAGCCCAAGCTTTTACTCCAGAACCTGAACCTGAGCCGGAACCTAAACTGGACCCTTATCGTGCATCATCTGTCCAGTGGGATCCGGAGATGACCAGCTAGTGGTATCCTGATTACACCTCCCAGTACACCGGGGAGAGTAGCGGCGGTCCTTGGTACTAGACCAACTTAGGCCAAAAGCCTAAGCTTGGGGGAGTACATATTTCTCACCGACTTTACATTCATGTTCACACACTAGTCGTCGGTGCTCATACTCTTTCATTGTATTATCCATTCTAGTTTAAATTTCTTTTTCTAGTTTTCTTTTGTGTGTTTGATAAACTTTAAGAAAAACCAAAAAAATTAGTTAGTTTAATTTCCATGTTTTAGTAGAATTAAAATGAAAACCCAAAAAGATTTCTTATTCTTCTTTTTACTTGTTGGGAGCTTTCCCGTGTAAATAGTTTTGTTTTCTTTTCTTTCCTTTGGGGGTCGAGATGACCATATTGAAAACGTTTAGTGGCTCTCATATGCATGATTGTTTATTTAACTTAGATCCCATATTACCTTGTCTTCTCTTTTGAGTTGAATGCTCGCAGATTCCAGCTTAGTCCAATGCACGTGCACTCTTATTATTTTACACATCGTTCGGTCGTGCAAGTGAAAGGCAATAATGACGATATATGATGGACTTATTGGGTTGAGAAAAGTTGGTATGAACTCGACCTCTCTTGTTTTTGTAAATATGATGAGTTCATCGTTTCTGAGTCAGTTTATTATGAAGTAAACATATTTGCAATGACATTTAGAGATTATAGTTGCTTGTGCCATGTTTGATTAGCTATGAGTTATAATGGTTTACCTTGCGTGCCAACATGCTATTAGAATGATTATGATGTGATATGATGGGATGGTATCCTCCTTTGAATGAATTGAGTGACTCAACTTGGCACATGTTCACGCATGTAGTTGAATCAAATCAACATAGCCTTCATGATAGTTATGTTCATGGTGGAATATATCCTACTCATGCTTGTATTCGGTGTGAATTAATTTTAATGCATGTTTACGACTGTTGTCGCTCTCTTAGTTGGTCGCTTCCCTGTCTTTTTCTAGTCTTCACCTATACTAAGCGGGAATACTACTTGTGCATCAAACTCTTAAACCCCAAAGTTGTTCCATATGAGTCCACTATACCTTCCTATATGCGGTATTTACCTGCCGTTCCAAGTAAATTTGTATGTGCCAAACTCCAGACCTTCAAATGAAATTCTGTTTTGTATGCTCGAGCAACTCATGCTACAACTAGGGCTGCCTATATCTTCCATGCTAGGTGGGTTATTCTCAAGAGGAGTGGACTCCGCTCCTCATTCACGAGAAAGGGCCGATATCTGGGATGCCCAGTCCCATGATCCAAAAAGATCAAAGCAAATCAAAATAATTAAACAAAACACCCCCAGGGTTGTTGTTAGTTGGAGGCACTCGTTGTTTCGAGCAAGCCATGGATTGATGCTTGTTGGTGGTTGGGGGAGTATAAACCTTTACCATTCTGTTTGGGAACTGCCTATAATCCATGTAGTATGGAAGATACAGCCATCTCATAGTTGTTGCGTTGATAGCGAAAGTATGCCGCTCAAAATGTTATTCAATCTCTATTTTAAAATCGAGCTCTGGCACTTCTACAAATCCCTGCTTCCCTCTGCGAAGGGCCTATCTAATTACTTTTATGTTGAGTCATCACCCTTCTTATTAAAAGCACCCGCTGGAGAGCACACTGTCATTTGCATTCATTACTATTGGTTTATATTGGGTATGTGTTGACTGGATCTCTTTTACCATGAATTACAATGTTTAGTCAGTCCTTGATCTCAGAAAGGGCTAGCAAGATACCATTTTGTTATATCATGTTATGATTATTTTGAGAAAGTGTTGTCATCCGAGTTTTATAATTATGGCTCGCTAGCTGATTATGCTATTGATATGAGTAATTGTGAGACCTAGGTGTTATTGTGAGTATGGTTAGTTCATAATATTTGCTGAAACTTGAATGCTGACTTTTCATGTTTACAACAACAAGAGCAAACAGAGTTTGTAAAAGTTTTTCTTTATCACTTTCAGTTTATCAACTGATTTGCTTGAGGACAAGCAAAGTTTTAAGCTTGGGGGAGTTGATACTTCTCCAACGTATCTACTTTTCCAAACACTTTTGCCCTTGTTTTGGACTCTAACTTGCATGATTTGACTGAAACTAACCCGGACTGACGTTGTTTTTAGTAGAACTGCCATGATGTTGTTTTATGTGTAGAAAAGAAAAGTTCTCGGAATGTCCTGAAAATCCACGGAGGCACTTTTTGGAATTAATAAGAATTTCTGGGCCAAAGAAATACACCAGGGGGCCCAGGGCCTGTCCACGAGATAGGGGGCGCACCCCCCTGTAGGGCGCGCCCCCCTATCTCGTGGGCCCCCTGGACCTCCACCGACCTCAACTCCAACTCCATATATTCACGTTCGGGGAGAAAAAAATCAGAGAGAAATTTTCATCGCGTTTTACGACACGGAGCCGCCGCCAAGCCCTAATATCTCTCGGGAGGGCTGATCTGGAGTCCGTTCGGGGCTGTGAAGAGGGGGATTCGTGGCCGTTGTCATCATCAACCATCCTCCATCACCAATTTCATGATGCTCACCGCCGTGCGTGAGTAATTCCATCGTAGGCTTGCTGGATGGTGATGGGTTGGATGAGATTTACCATGTAATCAAGTTAGTTTTGTTAGGGTTTGATCCCTACTATACACTATGTTCTGAGATTGATGTTGCTATGACTTTGCTATGCTTAATGCTTGTCACTAGGGCCCGAGTGCCATGATTTCAGATCTGAACCTATTATGTTTTCATGAATATATGTGTGTTCTTGATCCTATCTTGCAAGTCTATAGTCACCTATTATGTGTTGTGATCCGACAACCCCGAAGTGACAATAATTGGGATACTTCTCGGTGATGACCGTAGTTTGAGGAGTTCATGTATTCATTATGTGCTAATGCTTTGTTCCGGTTCTCTATTAAAAGGAGGACTTAATATCCCTTAGTTTCCGCTAGGACCCCGCTACCACGGGAGGGTAGGACAAAAGATGTCATGCATGTTCTTTTCCATAAGCACGTATGACTATTTACGGAATACATGCCTATATTACATTGATGAATTGGAGCTAGTTCTATGTCACCCTATGTTATGACTATTACATGAGGAATCGCATCCGGCATAATTATCCATCACTGATCCATTGCCTATGAGCTTTTCATATATTGTTCTTCGCTTATTTACTTTTCCTTTGCTACTGTTACAACTACTACAAAAACCCAAAACTATTATCTTTACTTTTGCCACCGTTACCTTTAGTACCACTTTTGCTACTAAATACTTTGCTGCAGATACTAAGTTATCCAGGTGTGGTTGAATTGACAACTCAACTGCTAATACTAAAGAATATTCTTTGGCTCCCCTTGTGTCGAATCAATAAATTTGGGTTGAATACTTTACCCTCGAAAGCTGTTGCGATCCCCTACACTTGTGGGTTATCAGTGGCACCGGCGTTTTTGAGCCCAAAAGGCATAGTGTTGAAGCAGAAAGGCCCGTATGGGGTGATAAATACCATTGCGTCTTGATAGGACTCCTTCATCTTGATTTGATGGTATCCGGAGTATGCGTCGAGGAAACACAGTGAGTTGTGTCCTGCAGTGGCATCGATGATCTGATCAATGCGGGGGAGGGGAAAAGGATCCTTAGGGGAAGCCTTGTTGAGGTATTTGAAATCGACGCATAGGCGCCAGGATTTATCCTTCTTTGGTACCCTCACCAGGTTTGCTAGCCAGTCCGGGTGTTTTATCTCTCTGATGAATCCGGCCTTGAGTAACTTGGCTAGCTCCTCTTCCATGGCTTGTCGTTGGGGTTTGGAAAAGCGCCATAATGTTTGCTTCATCGGCTTGTATCCCTTCAATATGTTTAGGCTATGTTCGGCCAGCCTGCGTGGGATTTCTGGCATATCAGAAGGGTGCCAGGCAAATATGTCCAAGTTTTCGCATAGGAACGCCCGCAATGCGCCGACCGTGGTGTCCAGTTGTGCCCCAATGAATGTTGTCTTCGTGGAGTCCGTTGGGTGGACCTGGAATTTGACTATTTCGTCTGCTGGTTTGAAGGAGGTGGATTTGGATCGCTTATCAAGTATCACATTATCTCTATCCACCGTGGAGCGCAATGCGGTTAATTCTTCGGTCGCGAGGGCTTCAAACAATGCCACGAGGGCCAAGGCGGCGGTTTTGTTTTTCGGCGCGGAGTGCTATGTCCGAATCACTGGCAAGAGTGATGATTCCATTGGGCCCAGGCATCTTGAGCTTCATGTACCCGTAATGGGGTATAGCTTGGAAGCTTGCAAATGTGTCTCGCCCTAACAGGGTGTGATATCCGTTGTTGGAAGGGGCCACTTGAAAAGTTATCTCTTCGTACCGATAATTCTTCGGCGTGCCGCATACCATATCGAGTGTGATTTTTCCCGCACATCGCGCCTCCCGACTGGGAATAATTCCTTGAAAGGTCATATTACTTTGCTCAATGCGGCTCCTGTCTATTTCCATTTTTTAAGAGTTTCCTCGTAAATGAGGTTTAGTCCACACTTTGGTAAGCCGAAAGCCATCCATAATTGGACTGAGGACCAATGCAGCAGGTGCCCGGACTGTTCTGAATTTTGGTTCGTCACTAGCATTGAAAGTTATGGTCGTGTTGTTCCAGGGGTTTATTGCTGCAACTTGGTAGACTTCGGCGAGGCCGCGGAGTGCTCTTTTGCACCTGTTATTTGAGGCAAAAGTCTCGAAGACTATCGGCATTGTAGGGTTGTTGTCTTCCGTGGGATGCTGCTCTTTGCTATTTTTAGTGAGGAGATCCTCGCCGCTCTTGGCCACTTATACGTCTCCAACGTATCTATAATTTTTTATTGCTCCATGCTACTTTATCTACTGTTTTGGACTATATTGGGCTTTCTTTTCCACTTTTATATTACTTTTGGGACTAACCTATTAACCGGAGGCCCAGTCCAGAATTGCTGTTTTTTGCCTTTTTCAGTATTTCGAAGAAACAGAATATCAAACGGAGTCCAAACGGAATGAAACCTTCGGGATCGTGATTTTCCAACTGAACGTGATCCAGGAGACTTGGACCCTACTCCAAGAAGCCTCCGAGGAGGTCATGAGGGTGGAGGGCGCGCCCCCCTGGGCGCGCCCCTAGCTCGTGGGCCCCTCAGAGCTCCACCGACGTACTCCTTCCTCCTATATATAGCTATGTATCACCGAATGATCATAATAGGAGCCAAAAACCTAATTCCACTGCCGCAACCTTTTGTATCCACGAGATCCCATCTTGGGGCCTGTTCCGGAGCTTCGCCGGAGGGGGCATCCACCACAGAGGGCTTCTACGTCATCACCATAGCCCCTCCGATGAAGTGTGAGTAGTTTACTTCAGACCTTCGGGTCCATAGCTAGTAGCTAGATGGCTTCTTCTCTCTTTTTGGATCTCAATACAATGTTCTCCCCCTCTCTCGTGGAGATCTATTCGATGTAATCTTCTTTTTGCGGTGTGTTTGTTGAGACCGATGAATTGTGGGTTTATGATCCAGTATTATCTATGGAAAATATTTGATTCTTCTCTGAATTCTTTTATGTATGATTGAGTTATCTTTGCAAGTCTCTTCGAATTATCTTTTTGGTTTGGCCAACTAGATTGGTAGTTCTTGCAATAGGAGAAGTGCTTAGCTTTGGGTTAAATCTTGCGGTGTCCTTACTCAGTGACAGAAAGAGTTGCAAGGCACGCATTGTATTGTTGCCATCGAGGATAACAAGATGGGTTTTTATAATATTGCATGAATTTATCCCTCCACATCATGTTATCTTGCTTACGGCGTTACTCCGTTTTTACTTAATACTCTAGATGCATGTTGGATAGCGGTCGATGAGTGGAGTAATAGTAGTAGATGCAGAATCGTTTCGATCTAGTTGTTTTGGACGTGATGCCTATATACATGATCATTGCCTAGATATACTCATAACTATGCTCAATTCTGTCAATTGCTCAACAGTAATTTGTTCACCCACCGTAGAATACTTATGCTCTTGAGAGAAGCCACTAGTGAAACCTATGGCCCCCGGGTCTATTCTCATCATATCAATCTATATCACTTTATTTACTTGCTTTGTTTTTACTTTGCCTTTACTTTTTACTTTGCATCTATCTATCAAAAATACCAAAAATATTATCTCTATCAGATCTCACTCTCGTAAGTGACCGTGAAGGGATTGACAACCCCTAAGCATTGGTTGTGAGTTACTATCATTTTGTGTAGGTACGAGGGACTTGTGCGTGGTCTCCTACTAGATAGATACATTGGTTCTCAAAAACTGAGGGAAATACTTACGCTACTTTTCTGCATCATCCTCTCCTCTTCGGGGAAATCCAACGCAGTGCTCAAGAGGTAGCAAGAAGAATTTCTGGCGCCGTTGCCGGGGAGGCTCATGCAAGCAAGTCAACCATACCAAGTACCCATCGCAATCCCTATCTCTCGCATTACATTATTTGCCATTCGCCTCTCGTTTTCCTCTCCCCCACTTCACCCTTGCCATTTTATTTGCCCTCTCTTTCCCAATCTCCTCCTCTCTTTCCCGTTTGCCTTTTTCCCTTTTGCCTTTCTGCTTGCTCGTGTGTTAGTTTGCTTGTCTTCATGACTAGTTTCATATCGTCTCCGCTATCTCCGGAGAATGAGGTCTTAAATTTTAAACAAAGGGAGGGAGAAAATCTAAAAGATGCTTGGTATAGAATTTGCAATGCTCAAAATAAATCTACCAGGAAGCAATCTACCTCAGTTCTTCTTCGCAATTTTTACGTAGGTGCTAATCCTTGGTATAGATATATCCTTGATACCATTACTGGAGGGAATTTTTTGGGTAGCCATACTTTTGATTCTTATAATGCTTTAATAGATATATTTGGCTCACCGCCCCTTTTGATTAATGGAACTATGTTATCTTTGGAGCATGTTATGCAAAGGCTTGAAGCTATTGAAAATAAAGTTGCTACCACTAAATCAATTGAAAATCTTGACAAAAAGATCTACAATCAAATTACCCAATATGGATCTAAGGTAGGAATGACTTTGAAAAATATTAAAGAAAAAGAACCCCTTGTTAATGAAAAAATAAATCTAGATTCCACAAGAATCGATAAACTTGAGGGTATCATTACCAACTTGGGAACCGCTTTTTCTTCCGTTCAAAACACTCCAAGTTCCTCTACTAAAAATACTAAGCTTATTTATGTTCCTAAGAATAAGGGTGAAGCATCTAGTAAGGAAACTGCGGATCTTAAATCTATAAGTGTTCATCCCAATCTTTTTACCATCATTAAGGAACAATTTTCTATAGATGAATTCTTTGATCTTTTGCCCGAAAATTTGTCAATCACTAGCAAGAAAGAAAATTCTAAAGGAGGTAAATGCCTCATTGAAGAATTGCCTACCAAAGATGGCAATACCGAGATCTATCCTTGCTTTTATGCCTAGCTAAGGGCGTTAAACGATAGCGCTTGTTGGGAGGCAACCCAATTTTATTTTGTGTTTTTTGTTTTTGCTTATGTTTAGGAATAAATAATCCATATACCTTCTGTTTGGATGTGGTTTTATGTTTTAATTAGTGTTTGTGCCAAGTAGGACCTATAGGATAACCTACGATGGTAGTTGATTTGACTCTGCTGAAAAACAGAAACTTTGCGCGCACGAATTTAGTTATCATAAATCACAGGAACATGCTTTTGCGTTGATTCTTTTTGATTCTGATCAATAAACAAATTGTCCAGGACTTCCTATTTTGGTAGAAGTTTTAGAGTTCCAGAAGTTTGCGTTAGTTACAGATTGCTACAGACTGTTCTGCTTTTGACAGATTCTGTTTTTCGTGTGTTGTTTGCTTGTTTCAATGCATCTATGGCTAGTAATTCAGTCTATGAAACATAAGGAAGTTGGAATACAGTAGGTTTAACACCAATATAAATAAAGAATTAGTTCATTACAGTACCTTGAAGTAGTCTTTTGTTTTCTTTCTCTAACGGAGCTCACGAGATTTCTTTTGAGTTTTGTGTTGTGAAGTTTTCAAGTTTTGGGTGAATTCTTTTGATGGATTAAGGAACAAGGAGTGGCAAGAGCCTAAGCTTGGGGATGCCCGTGGCACCCTGAAGATAATCCAAGGACACCAAAAAGTCAAAGCTTGGGGATGCCCCGGAAGGCATCCCCTCTTTCGTCCACTTCCATCGGTAATTTACTTGGAGCTATATTTTTATTCACCAACATGATATGTGTTTTGCTTGGAGCGTCTTGTATTATTTGTGTCTTTGCTTGTTGGTCTACCACAATCATACTTTCTGTACACATCTTTTGAGAGAGCCATACATGAATTGGAATTTGTTAGAATACTCTACTTGCTTCACTTATATCTTTTGAGCTTGATAGTTTTGCTCATAGTGCTTCACTTATATCTTTTGAGCGTGATAATTTTTGCTCTAGTACTTCACTTAGATCTTTTAGAGCGCGGTGGTGGATTTGTTTTAAAGAAACTATTTGATCTCTCATGCTTCACTTAGATTATTTTGAGAGTCTTTAATAGCATGGTAATTCGCTTAATGTTAATATACTTGTTGTTCAATATGTGTGAAACTTTCTTTTGAGTGCGTTGAATACTAAGATAAGTTTGATTCTTGATAATTGTTTTGAGGTATGAAGATGGTGATATTAGAGTCATGCTAGCTAAAGTAGTTGTGAATTCAAAGAATACTTGTGTTGAAGTTTGTGATTCCCGTAGCATGCACGTATGGTGAACCGTTATGTGATGAACTCGTAGCATGATTTATTTATTGATTGTCTTCCTTATGAGTGGCGGTCGGGGATGAGCGATGGTATTTTCCTACCAATCTATCCCCCTAGGAGCATGCGTGTAATACTTTGCTTTGATAACTTCTACATTTTTGCAATAAGTATATGAGTTCTTTATGACTAATGTCGATTCCATGGATTATACGCACTTTTTCCCATCCTTCCACCTTTGCTAGCCTCTCTAATACCGCGCACTTTTCGCTGGTATCATACACCCACCATATACCTTCCTCAAAACAGCCACCATACCTACTTATCATGGCATTTCCATAGCCATTCCGAGATATATTGCCATGCAACTTTCCACCATTCCGTTTATTATGACACGCTCCATCATTGTCATATTGCTAGCATGATCATGTAGTTGACATTGTATTTGTGGCAAAGCCACCGTTCATAATTCTTTCATACATGTCACTCATGATTCATTGCATATCCCAGTACACCGCCGGAGGCATTCATATAGATTCATACTTTGTTCTAAGTATCGAGTTGTAATTGTTGAGTTGTAAGAAAAAATAAAAGTGTGATGATCATCATTATTAGAGCATTGTCCCAACTGAGGAAAGGATGATGGAGACTATGATTCCCCCATAAGTCGGGATGAGACTCCGGACTTTACAAAAAAAGAAAAGAGGCCATAAAAAAGAGAGGAGAAAGGACCAAATAAAAAAATGAGAGAAAAAGAGAGAAGGGACAAAGCTACTATCCTTTTACCACACTTGTGCTTCAAAGTAGCACCAAGATCTTCATGATAGAGAGTCTCTCATTTTGTCACTTTCATATACTAGTGGGAATTTTTCATTATAGAACTTGGCTTGTATATTCCAATGATGGGCTTCCTCAAAATGCCCTAGGTCTTCGTGAGCAAGCAAGTTGATGCACACCCACTGAGTTTCTTTTATAGAGCTTTCATATACTTATAGCTCTAGTGCATCCGTTTCATGGCAATCCCTACTCACTCACATTAATATCTATTGATGGGCATCTCCATAGCCCGTTGATACGCCTAGTTGATGTGATACTATCTTCCCTCTTTTTGTCTTCTCCACAATCATCCTTCTATTCCACCTATAGTGCTATATCCATGGCTCACGCTCATGTATTGCGTGAAGATTGAAAAAGTTTTGAGAATGTCATAAGTATGAAACAATTGCTTGGCTTGTCATCGGGGTTGTGCATGATTTAAATACTTTGTGTGGGGAAGATGGAGCATAGCCAGACTATATGAATTTGTAGGGATAACTTTCTTTTGCCATGTTATTTTGAGAAGACATGGTTGCTTTGATTAGTATGCTTGAAGTATTATTATTTTTGTGTTAATATGAACTTTTGTCTTGAATCTTTTGGATCTGAATATTCATATCACAATTAAGAAGATTTACATTGAAATTATGCCAAAGTATCGCTCCGCATCAAAAATTCTTTTTTATCATTTACCTACTCGAGGACGAGCAGGAATTAAGATTGGGGATGCCTGATACGTCTCCAACGTATCTATAATTTTTGATTGCTCCATGCTACTTTATCTACTGTTTTGGACTATATTGGGCTTTATTTTCCACTTTTATATTACTTTTGGGACTAACCTATTAACCGGAGGCCCAACCCAGAATTGCTGTTTTTTGCCTTTTTCAGTATTTCGAAAAAATAGAATATCAAACGGAGTCCAAACGGAATGAAACCTTCGGGGTCGTGATTTTCCAACCGAAAGTGATCCAGGAGACTTGGACCCTACTCCAAGAAGCCTCCGAGGAGGTCATGAGGGTGGAGGGCGCCCCCCTGGGCGCGCCCCCTACCTCGTGGGCCCCTCGGAGCTCCACCGACGTACTCCTTCCTCCTATATATACCTATGTATCCCCGAACAATCAGAACAGGAGCCAAAAACCTAATTCCACCGCCACAACCTTCTGTATCCACGAGATTCCATCTTGGGGCCTGTTCCGGAGCTCCGCCGGAGGGGGCATCCACCATGGAGGGCTTCTACATCATCACCATAGCCCCTCCGATGAAGTGTGAGTAGTTTACTTCAGACCTTCGGGTCCATAGCTAGTAGCTAGATGGCTTCTTCTCACTTTTTGGATCTCAATACAATGTTCTCCCCCTCTCTCGTGGAGATCTATTCGATGTAACCTTCTTTTTGCGGTGTGTTTGTTGAGACCGATGAATTGTGGGTTTATGATCCAGTATTATCTATGGAAAATATTTGATTCTTCTCTGAATTCTTTTATGTATGATTGAGTTATCTTTGCAAGTCTCTTCGAATTATCTTCTTGGTTTGGCCACCTAGATTGGTAGTTCTTGCAATAGGAGAAGTGCTTAGCTTTGGGTTCAATCTTGCGGTGTCCTTACTTAGTGACAGAAAGAGTTGCAAGTCATGTATTGTATTGTTGCCATCGAGGATAACAAGATGGGGTTTTTATCATATTGCATGAATTTATCCCTCTACATCACATCATCTTGCTTACGGCGTTACTCTGTTTTTACTTAATACTCTAGATGCATGTTGGATAGCGGTCGATGAGTGGAGTAATAGTAGTAGATGCAGAATCGTTTCGATCTACTTGTTTTGGAAGTGATGCTATATACATGATCATTGCCTAGATATACTCATAACTATGCTCAGTTCTGTCAATTTCTCAACAGTAATTTGTTCACCCACCGTAGAATACTTATGCTCTTGAGAGAAGCCACTAGTGAAACCGATGGCCCCCGGGTCTATTCTCATCATATCAATCTATATCACTTTATTTAATTGCTTTGTTTTTACTTTGCCTTTACTTTTTACTTTGCATCTATCTATCAAAAATACCACAAATATTATCTCTATCAGATCTCACTCTCGTAAGTGACCGTGAAGGGATTGACAACCCCTAAGCGTTGGTTGCGAGTTGCTATCGTTTTGTGTTGGTACGAGGGACTTGTGCGTGGTCTCCTACTGGATTGATACCTTGGTTCTCAAAAACTGAGGGAAATACTTACGCTACTTTACTGCATCATCCTCTCCTCTTCGGGGGAATCCAACGCAGTGCCCAAGAGGTAGCAGCCACCTGCCGGAGTATCCAACATGCTCTAAGGCTGTGGGTTGGTATGATATCCGGTGTTGTGTGTATCTTGCATGGCCTATCGAGCCATCCCTCCAGAATGGTTCTGCGCCACGTAACGGGCTTTGATTTTTTTGTTATTGGATCGGGAAACCGACGAGGGTGCATCCTTTTTGTTCGGATGAGGGGTTTAGTGGAAACCGGTGGCTCCCAAGAGGCTGCCTGAGTTTTTCAGGCGCTTTCCATTGCACAGTACTTCTGTACTATGGTTACCAAGTCAGCGAAGTGTGATACGTGAAGGCGATTGATTGCATTGAGGATTCCCTCGTCCGTGCAATTTTTTCAGAATAATGGGATCGCATCTTCATCGCGACAGTCTTTGATCTTGTCCTTGACAAGGAGGAATCTGTCTCAAAAGTGGTGGACCGTTTCCTGGGACTGTTGTCTGATGTGGGTAAGATCGCTTATATCTAGGTGGGTGGGTGGGTGGATTTAAGTCCGAACCCTGACCCAATCTAGGATCTGGAGCTTGAGAAACTTCCGAGCTTAACAGTTCGGGCTCCGGGATATCAACCGATTTTTCAGGTCCACTGCCTGATTCTAAGTTCGAAGTACGGGGCAAGTCTTCCCGTAGGTGAGTATCTGGCTCTGAGAGCTTGGAGATCCGAACATAGTTCGTCCTCAACACAGGGGAAGAGTCGTCACATTGCTCCTCCACTACCGCTATCTGATGGCTGACCGGTGGAGACTCAATTTCTCTCTGATCAGGTTTAAGCCCAATCCGATTGTAGTCCGTAGCGCCTCCCTAGGCGAAGATGCGATCCAGGAGTTCGTTTACAGACAACAACTCCGTCAGATCCATCTATTCGGAGTATTCTGAGTTGACGCGGAGGCGATTTTCGATGATCCGAGAAGTCATCATCGGCCCGACGGCCGAACAGGCGACCATGGTAAAGCCGCCCAGCCAGAGGGATTGGCCTGAGGCCAGGGCTCCCCCGGAGGTGATGTTGTCCTTGACAACGAGGCGAGCCATCAAGCCTATCTTCGACGTCACAGTGGAACTCCCAATGAAAGCACCAATTTCGGTGTCAAAACCGGCAGATCACGGGTAGGGGGTCCCGAACTGTGCGTCTAAGGCTAATGTAACAGGAGGCGGGGGACACAATGTTTACCCAGGTTCGGGCCCTCTCTATGGAGGTAATACCCTACTTCTTGCTTGATTGATCTTGATGAATATGAGTATTACAAGAGTTGATCTACCACGAGATCATAATGGCTAAACCCTAGCAGTCTAGCATATGAGGTTGTGATTGTTGTCCGACGGACTAAACCCTCCGGTTTATATAGACACCGAGGAAGCTAGGGTTACACAAAGTCGGTTACAGAGAAAGGAATCTACATATCTGAATCGCCAAGCTTGCCCTCCACGCAAAGGAGAGTCCCATCCGGACATAGGACGAGGTCTTCTATCTTGTGTCTTCATAGTCCAACAATTCGGCCAAAGTATATAGTCCGGCTGTCCGAGGACCCCCTTATCCAGGACTCCCTCAGAGAGAACCCACCAGGGTGTGTCAGGAGGCCCAGGCGCGCCCTTGTGGTTTGTGCCCACCTCGGTTGCCACCCGGACCGCCTCTTTGCTCTATAAATACCCCAATATTCCAGAAACCCTAGGGGAGTGGATGAAATATTCATCCAGCCGCCGCAGAATCCAAAACACCAGATCCAATCTAGACACCATCTCGGATGGGGTTCACCACCTCCATTGGTGCCTCTCCAATGATGCGTGAGTAGTTCTTTGTAGACCTTCAGGTCCGTAGATAGTAGGTAGATGGCTTTCTCTCTCTCACTGAATTCTCAATACAATGGTCTCTTGGAGATCCATATGATGTAACTCTTTCGCGGTGTGTTTGTTGGGATCGATGAACTTTGAGTTTATGATCAGATCTATCTTTTTATATCCATGAAAGTTATTTGAGTTTCTTTGATCTCTTATATGCATGATCTCTTATAGCCTCGTATTTCTTCTCCGTTATTTGGGTTTTGTTTGGCCAACTTGATCTATTTATCTTGCAATGGGAAGAGGTACCCGGTAGTGGGTTCGATCTTACGGTGCTTGATCCCAGTGATAGAAAGGGAAACAACACGTATGTATTGTTGCTACTAAGGATAAAATGATGGGGTCTATCTCTACATAGATAGGTCTTGTCTACATCATGTCATCGTTCTTATTGCATTACTCCGTTTTTCCATGAACTTGATACACTAGATGCATGCTGGATAGTGGTCGATGTGTGGAGTAATAGTAGTAGATGCAGGCAGAAGTCAGTCTACTAATGTTGGACGTGATGCCTATGTAATGATCATTGCCTGGATATCCTCATAATTATTTGAGGTTCTATCAATTGCCCAACAGTAATTTGTTCACCCGCCGTTTGCTTTTTTCTCGAGAGAAGCCACTAGTGAAACCTACGGCCCCCGGGTCTTTCTTCTTATATATTTGCCTTTGCGATCTACTTTTTCCCTGCATTTATTTTCAGATCTATTAAACCAAAATTACAAAAATACCTTGATGCATTTTACTTCTATTTATTTTATTTGGCGTTCGGTCTATCAAATTATTACAACTTATTCCCGTCCGCACGCCGTTTCTGGAGCCGTTACCCGAAAGGGATTGACAACCCCTTTGACACGTCGGGTTGCGAGGTGTTGTTATTTGTGTGCAAGGGCTGTTTACGTTATGTTGCTTGGTTCTCCTACTGGTTCGATAACGTTGGTTTCATATGTTAGGGAAATACCTACCGCCGCTGTGCTGCATCAGCCCTTCCTCTTTGAGGAAATACCAACGTAGCTTCAAGCGACACTAGTCATTGATCCGGCCGCATCCCGTCCTCTGGCGGAAAGGGAGGATGTGCATCGTTTCTCTGTTCGGTGGCCTTGAGGCAGCACGTCCCGATCTGCGGTACCCTCTATTCTCTCTGACCAAGCTCTGACGCGGTAGGGCCTTCGCCACTTGCTCACTATCGCATTATGTGTAGATCCCGGCCGCCGATGCCCTCCTAGTTACATCCCTACGACCCTCATGTACAGCTTCCTCCTGCCTTTCTCCACTTCCCATCTTCCCACATTACTGCATGTGGATCTTCTTTAGTTGTTTTCTTAAAACGTATCTCGGTCGGCATAGTTTCCATCTTGCAATGTCGTCCTCAAACCGTTTTTGATAAACCACCATGCTGCTATCTTTCCCTTATTACATTGAATATGCTTCTTTTTTGTCGGCGTATGTGTCTTCAACTCATGTTATTGGGCAGTAATTGTTTCCTTTCTACCTCCTTTTGCAAACAAGGCTATCCATTTCACCTCGTTGCTATTGCAAACTTAAGGTGAACTACACAAATCACTTTTTTCTTAAGAGTGTTTTGTGCAGTTCCGCCAAAATGTCACACGGGCAATGTTTTTGACATTTCTGTGGGACTTCAGAAAGGGAGAATGGTTTTGCTACATACCATGCATATCTCTTCCTTAACTACCTTGCCTTCATGGTTGTTGTCTGTATCGAGAGGTAGGCACCACATCTAAATTGTACATTATTCTATATTGAAAACACACATCACCCCTGCCCAATGTACATCATTTTTGGCCACATGCAAGAGGTGCTGGTTCTGTGGTCCCTCTCGTGTGATTTTTATGATGGTTCAATCTATTGGCCCAAGCGGTTTGTCGACAACAATAGTTGTCGTTTGACCAAACGATAGATTCATTGGTCTGTCTTATGGTAGATCATGGCGACATGCATGTATGACCAAACTATCGATCATTACGTGCATGCACCTCGCTGACACGAAGTGGGAGGTGGTGGGCCAAGCATCCTAGCTAGGTACGACATTATGTCATTATAGACATATATATAAGGGTGCTTTCGGGTTTGCGAGGCAGGTGCCACCAAAGTTATGCATTGTGGATTTAAAGTTTTAAACACCGCCGATATTCCTACATATATTTGGCCACTTCTAGGTGGTTCTTGACTTCTGACCCCTCTCATCGATTTTTGACAACGCGCCCAACCGTGGGCCCACGCGGTAATAGTTGTGCATTGGATTTTTGAACATCATAGGCCACCCTTTTCACTCATATATATTTGGGCCACATGCTAGTGTAGCTGCCTTCTGACCCTCTCTAACGTTCTTTTTGCTGCAAAGACTCTGATGACGCTCAACGGACACATGTAAAATATCTTAACCGTGTGCGATACAAGTGCGCTGTGAATCACCACGCCTGTGCAAGTGCGAGCAAAGGTGGAGGTACTAGCTCAACCGTGTGCAATGCAAGTGCGCTGTAAAATCACCACGACCGCGCAAGCACGAGCAAAGGGTGGAGGTACTGGCTTAACCGTGTGCGATGCTAGTGCGTTGTAAAACCACCACCTATGCAAGCTAAAGGTGGGTAAGTTTATTTGGAAATTAGGACGAACCGTGTGCGATAGACCAACTAGCTAGAAATATAAAAACAAACTACTTGCCTGGAGCGTTGCAAAAATTTGCGGTTCCGCACCACTTTTCCTTATTATCATACACACATATTGTTATTGGACCGTGCGCGATCTTGGGCACTCCCGTCCCGCATCAATTCCTTTACCCAAATTTTAGAAGACGTCGTACTTGAACCGTCGCCCACACTCCTCCAGCACCGACCTTATAGTAAAATTACAGTAGCCGAGGCATTTGAACCGTCGCCCACCCTCGTCCACCACCATCTCCACCCACCATTACTAAAATTTTCAGTAGTCGTGGCGTATCCTAAAACACCCCCTCCATAGTCCCCCACCCGCCCCCTCCCCCCCTCAAACCCTAGCTCGCGCCCGGCACCGGCCCAGCCGCCAACCCCTGCCAGTCTGCCCGTTCCTCCTAGCTTAGATAATAAAGTTCAGGTTACCCAACGATTCTCGTACAATTGCCCCACCCCCCTAAGTTTTTAGATGAGGCCTGCGGTGTCCCTCCCTGCCAGATCCACATCCCCTGCTCCAGAATGTCGCAGCCTAAGCTCGACCACGTATCATGGGGAGCCCGAAGAGCGTTCGGCCAACAAGAGGTTTATCATGGCCTCTCCGGCGGACGTTGGCGAGGTGGCCGCCGTTCACCCCGACCTGTCGATCCCGCAGGAACACGTCGCCGCGGAAGCCGACGAAGATGTTGACTATGTTGCCATGCTGAAGGCTTCATGTCAGCGGGCTAGTGTATTACTGTATCCTGGGAAAGCTGGCTAGGATATCAAGCCCATCCATAGCAACGGCTTCATGCGGGCTATGTCATAGGTTAAGTGGTCCATGCCCAACCCCTCTGGTTCAACCGTCGTCGATCTCTTCGACGGCCCTACCGCTGATCTCCTCTGCCAAGCGGTCAAGGATTTGTGAGCTTTATACGCCATCGAGCCCATTTTATCATTTCTGAAGGACACGTTCTACGCAGCGGCTTGGGATCCTCAATTGCCAAGTCAGATCTCATCGACAATGACCACGACCATGAGGAGGGCACCCACGAAGGTTCTTCCAAGGTGAAACAGCCCATCTGTGATATCAGAGAGCGCACCATGGGTCTGTGCTCTTCCAACTGGAAGGATCTCGTCCATGAAATGTGAGGCAACATTCTATCAGCAAATCTTACCTTTTCTAGCTTGCCAACCCGTAACCTTTGTTGTAGTAGCATTTGTCGTGCGGTGCTTTAACTGTGTCATGTTTAATGATTTCAGTTATGCAAAAATGTATTGTTCAATAGGGCTATGTGATGTTTAAGTATGAATTGTCCACTTCAGTTTCACGAATGGCTATATTTGGTTGTTTATAGTGAGTAGATGCCTTGTTTATCTGTATTTGGTTGTTAGGTTGGTTGGAGTGAGCAATTATATATATATATATATATTATATATATATATATATATATATATATATATATATATATATATATATATTTGGTTCTTAGTTTGGTTGCAGTGAGCATTTGTCCAGTTATCAAGAAGATGCCTTGTTTATCTATTTTGTTGTTAGGTTAATTTTTTTAGCATTTGTCCAGTTATCAAGCAGATGCCTTGTTTATCTGTATCTGCTTGTTAGGTTGGTTGCAGTGAGCATTTGTCCAGTTTTCAAGCATATGCCATGTTTATCTGTATTTGCTTGTTAGGTTGGTTGCAATGAGACTCTGTCCAGCTTTCAATGGCTATATTTGGTCGTTATACTGGTCATTTATGCCTTGTTTATTTCAGTCATTCACAATGTGTTATTCATTATGTGCAAGTCGGAACTGTGCCGCTCGACTACATCAATACTAGTTTGAACGGCTATATTTGGATCCAGTTATTTTGTGCTCACGAAAAAGACATAAACTTTGTGCTCATGATTGGTGGACACGCAATGAAGGTTAAAGTATTTCATCCAGACTAGAATGAGCATCGGGAAGTTGTAATGAAGACAGTGAAGGATGGACGGGCAGCCATCACAAGGGATTGGCTTGCGCGCATTATGCATGGAGGAGGGCACAATATGGGCATTCCGCTTCACCTTCTCCAGCGACCAGAGTGTATTTCGCTTTTCTCTTTATAGTCTTTAGTACAACTTTGGTTCATCATTCTTTACTTGGTGCTTCTGTAGTTCTTTAGTATATGTACCTGTGCATCGAATTATGCATTCGTGGTTGAACCTATACTTGTAATAAACATGGTTTGATATAAAATAAGTGATTGCCTACTTTCAAATTGAAAACATGTGATTTTTAAATTAGGGATTAATTAGGGATTAATTGGGGATTAACTAGGGATCACACTGCACACGGTTTGTGAAAGCGAAACGCCTGCGATAGATGTGGAGATCAGAAACATTTCTAGGATCCACTATGTGTGCTATCAATCTCCACTGCACACACGACATCCTCTTGGAAACTGTTTGCGTTAGGCCACCTTGCGCAAACGTTTAACACATAAAAACTGTGTGTGATGGACAACCTTTGCCACACAGTTTCTTCTACGCACCGTGTGTGATGCATTCAATAACGCAAACGATAAAATTGTTAATATCGTGTGCAATGGCAACGCTATCACAAACGATTTAACGGGGAAAATTGTGTGTGATGTACGTCTGACCGGAAACATTTTCCTTGGAGCGACTGTGTGGGATGGACATACGAATGGAAACGTTTAGCGGGGACTGACTTTGTCGGATGTACTTGCGACGGGAAACAATTTCACCTGTATAATTGTATTTTTTAGCTCTACTGTATGTATTTCCGTATTTGAGTGCTCGTCGGTCGCAGACGACCTCATTTTGACGAGCGTGTGTGCAAGGAGGGCATATCCCCAATGGTTTCTGGGTCGTGTGGGAAGGACCCCCCCCCCTATCACCGTCACTCACTAGGTAACAGTTCCAAATGTCGTCGGAGAAAGGGGTTAAAAATCGTTTGTATAGCACCGACCCGTACTAGTGGAGGGGGTGGCTGCAGCGAGTGGAGGAGGGGCTGGGGAGGCAGGGGAGTCGATGAGCCTGGCTGTGGCGCCAGCATTGGAACTCAGGCGACGATGAGGCAGGGGCGTCGGGGCTCATGGAAGGCGGTGGCGACGCGGAGGAGGTGGGCATGGTGGGGGTCGAGATTGGGAATGGGAATGGGGGAGAGGGAAGGAGGGTGCGCGGTAGTAAGTCAAACTAAGGATAGCAGTAGCGCAGGATAGCGTACCCACGTGCTATAGCTAAGTTAGCTATAGTGCAGGTTCCAAATTCATGCTACCGCTATGATGTTAGCTGTAGCGCGGGGTCATGACTCGCGCTACTGCTATTCTTTTCTTTTATTATTTTTCCTTTTTCCTTTTTCTTTTCTTTTTTCTTTTCTTTTTATTATTCTTCCTTTTTCCTTTCATTTTCTTTTTTGTTCCTTTCCTTTTTCTACTCATTTTCTTTCACCTTCTTGTTTTAGTTTTCTCCCCTGAAAGACGACCGAGCCGGCCTCCCATTCTGTGGGAATTAATTAAAGGGATACAATGCATAACTCAAGCGATATATATTACATCATTTGACGACAAAATTGATACATATATATGCTTCATTGTCGATGACGACATTTTAGTGTGATCTTCTTTCCTTTCTTGTTCATCGTCGAATAACTGAGCCCCTCGTTGTGAATTTTCTTTTTCCATGAAGTATGATTTTTTTAGGAAATGTAGTCTTGCTTCTTCTTTTGATGTCAGCTTCATCGTCATCATCATCTTGCCTCATCAGGTCACCATATTTGTCGTAGTCTTCCTCGTTAGCGACTCCATCCGTTTCGATGATGCTCCCTTTGCCTCTCCTCGCAACAACACGCCTGGGATTGCTCGGATCGGTTATGAAGAAGCATTGTGTCACGTGCCTAGCATGCACCCATGGCTTAGTTTTGGCGATGACATTCACGGTAGCGCTCTTCACGTCGGCTATAGACATGGTAGTGAAATACCACTTTTCTCTTTTGACGGCCTTATCCCATCTGAGATAGAACATCGTCGTATTGTGTAGTCCAACATAGTCAAGCTCCCAGATCTCTTCAACCCTTTTGTAGAATCTTTGAGTTACGCAGTTGTCACCAGTAATGCATTGCATCGTCACCCCCGATTTCTTGTAATCATTGTTTGTCTTTGGCATCCGTATAGAACATGTATCCGTTGGTATCGTATGCCTAATAGGTCGCGAGGTTGGCCGCGGGGCCATATGCTAAGGCGTATATGCGCAATCCATCCGCACTGCCCTCTTTCGGGAGATCGGCAAGAACTCGCTCTTTGAACCAAGGCAAGAAAGTGGAGTTGTGCTTTTTACTAACTTCGGCATCCGTCTTGTGTAGCCTCTGGTCACCGTACTTCTTTGTGATGGTTTCTTTGTGCAGTGTCATGAAAGGATCTACCACGTCCAGGTGATGTAGCACTACTAAGTTTTCTCTGCCGAAGTCGTTGCGTCGACGTGAGTGGTCCACATGCAATTCCCTCCGGCCATGGGTGTGACCTTCTCCTCCGAGCCTCCCAAGGTGCGTGTTGACGGGCAAACCAACAATAGGGTTTTTGACGCCAAGATAATTCTCGCAAAAGGATATGCACTCTTGGGTCAGATAGCCATGGATGATGCTTCCACCCAGATGGGACATGTTACCAACGAATCCTTTGATGACCCCATTCATCCTCTCGAACAGCATCATGCAGTGAAGGAATGCCAGGCCGAGGTCGATGATGTCGTCCACAATGTGGATACGCAGATGCACCATGACATAAAAGAATGCGGGTGAGAAGTAAATCTCAAGCTCATGTAGTATGACAACGATCTCTTCCTGTAGCCTTCAGAGTTGCTTCACATTGATCGACTTTTGAGAGATAACATTGAAAAAGTTGTAGAGACCAGTAAGCGTGTCACGTACGTGCTTCTCCATTATCCCTCTAAGGGCAACCGGAAGGATCTACGTCATCATCACGTGATAGTCATGAGACTTCATCCCGCCGAACCTTTTCTTCTTGCAGTCTAGAAATATGCGTATCTTCCCACAGTAACTGGAACTAACTTTGATTCCGGTAAGTCACTTGAAGAATTGATCGATCTCCTTCAGACTTAAGGTGAAGCAAGAAGGGGGCAATAATTCTCTTCCTTCTTTTTGAATTTTTTGCACCTGTCCCCCCACCTCCGTCTTCGTCTCCTCTTACTTTTTACGGGGCATGTGGAGATCTACCCTGATGTTCAAATCTTTAAAGTCTCTTCTTCCCTTTGGTCCTTCCTTGGTCTTCTCCAGCATGTTCATCAGTGTGACAAGCAAGCTCTCGAGGACATTCTTCATGATAAGCATTTGATCATGGCAATGAGGCGTCCCGAGTTTGTGATAGTACTCCAAGTCCTAGAAAAGAGACCTCGTTATTCATACCTTCAGCATCGGCTCCGGCGCCTTTTTCATCTTTCCCGGCACGGGGCACTGTTCCTAGTTTTTCAACAGCTCATCAATTTGGCGCTGCTCCTCTTACTTGGAGGTTCTCGATGCTCAGCCTCACCATTGAATAGATCTCCACGATCTCCATGGGTCATCCCTGTCGAGCCATCTTGGATGCTCCATATACACGATTTTCCCAAACCCACCATCTTTCATTAGCTACTGAGGCGTTGTATCATCCATGCACTGGGAGCATCTGCAATATTTGAGGCACACCAAGCCTGCGACATATCCGTAACCGAGATAGTCATGCGCTATCATCACCAGCGCGACTCTGATATAGAAATATTCTCCTTTGCTAGTGTCCAATGTCTTGGCCGGTGTTTTCCGTACGGGTCTAACTCCTCTTTCAACAGCCCCAGATATAGATTAATATTATTACCCGGTTGTTTGTCCCTTGAATTAGCATGCTCATCTGTATGTACTTTGACTTCATGCACAACCAGGGGGAGGTTGTACATCCGTACAAACACGGACCATGTGCTATGGTTAGTATTCTGGTTTCCAAATGGATTCATGCCATCGGTACTCGCACCAAGCACGATGTTCCTAGCATCATCTGCGAAATATCAATATTCGGCGTTGAATGCTCTTCACAGGTGTCGGTGCAACAAACCCTGGGTCTGTTGCCCAGACTGTGCACAGGCATGGGAACAAGATTGAAGCACCAACCCAAGTCAGAGTACAAGGGACTAAGAGATTTGAAGGACCAACATGCAGATCAGAGGGGCCAAGATCAAGCTAGAGAAGCAAGATAGCATTGGAGGAAAGGCCTCCTTTGCCGGGCAGGCGAGCTTGGCAAAGGGCGAGGCCGCACCTAGAAGTAGACAACCAAGGCATGCCGGCAGGGCCTATCGGGACTCATGGAGACGAGACCACCTCACCAACTACTCCGCCATGACCCACGTCGTCGATCAGTTCGGTGTCAAGCCGCAAAGTGACTAAGTGGTAGCCATTCGCCACATGGCAGCCTCATCGTACGGGAAATACCAGCAGATGACACCCATCCTACGGTCTGTCAAGCAAGCAGGCGTGGAGCTGGCGAGATGACCCGACAAGCCTTGCCGAGTAACCAACGATGTGATGTTGAGCGGTGCATTTAATGCACCCTGTCAGCCCGCCAAGTTAGGTATGATAGCACTATTTGCTCTCTTATCAGCGCATAATGACCACTTTGCCATTGTGGTAACTGCTTGATCTATAAAAGGAGGCCCATGGCGACCATACAAAGGGTTAGAAGGTTGGATAACACACACACCCATACGCGCATAGCCGCTGCCGCCCTGAGGAAACCCCTGCCGGGCAAGTGTACTATGCTCCACCACCACCTTTCCACCATCAATCCACCAAAGCAGGAGTAGGGTTTTACGCCTCACGACGGCACGAACCTGGGTAAAATTGTCTGTGTGATCTCTGCCATGCTGCCCCACGCTCATATGCTCTTTGTGCACGCGATGTCCACCTACCGAACCAGCGAGGGGTCTTCTGGTCCCATAGGTGGCCGTGGTTTCTCGCAACATCTTTGGCGCGCCAGGTAGGGGGCTCGCTTGTGTGAACCTGACGGTGTCTACAGCACGTCATCTTCATCACCATCTTCATCTTCGATGGCCCCATCGACCATGGCGCCCAAGAAGAAACCCGGTTCTTCGGCCCACCCATCCACTTCAAAGGCTCCGCCACCCGCAGCCTCAAATGATACGCGAGGACACGGACGCTACTGGGGATGTGGTCAGAGTAGGCGGCACCATCACCACTTCCCCAGCGGGCGACGCGGGAGCAGGAGACACCGGAGGAGAGCAACATCAGCAACACCCCGACGACCATGCTCCACAAGGTACGGGTGAAGGGGTTACTCCATCTTCGCCCCTCTCTCCCACCGGCGAGCACAACCGCAGCAACAGCACGCGGACCGGGGCGAATCGCCGCCCTCCGGCCGCTCCCACCACGGGTGCGGCCACAGCACGTGCGCATCCCCCGGGACGGGTCGACCAAACCGTTGGGCCCGACGGAGCCACTGGCCCTTGAGTGCCTTCGCCGCACCACATCCAGGTGATTTCCCCGCAGCACCAGCGACAGTATTGCCGCCGCTGGCACCATTAGGCGAGCGACGGTGCGATTGATGTCATCATCAACCATGCCAAGTACAACCTCAGAGGCCATGGTGCGGGCTCAGCTGCTGCTGAGGTTTCCGCCAGCGGCCGAGCAGATGGACGAATGGCTTGCCACCATCCAAAGTCTGCTCAGTTTCACAGAAGCTGGGGGTTCATGGCGAGCTAGCCCGACACGGCCTCCACAGGCGACAGCAACAGCTCATGCTGCTGACCGGACGGAATGGGCCATCCGCACCATGCAGTCCCCACCATGGTAGCCAGCGCGAGTGTAACAGAATCAAGACCCTGGCGATGTCTCGATAGCCTCTTCTGACCCTCGAGCACGTCCAGGACAACGACGAGCCCCGGAGGATACGCGGAGAGGAGCCACACGTGTCGTTGTCGAGCAATGCCGCGGCGACCTCCGCCGGACCGATGGGTGCGACGGCCCCTATGTCGACGAGACCGCGCTCGGTATTGGCAAGTGCCTACCTTTCGAGTTTGGTTGCCCTGCCTTTACACGTGAACTACCTCAAGTCCGTTGGTCCTCCATTCGCATGTTCAAGCCAAAGATACCTGAGAAGTACGATGGGAGGCTAAACCCAGCAGAGTTCCTAAGCATCTACACCATCATTGTTCAGGCTGCCGGGGGAAGAGATGAGAAGGTGTTTGCCAACTACTTCCCTTTGCCCTCAAGTCCAATGTGAGGTCTTGGCTGATGCACCTACTAGAGAACTCCATTTCGTCATGGGCTGACCTATGCCATGAGTTCATTGGTGCCTTCACTAGAGGTCATCAAGAGCCCGACAGGCCCAGCGACTTGCAGCTTTTCCAACAGAAATAAGAAGAAAGCCTCCATAAGTATTTACAGAGATTCAACAAAGTTCATAAAAACATCCCAAATATCCATCCGGCAGCCGTAATAGCTGCCTTCCAGTCCAGTGTGCGCAACTGCCGGATTCGTTCCAAGATGAACGTACGATTGCCCAAGACTATGAAGGAGCTCTACACATTGGTGGACAAGTGTGCTTGGATGGAGGAGGGAAGAAAGTTTCCTAGAGAGGAAGATTGCACCAATGTTGATTCAGAGGATGATGATGAATCAACCAGTCAGAAGAAGAGGAAGAAACACAAAAAGAAGCAGAGGGATAAGACAGTGATGACTATTGAAGGATCGGGTACGCCTAGTACCGGCAAGAAGGCCAAATCTGAGGCCCCGACAAGGAAGCTACCATGTGCACTGACTGCCAAGAAGTCGCTGCTGCCGAGAAAGCCGGGAAAAGTGATGGGCCGTATTGCAAGATTCATCGGACCAAGGGCCACGACCTTCAAGAGTGTTATTAGGTTGAGTAGCTTGTCAAGAGACAAAGAGGAGAGTATGATAAGCGTGACAAGGAAAAGGGTTAGAATATTGCTGGCGGTAAGTGTCGGTATCAAAACCATCCGATATTGGGTAGGGGGTCATAAACTGGGGAGAATATCATACGGAAACCAATATTCAAAGAAAACTTTGTGAAAACCATATTTTAAAGTTTTGAAATTTTTTGAAAAAAATACAGGATGTTAGGAAGGTGATGTTTTATTGCCACACAAAATTTCAAGTTGAAACATGTTGCGAGATGTGAGCTACGAAAAAGAGAAATTCAGCCCTGAATAGTGACATTACTATTCGACACTATTCAATGCTGATTTTGTCTTTTTCGTAGCTCATATCTCGTAATGTGTTTCAACTTGAAATTTTGTGTGGCAATAAAACATCATCCTCTTGACATCTCTAATTTTTCAGAATTTTTTGAAACTTCAAAACATCTTTGTCTCCTGTTACCTTCGATCCTCAGACGCATAGTTGACCCTAGATGTCTAGCCTGGATGATTATGACATCCTCTACGGACTAAAACCCTCTGGTTTATATAGACACCGAAGGGGCCTAGGGTTGTACAGAGTCGGTTTACAGAGAAAGGAAACTACACACCCGGATGCCAAGCTTGCCATCCATGCAAAGGAGAGTCCTATCCGGACACGGGGGAAGGTCTTCTACCTTATATCTTCATGGCCCATTAGTCCGGCCCATACCAAATAGCCCGGATGCCCGACGACCCCTTAGTCCAAGACAACCTTAGTAGCCCCTGAACCAGTCTTCAATGACGATGTGTTTGGCTCACTGATTGTCTTCTTCATTGCAAAGCGGGTTCCTTCTTTGCATACAAAGCAGTCCTCTAAAACAAGAAAACTATATCCGACTCCGTGTAATAGTTATTGTCGCTGTCAAAACCGATGGATCTTGGGTAGGGGATCCCGAACTGTGCGTCTAAGGCTAATGGTAACAGGAGGCGGGGGACACAATGTTTACCCAGGTTCGGGCCCTCTCCATGGAGGTAATACACTACTTCCTGCTTGATTGATCTTGATGATATGAGTATTACAAGAGTTGATCTACCACGAGATCGTAGAGGCTAAACCCTAGAAGCTAGCCTATGATTATGATTGTAGTTGTCCTACGGACTAAACCCTCTGGTTTATATAGACACCGGAGGGAGCTAGGGTTACACAGAGTCGGTTACAGAGAAGGGAATCTACATATCCGAATTGCCACGCTTGCGTTCCACGCAAAGGAGAGTCCACCTGGACACGGGACAAAGTCTTCAATCTTGTATATTCATAGTCCAACAGTCCGGCATAAGCATATAGTCCGGCTGTCCGAGGACCAACTAATCCAGGACTCCCTCAGTAGCTCCTGAACCAGGCTTAATGACGATGAGTCCGGCGCGCAGATTTTCTTTGGCATTGCAAGGCAGGTTCCTTCTCCGAATACTCCAAAGTAGATTTTGAACACAAGAATCATGTCCGGCTCTGCAAAACAAAATCCACATACCACCATAGAGAGTACAATATTCCATGAGTCTAATCTGCTGACAACTTTTCCATAGCGTGAGATCACGCCGTGGCCCGGTTATTATTCGAACCGTTTACTCAACCTGCTACTACACATCTTGCGAGGTGGTTTTATTGGCACGTCTTGTCGAAGCGGAGATCATGTCCCCTTATCACGGGATTCTCATCAGTACGGGTGTGGGTAACCCAACCGTGGCATTAGCACGACGCTTGGGGAATAAGCGAGTTTCTAGGGCAAGTGGGGAGGCGCATGATTTACGCTGCCTTTATAAAGATACAAGGATTCCCCTTTTTTCAACCACGCCTTCTTCTTCTGCCTATTCTCTTTCGCTCGAGCTCCAGCGCCCAAGCATTTTCCTTCTCCGCCCACAAAGGTATTCTGAAAATGTCTGGATCTAGGGCCGGAGGCAAGTGGATGGCCTCTACGGTCCAGGAGAAGGATATTTCGAAAGTTCGGGATGTCGGGTATCTGGCCAAGAAGATCGGCCACCGCCATCCAACGGCGGGGCAGAATGTCCCTACTCCGGAACCCCACGAGAGGGTTGTATTCCTCCATCACTTTGTCCGCGGGCTAGGGTTTCCCCTCCACCCATTCGTTCGCGGCCTTATGTATTACTATGGGATTAATTTTCATGATCTATCCCCCAATTCCTTCCTCGACATCTCGACATTCATCATCGTGTGCGAGGCCTTCCTCCGCATATCTCCCCACTTCGGATTATGGCTGAAGATTTTCAATGTGAAGCCCAAGGTGGTGAGCAGCGAGGATGCTGAGTGCCGAGGAGCCATGGTGAGAAGATGCCCAATGTCACATGGCCATCAGGTACCTTCAATGATTCCGTCAATGGGTGGCAACAACAGTGGTTCTATGTCACTGAGCCACGCGGCACAAAATGGGCCGCGGCTCCCGAATTCCGATCCGGAGCTCCCTTGCGGCTTACGTCCTGGCCCAAGAAGGGCTGAGCTGGTCTTCGCCAGACAAGCTAGCGGTGCTCCAGGCGTGTATCAAGGCTATGGAAGACAAGAATATCAAACATGTCAATGTAGTCTAGGTGATGTTAGTTCGTCGGACTCTCCCTTGCAATTTATGGGAATTCGACCCGGCCAAGCACCAGACCCTACTAGGGTTCTTTGACTCATTGCACGAAGACATCTGGAAGGTGCTCTTTAAGTCCGGCAAATCATGGCCGGATTCAGCAGAGGACCGCGGGTACCAATTGTCCTGACCCGCGAGTTCGGTCAGTCTTCGTACGTTGGTAAGTTATATGCTTTATCTGCATAATCCAAGGGAAATGCTTAATGTATTTTCCAACAACTCTCCTAGGGCTAGACAAAGAAGACAGGGCATATCTACTGCCCGGCCCTGCTACCAAAAGAACAAGTCGGCCCACTTCTGACGAAGATGCTGGTCCCGGCGCCTTACAAGGCGCCGAAGAAGAAAGCCGAGAAAGAGGCCAAAGAGACCAGGGGCGGCCTTCATCGCCGGGGTACTTCGGACATAGTATCCAAAGACTCCAAGGCCCGCTCTTCCTCCAAAGAGGACGAGGAAGAGGTGGAAAGCCGATCCCCCCAGTGAGGGGGAGAAAGAGAAGGATGGCCTCCACACACTTGGAGGCCGAGTCGCCTAAGAAGGGAAAAACCCCTTTCCGGATGAATCCGCCACCGCCGCCGACAGCAGCTCGGAGTGGGATCCCAGGGTCCAGCCCCTTGTTAAATCGTGAGTATATAAAACCCGGACACGTTTGTATATCCAGACTCACTATCGTATAGCATTTAACTCATTGAGTCACACCTCTTTTGCAGTCCAGCCAGGTCCCGCGCCGAGCAATCCTCATCGGAGGATTCACTGGGTTCAAACGCTATGGACAACGGGACTCCCACAATACCCCCCTCCCCAAAACACATGGACGACACCGAGGTATCGTCCCAAAGGGACCCAGGCCGACGAGGGACTGGGGAGACCGTCAAGGCGGCGCCAGAGGTTCAAACCTCGGCGGCCGGACACACGGGGGAAAAGGCCCCCATGGACACCGACGGCGGGGGCCATCTTGAATTCGGCCCCCAGCCGGACACAGTTCCGGAGACCAACACGGCTCCGGAATCAGGCGGGCAACCTCCCTCGACAGAAGGGGGTGGGTCTGTTCCACCGGCAACCTCTGCCCAACCAGATGTGCCGGATACCTTATCAAAAGCGCTGAAGAACGCTTCCATCATTGAAGAACACCGTGCCCTTATGGATGCGGTGATTGAGAAGATTCAGTCCGCCGAAAGCGGGCTGACTGAAGCCTTCATTAGCCTTATAACGGGCTTTGAGGTATGTTGTGAGGTTTCAAAGAGTGTCATAGTATAAATAGTAGCCCCTGATACACTGTTCGGTGTTCGGAAGAAAAAGGCGGACAAAGGATCTAATATATGTTTGTAGGAGACTTACCCTGTAGTACCTCTCCCTCTTTTGTTTTTCTTAGTAGGTGTCTGTAGTGACTACCACCTCTCATACTACGGAAGTCTACGGACTGAAGCAGAGTCTGGAGCGGGCCGAAGAAGAACTCGGCCATGTGAGGAAGCAGTTGAAGGATAACCAAGGTATGAAAAAAAACTTGTTTGCATTCCGTACGAATGAATAATTTAGTATGACGAAAAAATGATGTGCTCTAGGAGCAACAGCCGAAGTCGAGGCTCTTAGGAAGGCAGTGGCCGAGGCTGAGAAGAAGGCGGCCAAAGGGCAGGCCCTTCATGAAAAGCACGAGGCCAGGTTATTGATGTTCAGCAAGAGGTTCAAGAGGTCGTGAAGAAGTGCGAGACCTTGGAGCAGAGTTTAACGGAGAAAGAATCCGAACTCACCATGGCTCGTCAAGCCGTGCACGATGCCCGGGGCGAAGCCCAAGGTGCCCTTTAGGAAATCGAGGAGGCCAAAAATATCGTGGCGGGTAAGGCTTTTTCTATGCAAAGCAAATATTTAAAGGAACAAAATCATGTTACTAATCCAAATTCGGATTTCTCCAGGGGTGTTTGCGGAACTGCTGAAAAGCTGATGACCAAAGTACCGCCTGTGGGGAAGGAGCACTGCAAGCCCGAGTTATATTACGACAGTGGTCTGAAAGGATCCCGCCTTGTAGCGGAGCATTGTGCCAAGGATATTATATTCCCATGAATACATTCATGTTATCCTTTGTAATGTTGAACAAGGTCGTTTATATAATATAATGCATGTTATTTGGAAAAATAACCTCCTGAGAGTTGGTCAGTCGTCGGCTTCTGCCCCCACAAAGGAAGTACGGGGGTGTTTGGGATAAACCTGGACACTCTTTACCCCAATTTTGGGTCCTTGAAGGAGGTGTTCGGCGCAGCGAACCAGGCAATCAAACTATAAGGCTTTATAACCCTCACTTAGCCATAGGAGTTTGACAAAAGAAAGGTAGGCGCAACCCCTGGTCTTCCGAAGACCGCACTAGGGGCGCTATAAGCACCTGATCAGAAGAAAAAAATCCGATCCGTCGCACGCTGCATTAGTTATCGCATAATGCGGAAGAAATCCTTGAAGATTCTGTAACCGCTCGAACAGCTGACCAGCTCTCACCGCATCATGACAGTCAGTTTTCGGATTTCTCTACTGAGGTGCTCGTCCGGAAGAACCGGGACACAATCACAATAGTTCTCCCTTTACTACCCTAGCCGATATAGCGGAACGTAGGGTAGCAAGCACAGGAGCCGGGCAACCAAACTATTGACCCAAGACATGATTCGGAGCCGATGCATATAATGCTATAAGTTCGGGGTGCCGAACGACCGTGAGGGTGTTCGGACTTTATTGCCGTATTATGGGTACAACGAGGCCCCTGGCATATTAAGGCGTACTGTAGTGTACGGCTGCCACTTGACAAAAAATATCAAAAAGGAACAGCAAGTAAGCGTCATATAAAGCCGCATGTTGTGATTAAATAATACGTCGAGGCGTACGAATACAAGTAGTGTGATAAAAATAAATATGACTTCAGAACCTGCTGAGACCAGGGGGCTGTGTGCGGATCCGGTGAATAATAGGATGGTCATCAAGGGGAATATATAAGGATTCCCTTACGCGTTCGAGCTGTTTCCCTCCTTGGTATGTTTGTCCCTTCATGGGTCCGGTCGCCAGGTTGCCAGCGATGTCCTAGACAAAAGTGGACCTACAAAGAAAATGCAAAAAATGTTTGTGTGCCACGGAGCGGTTTAGCCGCATTGTCGGGCCTAACCTAGCTTTGCCTCCGCCTATCATCAAAGTTGTTAATTGAGCTCTTGACGAGCTGGGTTATCCTGCCGCGGAGTAGTTCAGACTCTTTTGATGGTGTCCGGGAGTCTGGTTGTCGAATGAAGGTTCGATTGAAAAAGGCCACTCTGCGCTTGTACTGCTACGGCGGCGGTGTGCTCTTCGGTACGGAGGGGGCATTCTTGGCCATTAACTGTTATGACACCGTTTGGACTGGGCATCTTGAGCTTAAGATAAGCGTAGTGTGGCACTGCGTTGAATCAAGCAAACGCGGTTCATCCGAGCAGTGCATGATAGCTGCTGCGAAAAGGGACGATATCAAATATTAACTCTTTGTTGCGGTAATTATTTGGGGGTCCAAAGACTACTTCTAGAGTGATGGATCCTGTACAGCAGACCTCAACGCCTGGTATGACACTTTTAAAGGTGGTTTTAGTGGATTTGATCTTTAAAGGATCAATACCCATCTTGCGTAATGTATCCTGATAAAGCAGGTTCAGACTGCTGCCTCCGTCCATAAGGACTCGCGAGAGGTGGAATCCATCAATTATTCGGTCAAGGACTAGTGCGGTTGAGCCGATCTGACGGATATTGGTCGGACGATCCTTGCGGTCAAAGCTGATCTGGTCGGACGAGCATGGGTTATATTTTGGGGCGACTAGCTCTGTTGCGTAGACGTCCCTAGGTGTGCGCCTCCGCTCCCGTTTGGGAATATGGGTGGCGTGTACCGTATTCACCGTTTTAATTTGCGGGGTAAACTTCTTTTGCCCTCCTGTGTGCGGTGACCGGGGCTGCTTGTCGTCATCATCGCTTTGCGACCCCTTCCCCTTACTTTCGGCACTTGACTTGTCGGCTTGTTTGAAGACCCAGCATTCTCTGTTGGTATGATTGGCTGGTGTTCCTGGGGTCCATACTGGACGGGCCCGGATTGTTTCTTTTAAATGGCTTTTTCCGTTGACCGGACTTGGAGCCACTGAATCATGCATTGACTGTCGTGTCTTCGACGCTATCGCCATTATTCCGACGCTTGTGTCTGTTGCGTCGGTGCTTTCCGTTGCTATCTCTGGTGTCCGAAGTGCCAGGATTTCTTGATGTGTTGTTGCTACGAGCCAACCAGCTATCCTCGCCCGCACAAAAGCAGGTCATGAGTGTCGTAAGGGTTACCATGGACTTCGGCTTCTCTTGGCCGAGGTGTCGGGCAAGCCACTCGTCACGGATGTTATACTTAAAGGCCGCTAGGGCTTCGGCATCCGGACAGTGGATGATTTGGTTCTTTTTAGTTCAGAACCGAGTCTAGAATTTCCTGGCCGACTCTCTGGGCTGTTGGGTTATGTGACCTAAGTCATCAGCGTCCGGTGGTCGCACATAAGTGCCCTGAAAGTTGTCATGGAATGCGTCTTCCAGGTTCTCCCAGCTGCCAGTGGAGTTTCCCGGCAGACTATTCAGCCAGTGCTGAGGTGGTCCCTTGAGTTTTAGTGGGAGGTACTTGATGGCATGGAGATCATCGCCGCGGTCCATGTGAATGTGGAGAAGGAAATCTTCAATCCATACTGCAGGGTCTATTGTCCCATCATATGGTTTGATGTTCACGGGTTTAAACCCTTCTGGAAACTCATGGTCCATTACGTCGTCGGTGAAGCATAGGGGGTGTGTGGCGCCTCTATGCCAAGCTACATCGCGACGCAGTTCGGATGAATCTGGTCTGCTGTATTTGGCTAGGACGGATTTGTATTTAGTAGATCCGGCATGGTGGTCATCGTCACGCATTGGGGCACGCCCCCGCGATCCGTAGATTGACCTTGACTGTCCTGCTTTGTTTTCCAATTCGTCTCACAGGTCATGCGTGTAGCCTCGGGGCTTCATATTTTTTATTTGTTCGGCGACCAGGTGTGGGCTCGTGTTCGGACTGATACGCCGCTTTGTCTCGGCCACGAGGTGGTCGGTCATCTGCATCCTGCGCTGGTAGTATAGGCTCTAGTGCCTGGTCCCTGAATTGAGGTAACAACCTGCGCCTCAGGTAACTTTTGGTTGGGCGCTCGAGTCCATATTCCTCGGCCGCCAGGACCTCAGTCCATCTATCAGTGAGCAGATCTTGATCAGCTTGAAGTTGCTGCTGCTTTTTCTTTAGGCTCTTTACAGTGGCTATAAGCCGGCGCTTGAAGCGCTCCTGCTTGATGGGATCCTCAGGAACGGTAAATTCTTCGTCGCCGAGGCTCACCATGTTTTTGGAGAGGGGCATGTAATTGTCATCCTCCGAGTCTTCATTCATGGCCTATTCATCGAGGCTAGCTTGCCTGTCCTCCCGCCCGGTCTATTGTAGCTTGGCTGGGCGGGATTGTTTTCGTCTTTGGCATCGTGCGGAGTGCTATTGTCTCTTGTGCCGGTATCGCTTTTTCTAGCCTGGCGTGGTTAGAGCGGCGCTGCTGACGTTGGTGCTTTGGCTGTTTCTTCGGAGGATTATCCTCCGTTGCATCTTTTTGATCCTCGCCGTTGTTTTCTTTGGGTGTGTCCACCATATATATGTCATATGACGAGGTGGCTGTCCAGCGCCCTATGGGCGGTTGTTCCTGTTCTTCTCCGTCATCATCGTCCATACCGTCGATGTCTTTGGAGTCAAAATCAAGCATGTCGGTTAAGTCGTCGATAGTGGCTATTAAGTGGGTGGTGGGTGGGTAATGAATTCCTTCTTTGTCGGCTTCCCACTCAAGCCAGACATAGTTCGGCCAAGAGTCTCCTGACAAGGAGAGAGATTTTAATGAGTATAGCACATAATCCGGGCCTGTCCAGTCTGGACCACATACTCGATCGTCCATGTGAAATCCACGGCACCAACGATAAACTAGCCAATCATACTAAAAGAGAATGTTGGGTCTTTAAACAGACCGGCAAATTAAATGTCGAAAACAAGGAAAGGGAACGCAAAGCAACAACGGCGAGAAACCCCGGCCACCGAACACAGGGGACAGAAGAAGTATCCTCCCCAAGTTAAAACGATGAATATGATATATGCTACCGATATCCCCAAAAGGGAGCAGAAGCGCACACTAAGGGACGTCTATGCGATGGAGCCAGTCGCCTCAAAATACAACCTGTGGTGTCTTGTTCGATCACTTTTTATCGAAGGGACCATCCGACTAGTATCCGTCATGGCGGTTCAGCCGCGCTAGTGCTTGACCCTATCATTGACGGATTCCACCTCACACGCTTCCTCATGGACGGTGGTAGCAGCCTGAACCTACTCTATCAGGATACAGTGCGCAAAATGGGTATTGATCCCTCAAGGATCAAGCCCACAAAAACCACCTTTAAAGGTGTCATACTAGGTGTGGAGGCCTGCTGTACGGGCTCAATCACATTGCAAGTGGTCTTCGGATCCCCGAATAATTTCCGAAGCGAAGAATAACTCCTCGATATCGTCCCCTTCCGCAGTGGTTATCACGCACTGCTCGGATGAACCGCATTTGCTCGTATCAATGCAGTCTCGCACTATGCCTACCTTAAGCTCAAGATGCCCAGACCTCACGGTGTTATAACAGTCGATGGAAATACGGAGCACTCCCTCCATACTGAGGAGCACACCGCAGCCCTTGCAGCAGAAGTACAGAATAGCCTTCTTAGGCAAAAACTCAACTCGGCAATAAAGCCCCGGACACCGTCAAGCGAGTCCGAGCTACTCTACAACAGGACCGTCCGACTTGTCCAGAGGTCAGCTAGCAATTCAGCCTTCGTCCCAGCCAAAATAAAGTGGCGAAATTCGTGCCGCGCGTACACAACTACGCACTTAAAATACCATGCGCATGGACGGAGGCACAACTAGACCTCGGTCCACAATGCGATCAACTGGTCCTGGATCCGTATACCTTCATCTTTTCTCTTTCTTTCAGGTTTTTTCTCCTCTCAAGGCTTTTTCTGATAAGCCTCATCACCGGACCCATCATGGGACGGATACACAAGGAAAGCTAGGAGCTTGGACGTAACAGGGAATACTCAGGTGGTCTCTACTAACGATCGTCATACTTGTTTTAAACACCCGCACGTAGCTCGATCTTGGTCGTGGCATGTTGAATAGCCTTATTTGCTTATTGCACTACTTTGTACAAATATGCCCTGACGTATCAATCAACTTACAATGAAAAATAATCTGCAGCGTCTGCTCATTACTTCAATTTTTCCTTGTCTATTTATTTTCAATTGCACCCGTACATTCTGGTATGCCTTAATTCGCCAGGTGCTTCATCGTACCCATAACACGGCAAGAAAGTCCAAACACTTTTACAGTATAGTTCGGCACCCCGAACTTATAGCATTATATGCATCGGCTCTGAATCATGTCTTTGGTCAATAGTTGGGTTGGCCGGCTCCTGTGCTTGCTACCTTACGTTCCGCTATATCGTCTAGGGTAGTAAAGGGAGAACTACTGCGATTGTGTCCCAGTTCTTCCGGACGAGCACCTCAGTAGAGAAAGCCAAAAACTGAATGTCATGATGCGGCGAGAGCTCGTCAGGTGTTCGAGAGGTTTTCAAATCCTTAGAGATTGTTTCCGCTTTATGCGAGGAATCGGTTTTTATTTGATTAGGCGTGTATAGCGCCCCAACTTCGGCCTTCCGAAAACCAGGGGCTACGCCAAAATTTAAAATTATAGAACTCCTACGGTTAAGTGAGGGTGATAAAGCTGTATAGTCTGATTGCCTTGTTCGTTGCGCTAAACACCTCCTTAAAGGACCAAAAATTTGGATAAAGGGTGTTTAGATTTATCCTGAACACCCATGTACTAGCTATGTGGTGGCAGAAGCCGCCGACTGGCCAACTCTCAGATTTCATAAACGGCCGCATAGGAGGTAAATTTTTAAATCACAAGCATTATATTACATAAAGACCTTGTTTCATATTACAGGACATGATAAAATAATGCTTTCATGGGAAAATGATATCCTTGGCATATTGCTCTGCCACAAGGCGAGATCCCTCCATGACACTGTCATAGTACATCTCGGGCTTGTGATGCTCCTTGCCTGTGGGCGGACCCTCGGTCATCAACTTCATGGCATCCATCTTCGCCCTATGCATCTTGGCGCGGGCGAAAGCCATCCGCGCACCTTCAATACAGACCGACCGCTTGACGACATCAAGCCGAGGGCAGGCACTGACCAGCCGCTTCACGAGTCCGAAGTAGCTACTGGGCTTGGGCTCGCCAGGCCATAGCCAGACTAGTAGGTCCTTCATGGCTAGTTCGGACGCCTTATGCAGCTCGACCAACTGCTTTAGCTGGTCGCTAAGGGGCGCTGGATGTTCTGATCCACGGTATTGAGACCATAACAACTTCTGCGTAGAGCTCCCTTCTTCGGCTCGAAAGAACTCTATAGCATCTGATACGCTGCGCGGCAGATCTGCAAACGCTCCTGGAGAACTCCAAATTCGGGTAAGTAAAAGGAATGTTTCCATCACATACTTGCTTTGCATAATAAAAGCCTTTCCCGCTGCGATCTTCTTGGCCGCCTGGATTTCCTGGAGGGCGCTCTGGGCTTCTGCTCGAGCATCTTGCGCGCTCTCACGGGCCTTCACAAGTTCATACTCTTGAGTCTTTGAATCACGCTCCAAGGACTCATACTTTTTGACGGCGTCCTGGAGCTCTTGCTGGACCTCGCTGACCCGGGCCTCCCGCTTCTCTCTCGCGGCGCGTTCCTTAGCCGCTTTGTCCTCGGCCTTGGCCAATGCCTTCTTGTGGGCCGCAACTTCGGTTGCAGCCCCTAATAAAGTTCATGACACTTTAGTCAGTACGAACCTTTCATCCTTCCTAAATATAAAGCACCGATTCGTGCATACCTTTGCTGTCCTCCAGCTGCCTCTTCACGAGGCCGAGTTCTTCCTCAGCCCGCTCCAGATTTTGCTTCAAGCCGGAGACCTCCGCGGTATGAGAGGCAGCAGCCAGCAGCGACGCCTGCTCATTCAAATAGACATATTATGTTAGACTCCTGCGAAAATTATTTTGATCCTGTGTTCGGTTTTTCTTTCCGAACACCGAACAGAGCATCAGGGGCTACTGTCTACAAGGTGATTTCCTTTGACAACTACATTACTTACCTCAAAGCCTGTTAGAAGGCTAAGGCAGGTTTCGGTCAGTCTGTTTTTGACCGATTGGACTTTCCCAATCACCGTACTCATAAGAGTGCGGTGTTCTTCCATAATGGAAGCGCCTTGTAGCGCTTCCAACAATCTATCTGGTGCCTCTAGATGAACAGAGGCCACCCGTGGAGGCGGCTTGCCCCCCTTGTTCGGGAGAGGCTGCCTGCCTGAATCCAGAACCACTTGGGTCTCCGGAGCTGTATTCGGCTGAGGGCCGAACAGGATATGGCCCCCATCGTCGGGGTCCGTAGGGGTCTTTCCCCCGTGTGTTCGGCAGCCGGGGTTTTATCCTCCGGCATCACCGGAACAGTCTCCCCTTGGCCTGGTATCCTTCGAGACAACACCTCGGTGTTGTCCGCGGCCTTGGGGGAGGATGCCGTCGAAAGGGACCTGCTGTTCATCGCTGACGGGTCCAGCGATCCCTCCGAAGAGGAGGATAGCTTGATGTTGGACTGGGACGGACTGCAGATGCATTGGCTAGCACATTAAAAATTATAAAATGAAAAGACCAAAAATATTACCTTGTCCAGATACTTACGATTTGGCCAGGAGCTTGGCCCTGGATTCCCACTCCTCGCTGCTGTTGGTGGCTGCGGCGGAGTAGTCCAGAACAGAGATTTTTCCCTTCTTGGACGCTTCTTTTCCCCCCAGTAGGGCGGTGAGGGAGTCCTGGATTAAGGGGTCCTCGGACAGCCGGACTATATATTTTGGTCGGACTGTTGGACTATGAAGATACAAGATTAAAGACTTTGTCCATGTCCGGATGGGACTCTCCTTCGCGTGGAAGGCAAGCTTGGATATTCGGATATGTAGATTTCCTTCTCTCTAACCGACTGTGTGTAACCGTAGCCCCTTCTGGTGTCTATATAAACCGGAGGGTTTAGTCCGTAGGACAACAACAATCAGAATAATAGGCTAGCCTCTAGGGTTTTAGCCTCTACGATCTCGTGGTAGATCAACTCTTGTAATACTCATATCATCAAGATCAATCAAGCAGGAAGTAGGTTATTACCTCCATCAAGAGGGCCCGAACCTGGGTAAAACATCGTATCCTCGGCCTCCTATTATCATTAGCCTTAGACGCATAGTTCGGGACCCCCTACCCGAGATCCGCCGGTTTTGACACCGACATTAGTGCTTTCATTGAGAGTTCCACTGTGTCGTCGCTATAAGGCTTGATGGCCCCTTCGATCATCTTCAACGATGCGGTCCAGGAGGAGGTTTTCCTCCCCGGACAGATCTTCGTATTCGGCGGCTTTGTACTGCGGGCCAACTGGCTTGGCATCTGGAGCAGATCGGTTGCTACGCCCCTGGCCATCAGTTCAGGTTTGGAAGCTTAAACTGTACTGCTGACATCCGCGGGGACTTGATCTTCGACGGATTCGAACCCATGCCAGGCACGCCAAACAGTCACGACGGGCAGGACTTTGATCTGCCATCAGACAGTATTCGGGAGATCATGCCTGCGGTGGCACCGGGAATCAATCCGGAGCAGATCGTGCCTTCCGAAGGCGGGTGGATGGACCCCGCCAGGAAGCCACACACTCATCAGCGTTGGAGCCGAACACTGATACCACCTCCTATAAAAGTGGCGTCATCGGACCCTCAGACTCGTCTCCGGCTACAAGATCGGGACCGTGTGCGTCCGTGCCTGTCGAATCTAATTGGGCACCAGTCATGGAGTTCACTGTCGCGGATATTTTTCAGCACTCGCCCTTAGGTGATGTGCTGAACTCATTAAGGTCTCTTTCCTTGTCAAGAGATTCCTGGCCGAACTATGTTCGGCTCGAGTGGGAAGCGAACAATGAAGAAATTTGTTCCCCACCCACCACCCACTTCATAGCCATTGTCGATGACTTAACCGACACGCTCGATTTCGACTCCAAAGACGTCGACGGTATTTACGACGACACAGGAGAAGAATAGGAACCACCGCCCACTGGGCGCTAGGCTGCCACCTCATCATACGATATATACATGGTGGACACACCAAAAGAGGGCGATGGTGATGATACAAGGAAGGATAATCCCCTCGATAAGCCACCAAAGCGGCACCGTAGACGCCGCTCTAAATCACGCCACGGTAAAAACAACGACAACAGCGCAAGAAATAATAATACCCCGGTTGACTACAAAGGAAACGGCGACCCCATGGACCCAGCGATGGAGCAGGGTGAGCCAGGGGACGGTGAAAACAGTCCGGAGCCAACGTCAGATAACGCCGATCCCAAGGGTAAAATTCAACAACCTGTCTCCAAAGAGGAGAACAGCTCGGACGATGATGCACTCACCATCCCAGAAAAACTATTGGAACAAGAGAACCTCCACAGAAGGCTTATCGCCACCGCGAGGAGCCTAAAGAAGCAGAAGCAAAGGCTTAAGGCCACGTAGGATACGCTCAACTGCAGGTGGAACAAAGTGCTCGACACAGAAGAAAAATACAGTGACGACCGCCACACAAAGAGCTATCCAAAGCGCAAGCTGCTGCCCGAATTTGACGACTAGGCCGTAGAGCCCACTAAGCCGAAAACGACTGATCAGCCGGACCGACCACCCCGCGGCCGTGACAAGATGACTAATGATGCCGCCCACAAGTGAGCACATGATTTACGTGAGCTCCTGGACAGAAATTCCGGTATGGCCAGATCCATCTACGGATCTAGGAAGCACGCTCCAACATAGGATCAGAGCTACCCAAACAATCACATCGATCGAACACCAGCTTGGAAGCAGAACCGAACACAACAACCGTCGACAGCATGCCACAACACAACCAAATACAGGGGTGCCGCACACCCCCTGTTCTTCACCGATGAGGTACTGGATCATGAATTTCTGGAAGGATTTAAACACGTAAATATAGAGGCATACGACGGAACTACAGATCCTGGGGTCTGGATCGAGGACTTTATCCTTCATATCCACATGGCTTGCAGAGACGATCTCCACGCCATTAAATACCTACCCCTCAAATGAAAGGGACCAGCTCGGCACTGGCTGAAAAGCCTTCCCGAAAACTCAATTGGAAGTTGGGAAGAGCTCGAGGATGCTTTCAGGGCCAATTTTCAAGGGACCTATGTCCGACCTCCGGACGCAAACGACCTAAGTCATATAATTCAACAGCCCGGAGAGTCAGCCCGAAATCTCTAGAACAGATTTCTTACTAAGAAGAATCAAATAGTCGATTGCCCGGACGCCGAAGCCTTAGATGCTTTCAAACATAGTATCCGGGACGAATGGCTTGCCAGACACCTCGGCCAAGAAAAGCCGAGGATGATGGCAGCCTTAACAAGCCTTATGACCCACTTTTGTGTAGGTGAGGACAGCTGGCTAGCCCGTAGCGGCACCAGCGACCCAAGCACATCCGAAGTCAGGGATGGCAACGGGAAGCCGCGATGCAACAAAAACAAGCATCGAAACAATAATGAGAGCCTAGAGAACACGACAGTCAATGCCGGATTCAGGGGCTCTCGACCCAATCAACGGAAGAAGACATTTAAAGGTAGCAGAGATGGACCGTCCAGCCTAAACAAGATTCTAGACAAATTATGTAAGATTCAATGCACCCCCGAAAAACCTGCAAACCACACCCACAGGGAGTGTCGAGTTTTCAAACAGGCCGGCAAACTGAATGCCTAACAAAAGGGGAGGGAGACGCCAAGTGAAGATGAGGACGAGCCTCGTCAGCCGAACACTGGAGGAGAGAAGAAATTCTCACCAGAAGTCAAAAACAATGAATATGATTTACATAACTCACATTCCAAAGAGAATGCACCCGCACGCACTCCGAGACGTATGCGTTGTTCAGCCCGTCGCCCCTAAATTTAATCCCTGGTCAGCCTGCCCGATCACCTTTGACCGCAGGGACCATCTGACTAGTATCCGGCACGGCGGATCGGCTGCCTTGGTGCTCGACCCAATAATTGACGGATACCATCTCACACGCGTCCTTATGGACGGTGGCAGCAGTCTAAACCTGATATATCAGGACACTGTCCGCAAAATGGGGATAGACCCTTCAAGGATCAGCCTAAGTAACACAGTAACACTACCTTTAAAGGAGTAATACCAGGCGTTGAGGCCCACTGTACGGGCTCTCTAGTACTAGAGGTTGTATTCGGTTCTCCCGACAACTTCAGAAGCGAGGAATTAACCTTCGACATCACTCCTTTCCGAAGTGGCTATCATGCACTACTCGGAAGAACGGTCTTCGCTCGTTTTAATGCAGTACCGCATTACGCCTACCTCAAACTTAAGATGCCCAGTCCACGCGGTGTCATCACAGTTAGCGGAAATACAGAGCGTTCCTTACGCGCGGAAGAATACGTGGCGGCTCTAGCAGCCGAACACTGAGCGGCCCCTCTAATCAGGACAAATGGTCTGTTGTCAAGACCACGGACATGGTTAGATGAGTCCGACGGTCCACCCAATGTAAGAGCCCAGTTCGGATTTCCCCATAAAAGATGCTAGGGTTGCTCGCAAAAAGAGCCCATAGTTCGGCTCGACCCTATCAATACAATAGCATATTTCATTTTTCATGGTTCATTCAGATCAATGAACACCTCGCACGAAGTCTTTCACCTAGGTTTTTTCTTTCACAGATGATCATCGTGCTACACCCTTCCAGGATACGGCACAACGGAGATAAAGGCGCAGACGTGCAGCAGGGACCCGCTCAAATGTTTCGTTTTAGATTAAGACCATGCGTAAACCTTTTTAATATCTCTTGTTGCTTCTTCCCCTCTGGAAACTTTATACAACCGGGAGGGATACTGACGTTTTCGGTATTTTTGTCACACCAGACTACTGCTCATACCTGGAAACTCAGGGCTTATTGTCAAGGGCGTTATTCAGCCCAGTACATATTATAAAGTCTGAATTCCTTAGGGAGTGTTCGGCGTCGCGAGTTTGGCCTTATATGCATCAGCTCCGAATCATGTCCTTGGTCAAATGTTGGGTTTGCCCGGCTCCCGTGTTTTGCTACCTTACGTTTCGTTCTATCGGCTAAGGCGGCACCAGGAGAACTGTTGCGATTGTGCCCCGGTTCACCTGGACGAGCACCTCAGTAGAGAAAGCCGAAAACTGACTGTCATGATACAGCGCGAGACTGGTCAACCACTCGATGACCCAGCAGAATCTTTGCAATTCCTCCGCATTAATGAAGGACCGGCTTCCCGGTCACGTACATACGCGCAGCATATCCGGCTGAACGCGAAAGTACTAGGGGCTATATAGTAGCCCCACCGTAGAACTCCTATGGCTAAGTGAAAGTGTTAAAGCTATATAGTCCGATTGCCTGGTTCGCCGCGCTATCACCTCCTTAACAGACCAAGACGTTGGATCAAGTGTGACTATGCGTTTTCTTGAATACCACCGGCTTATATGCGTGGGGGCTGAAGTCGACGACTGCAAACTTTCAGGTTATATATATACTTAAACGGCCGCATAGGAGGCATTATAATACTTTTGGGCAAATGATAAAAACATCCTTTATAATCAAAATAGCATTGTCTTTACAATCGCGATACATGTCATTCGAACATGGCACTCTTCAAGTACTGAGCCTATATTAAACGGGCGCCTTCTAAAACTTCTTCGAAATAGTGCTGAGCCAGGTCCTGGCCGTTGTCGGTCTCAAAACCGGCGGATCTCGGGTAGGGGGTCCCGATCTGTGCGTCTTAGGCTGATGGTAACAGGAGACAGGGGACACAATGTTTACCCAGGTTCGGGCCCTCTCGATGGAAGTAAAACCCTACTTCCTGCTTGATTGATATTGATGATATGAGTAGTACAAGAGTTGATCTACCACAAGATTGTAGAGGCTAAACCCTCGAAGCTAGCCTATGGTGATTATGATTGTGATTGTCCCCCTAAGGACTAAACTCTCCGTTATATAGACACCGGAGAGGGCTAGGGTTTACATGGAGTCGGTTACAAGGAAGGAAATTGTCACACCCTGATTTTCATGCCACTACACTTAAGCTAACAATCATGATAAAATGTGGTTTGACAAAAACTTTTGAGTGTTTTGAACCTTGCCTTGATTGGTTTTTGTCTGCTGTTTGCAAGTGCTCTAAAAATCAAATAAATCCTCCAACTTCGATACTTCATTTCCTTGCCCCAAACTTCTGCCCAATGATCATGCCATGTGTATAGAGCAATATAGTATTTTCTTACAAAAATAATTTGGCCAAAAAGTATTTTCTAAAATTAGTATTTCAAAAAACCCCTGAATTGAGGTTTGCACTGCAGGTACTAAATTAAGGGCAGTAAAAATCTTTCCAAAAATATATTTGACTCATATTAGATATAGGATACACAGAAACCACAAAAATATAATTTTAAAGGTTATTTTCCTATTTTATTTAAAAGCTTTTTCTTAAGGCCAGAAATCGTCTTTAATAGGGAAAAATTATTTTATTGTTTTAAAAATATTTGACAAAAATCAGGGAAACTCAGTGGACATATATTGTCCATATATAAGAGTTTCAACACATGGTCATGTTCAAAATATTGGTCAAGTCCCTCAAAAACCCTTTCTGGATATATCAAGATTTTGAAATATTTACAAAGGAAATATTCTCCAAACATTCCAAGAAAATTCTAGCATGTCACATATGACATGTTTGATGATCTTAACAAGTATCATGTAATGGAGAATAGTATAACGCCATGAAATCTCCTCAAAACCATTTCTGTCCATTTTGAAGTTTGAGCAACTTTACATTGCCAAACATGTCCAAATGTTCTCAAACCTTGTGAACATGCTCCAATGGTCTAATAATTCATCTAGACCAAATGGCACAAGTTGGAGAACAAGTTAACTTGATCAAAGTGCCGCAAAACCCTTCCTGACGAGAACCAAATTTGAACAACTCTACATTGGAAACTTTCTCCTTTTGATCTCAACTTTTGTGTACATGTTTACTTTACCAAATGAGGCCACTACACCAAGTGGTGCATCAAGGAGAAGTGATTTTCTCAACTAGATCTACACAAGTTCATTTCTGCTAATTTCTAGGGTTTACAAAAGTTGCATTGGCAACTTTGCCCAAATGGACTCAATATTGGTGGAACCTCTTATTTTCTCATAACATTTGACCCTGTCAAGCCTCATGACAAGAGGAGTTCATATTCTTGCCCAAACCACCAACAAACACCTTCTGCCATTTTACTAAAACCCCTGTTTTGACCACTTCCACTTTTCTCCATGACCTCAACTTTTTACCACAGCCCCTCCTAGACCTCTTCTACCTCCAGTAGCAATGGTTGCATCTTGGATCAATAATTGAGGGGTGAAACCACCTCTTTTACCTCTCTGGACAGCCCTTGCACCCCTCTTTCTCCCCTCCCTCCTCATACCAGTGGCCCTCCATGGCATCCAATGCTTCCTCCCCTTTCTTTACTACTCCCTAGTACTACTAGACACAAGTAGCCACGCCCACTTCCCTTTTTTTATGCCATGGCATGCCAAAGGCGTGCTCCAAAGCGCGCTACAGTGCTCCCACGCACTGTAGCTGCTCTCTGCCCAAGCCACCCGACCACCTCAAGCCTCCCCCTCGCGCCAGTCGAGGTGCCTCGACGTCCGCAACACGCCACGCCCCTGGCCCCCTCCTCCTTCTCCCTCCTGCTGCCTCCTTTCGCGCGCGCGTCGGCCGCCCGAGAGCTCCAATGCCTGAGCTCACACGCGCGGTGCTCTGGCCCTCCCCTGCTCCTTCTCTCCCTTCTTATGGGTGTGGACCTCCTCCACGAACGCCCCAGACACGCCCATACGGGCCCCCGTGGCTTGCAGCGACGGCAACAGCCTCGTCGGTGCATGAGCTCACGGTGCACCATCGCCCCGCCATAAAAGGCCACCCCGAGCCCTCTCTGCCCTCGGTTCACTCTGCCTTCCCCCTGTGCATCACCCCGACTGTCTCACTCATCTCCCCGCGCCCTCCTTGCACCTCCATGGCCGAAGCCGAGCCGCCGACCGCCGCCAAAAATTCCAGCGACTTAACCCCTCTCTCTTCCCCCTAGCAACTCCAGAACCCTCTCACAACCACCACTGATCCACCCCGGGCTCCATTTCGTCCTATCCCTCGCCGCATCGCCGTGCCGAACCCCACCATCGCCTGTTCCCGCCGTGGCCGAGGTCTCGCTCGCTCTGGCGCTCCCCGGCGGAAACTGGGTCCCCAGGTGTACGCGGACAATCCTCCCGAGCTCGACGGAGTCCGGGCGGTCGCCGGAGGTGGCCGGGGCCACCGGAACGGGCGCCGGCAAGCGCTCGGTCCCGCCTCCTCTGCCTCCTCTGTCGCAGGCAGGAGGAGGGCGACGACCCTGCGGGTGGACCCCGCAAGTCAGTGACCGGCCAGCGGGCCCCTCCCGTTTAAGTGGAAGCGTACCAACCTCGCCACCGCTTCCCCGCGGCGAAGACGCCCTGGCCCCTGCACGCGTGCGGGTGAGCCGCTGGGCCGGCCCAGTGGCGCCCTGCTGCTAAACCTCGCCCAGTGCGCGCCGCCGCCGCCCAGATCCATCCCGTCTCGGTAAATCCTTTGTCTTTTTCTTTTTCCAGTCAACTTCAAAAATCCACAAATAAATTAAATCAACTCCAAATTTGATGATTCAAATTTCTAGGGGATCCACAAATCATGATCTATCACATGGTGCTATTTGCAAATTTTACCAGAAACTTCCTCTTTAGAAATATTTATCAAACCCCCATTTTCCTATTCCTGTGATGAACTTTAGAAAATCACAGAGAGCTCAAAGTTGATCCAAATGCCATGATTCAAATTCCTAGATTCTTCTAAGTTCATAACTTAGGTTATGAACATTTTTATTAATACTTTCTGTGCAACACAATATACTGAGCCATTTCTTCATATTTTTCAAATTTGCAAATTCATAGGAAATTCCTTTGAACTCCAAATCCAGCGAAACCAACTCCTAGATTCTTCTAAAATCATGCTTTGTCAAATGGGTGCCTCTTCTCATTTTTGAAAATAATTTTTCTGTACACTCCTTGCAAATCCATTAATCCCTTGACTCCATCATATTGAAATGTTCAGAGATGTCCATTGATCAAATCCCAATGAAACCACTTTGGTCATCCCTCATATGACCAGAGGTATCCTAGAAAAGTCCAACTCACATTTTTAGAGCAGTTTTATTTTTGCCTTGTTGTGTTGCTTATTATGATTGTTTCCGACGTTAGTTGACGAAGTAGACGGAGTACTTGGAGAAGGACCAGAAGACTTGAAGACTCTGAGGAACCAGGCAAGCAGCCCTTTGACCATGTCTATGAAACCCTTTTTATGCATGCCATATAGCACCATATTGTTGTTGAAACGGAATCATGATGAGGTGGTAACCACTTTGATGGTTTGCCACCGTACTTCCTCGCTGATACTTGCATTGTGCATGACCCTACCTTCTTATGAAGGTTATGCTGGTGGGAGTAGATAGGATGCTAAAGTAGATGCTACGCAAAAGGATCGGATATATGCATGATGAAGGGGGCAAAGTATTTTCAAAGGACTTTTCGAAAAAAAACCGCCGGGTGCCACTTATGCCCGAGGGAGATGATGAGATGGGTAACCACTTGATGACGAAGTGGTGTACCGAGGAAAGTGTGTGTTGCTTTCGAAAATGGATTAGATTTAAGATTTGTCGACTGTCCCAACCTTACATGCGCAACCACTCTACCCTTATATGGGAAAGGGCATTATTGATTACCTAGGCCGATACTAGCTTGGAGCCCGCATTACCAGTAACGGGGGAGAGTTGGTGCTCTCTCTCGGGACGGGTCGTGCCAGGTAGCGCGGCCATGACTGTTTTCACAGGGCATCGGACACACCGTTGGTACCCCGTGCTTGTGGTATGTGATGAATATGGGAGCGAGGCTCCACAACTTTATGATGTGAAATGTTAGGCACGGGGGTTACTACCAATCGAGTGGACTCCATGTTAGTGTCGTCTAGAGAAAGATAGTGATCAGGTGCTTACCCCGGGTACTTGAGGTATCGCGGGTCGTGGATGACACGGAAGTTCCCCGGATCTTGTGGGTACAGTGTGCAACCTCTGCAGAGTGTAAAACTATTCGAATAGCCGTGTCCACGGTCAAGGACAGTTGGGCGGTGCTGCTTAAACTATGTCCAGAGTTTTACAACCGTGTGTGTGAGTTGATAAAACCACTTGGGTCAAGTCAAAGGACTTGACATGATTGAGTTGGGTTGGTGCCCACTCTATTTATGTTGATATCTGTAACCTGTCCTCATGGTTACTTGAATTCTCCTGATGCATGTCTTACAAATTGTTGAACATATCATTGCACTCAAAATTACCTTTCTGCAAAAATTTACCAATATCATGCATTGTTGTGCCTTGTTCCAATCATGGGTTGCTTGCGAGTACATTCAAAGTACTCATTGGCTTGCCGCTGGTTATTTTATGGGCCAGGCATGAAAGAACAGGATGTAATGAAGAGTACCTTGGTGACGAACATGCGAGCTAGGACGCTTCCCAGTCAGAATGCCTGTAGGGTTAAGGCAGATGGCATGGGTCCAAGTTGTTATTGAAGATTTCCGCTACGATGATACACTCAAGACTTGACCATAATGGTCCTACTTGTGTAAAACGGTATGTATGGATGTAAGACTCTTGTTATTCAGCTTCTGTGTGTTCAGTGAGCATTGATCTCTGGGATCATTGTACACGTGCATTCGGTGATCTCGACTTATGAGTAGGGGTCCCCACAGAGCTGGTATCAGAGCCATCCTGACTGTAGGAAGCCTTAGTTAGCATGGTCGTTAGTTAGGGTAAAACTATTTCCAAAACAACTACTAGTTTTCAAGACTATCTATACTTCTCCTCCCTTCTCAGTTTTTCGAAAACTAAGGTATACTTTCCTTATTAATCTCTTCCCCTTCAAAACCTTTGGTCGCTAGAACCCTTATGCCACTGACCACTGGATTCCTTGTAATCCTCGTGGATAATCTAGAAGGAAGATGCCTTGCCAGACGTTCACCCATATCTCCTGAACACAAGAATGGCGACATCACAACAAGACGATACCAACAGAAGATACATCCACAAGGAATGAGGACCTGAAGACCCAGGAGATGGTGACACCCTTGACACTGCCCCAATATGATGCAACCTTAGCCTACGATGATCATGGCATAGGATATGCAAGATCATGATATACATCGCCAATAGAGAAACCCTGTCACTACCGTTGTTGTATCGGCAACAACCGGTGGATGAGAACCTAGCCATTTGGTCCGCCTCACTATAGTGAGCAGGAAGACGGTTCTCTTCATCCCCCGCTCTCGGTGACGATATTGTCAACAATGTGTCCAACAGATTGGGCCTCTATTATGCCTTGTTAAATGTCATTGCATAAAGGAGTGCCACCGGCAACCGCCAACACCTTAAAAAGGCAAGAGTGATCGTCATGATTAAGAAGACAAGAGAAGATCAAGTCAATGCCAGCCACGAGGAGCCACGTTCACCCCATCACCTCATCAGGAGAGAAGTTGTTGAAGATTCTTCAGGCTCAACCTAGATTGTTTCATCGAACAACTACAAGAGACGTAGCAACACCTGAGGAAAACTCAGAAGACTGCATGAGGCACAAGGCACGACTACTGAGTCCGAGAACCCCTAGGGTAGGATGAGTCGTGTACCCCCTATGCGCAGTCGAGTCCGTATGATAGTTCGAATAGAACCATGACTGTGTGTTGCTTGTTTTTATTTGTTTGTGTTTTGATATAGGTCACACTTTTTCCCTAGGCGACAAGTATGCGACTATATCACCTTCCTTACCTTGCTTCTTCTGTTTGGCCCTTTCGCACCTGTTTGTTTGCACTACACTATAGAACCCCCTTTAGGCACTCCCCTCCTGTATGCTACCTCTCCCTCTCATCTCTCCTCAAATGAAGGCTATCAAGACAAGATACACCAAGGATTCTACTTTGGCAACCAACCAACACTAAAGACTTCTGCTACAACCTCCTCGACCAAGTGTAGCCCCTTAGAGTTATGGTTGCCCCTCAAGATTAGAAACCCATTCCTAGACCCTTCGAGACTTCATAAGATACCCCAGCTCGAATCCTTAACCATGTGCTTAACCCACAGAATTGCAAGAGAACCTGTTAAAGCCTCCATAACCTTGCTTATCACTGGGTTCATTAGGGAACTAGTGGACATAGTGAACAAGCACATTATCATCCTAAGATAGCACCAAAACTGACGATGCCATAGGGAAGACCAATTTAAGGATATGGGAACAGAGTACAAATGACTTGATGAGTTTGTATCAATGACTTGAGGAATTATATGAGACTATTTGGTGGATTATAAGGCTACCATGTTGGTAGATGAACTTGGTGGGATCATGATTATAGAGTAGCATAGCTTTCATTACCCCTGAGTAAATTGGATTTATAGGACAATTATGACCGCAAGCTGAAACTCCTGGAAGTGCAAGGATTTGACTTGATCAGATGATATTGATAGGAGACAGTTGATATTATGTAAATGACTTGGGGGAACATGTAGGAATTCTCGTTGGACACAAGATTTGGATTTAAGTAGCTGATTCTAGTTGAATATAGATGCTGAGTATGTCTACATGGTTCAGAGTAAATTGGATTTAGACTGATAATCTCGATCATGATACCATGTTTATCGGTGGACGATAAGCTAGGAGGTTGGACTAATTGTCGGAGTTTATTTAGGCATCTTTGTGAGCTTGACCTTGGAGTATTACTAGATCACAATAACGAGAATTGGTGGACTGACTATAGTAAGGCATCCCTTTCAAGTATTGGGGATTATAAGGACTTTAGGAGATCACGTGGAACACCAGCATAGGTGTTGGATTTGTAGAATTAATGGATTGTGTAGTGATTAATGGAAGTTAATGGGCTGTTGGAGTTGATTCATAGGAAGGAAACAAGATCTTGGAGTGGCTTACGACGTGTTTCCTTAGGATAGAGATGCACTATCTTGGACCTTGGGTCAATAGACTAAGCACTTGGATGGTGGATATTAAATCCAAGCTTGTATGCTCTACCCAAGGATTTTTAGGGGTAGCCACACACATGAGTTTGGGGATCGTAGACATATATGATTTTGTTAGACCTCCTCTTGGGAGTCATGAGGATATGAATAGCATGAGTGATGATTGGAGTTGACCTATACAAATGATGCTTTCAATAGTATAAGGTGATCTGTTTGGAGGACTAAGTAGAACAATTGGCATCTCAGGAATGGTGCTCAAGGATAAACGTTCACTCGCACCCTAGAATCCTTGAAACCCTTAAACCCTACCAAGCTACAACATGGTCGGACCATGACAATGGGTCTCGACTCTAGATCAAGAACACCTTGGCCACACTCAACAAAGACCACCACTAATTCCCCAGCCTACTTTATGAACCCGTGAACAAAGTCTTCATGGAGTGCTTAGACAAGATAGTTGTCATCATCATTTGGTGACCTACTTGCCCACCCGAAGACGGAAGAAGAATCACTGAGCTGGTCAAGGGAACATCTGAAGATCGCCATGTCCAGGAGTAAGAACTACACCAACCACCGTCGTCAAGAAGTAAACCTCCGCGTTGAAGACCGTGCGTATCTACAAACCACTCCTCTCTAAGGAACCAAGCATTTCCATGACAAGGAGACCCACACCAAGATTCATCGTCCCCCTTCGAGATCACTCCAAGATTTAACAACCCCCTCTGAGATCACTACGAGACGAAGAGAAGACAGTTACCAGCTGGAGTTGCCACCTGAGTTACCTGATGTGCACAACGCTTTCCATGCATCACAACCCTGGAAGTGTTTCCAACTTCTTAACTTGTTCGATCTCTACGAGGGCATTAACCACCAAGCCATCGACCTCTAGCCCAATCTAACCTACCGCGAGCTACCCATTAGCAGCCTGGATGAAGAAGAGCGTCATACACGAAGCTACACCAGCAAGTACTTCAAGCTCAATGGAGCACTACACGGAAGCAGAAGCAACATGAGGACTTGAAGACTACCCCAGATCCAAGTTCATGTATCCCTTTCCGCGCCTAGTTTGGGAATCTCGGGGACGAGATTCTTGTAAGGGGGTAGGTCTGTCACACCCAGATTTTCATGCCACTACACTTAAGCTAACAATCATGATAAAATGTGGTTTGACAAAAACTTTTGAGTGTTTTGAACCTTGCCTTGATTGGTTTTTGTCTGCTGTTTGCAAGTGCTCTAAAAATCAAATAAATCCTCCAACTTCGATACTAAATTTCCTTGCCCCAAACTTCTGCCCAATGATCATGCCATGTGTATAGAGCAATATATTATTTTCTTACAAAAATAATTTGGCCAAAAAGTATTTTCTAAAATTAGTTTTTCAAAAAACTCCGGAATTGAGGTTTGCACTGCAAGTACTTAATTAAGGGCAGTAAAAATCTTTCCAAAAATATATTTGACTCCTATTAGATATAGGATACACAGAAACCACAAAAATATAATTTTAAAGGTTATTTTCCTATTTTATTTAAAAGCTTTTTCTTAAGGCCAGAAATGGTCTTTAATAGGGAAAAATTATTTTATTGTTTTAAAAATATTTGACAAAAATCAGGGAAACTCAGTGGACATATATTGTCCATATATAAGAGTTTCAACACATGGTCATGTTCAAAATATTGGTCAAATCCCTCAAAAACCCTTTCTGGATATATCAAGATTTTGAAATATTTACAAAGGAAATATTCTCCAAACATTCCAAGAAAATTCTATCATGTCACATATGACATGTTTGACGATCTTAACAAGTATCATGTCATGGAGAATAGTATAACTCCATGAAATCTCCTAATACCATTTCTATCCATTTTGAAGTTTGAGCAACTTTACATTGACAAACATGTCCAAATGTTCTAAAACCTTGTGAACATGCTCTAATGGTCTAATAATTCATCTAGACCAAATGGCACAAGTTGGAGAACAAGTTAACTTGATCAAAGTGCCCCAAAACCCTTCCTGTCCAGAACCAAATTTGAACAACTCTACATTGGAAACTTTCTCCTTTTGATCTCAACTTTTGTGTACATGTTTACATGACCAAATGAGGCCACTACACCAAGTGGTGCATCAAGGAGAAGTGATTTTCTCAACTAGATCTACACAAGTTCATTTTTGCTAATTTCTAGGGTTTACAAAAGTTGCATTGGCAACTTTGCCCAAATGGACTTAATATTGGTGGAACCTCTTATTTTCTCATAACATTTGACCCTGTCAAGCCTCATGACAAGAGGAGTTCATATTCTTGCCCAAACCACCAACAAACACCTTTTGCCATTTTAATAAAACCCCTGTTTTGACCACTTCCACTTTTCTCCATGACCTCAACTTTTTACCACAGCCCCTCCTAGACCTCTTCTACCTCCAGTAGCAATGGCTGCATCTTGGATCAATAATTGAGGGGTGAAACCACCTCTTTTACCTCTCTGGACAGCCCTTGCACCCCTCTTTCTCCCGTCCCTCCTCATACCAGTGGCCCTCCATGGCATCCAATGCTTCCTCCCCTTTCTTTACTACTCCCTAGCACTAGTGGACACAAGTGGCCACGCCCACTTCCCTTTTTTTGTGCCATGGCATGCCAAAGGCGTGCTCTAGAGCGCGCTACAGTGCTCCCACGCACTGTAGCCGCTCTCTGCCCAAGCCACCCGACCACCTCGAGCCTCCCCCTCGGGCCAGTCGAGGTGCCTCGACGTCCGCAACATAGCACGCCCCTGGGCCCCTCCTCCTGCTCCCTCCTTCTGCCTCCTTTCGCACGCGCGCCGGCCGCCCGAGAGCTCCAATGGCTGAGCTCACACACGCGGTGCTCTGGCCCTCCCCTGCTCCTTCTCTCCCTTCTTATGGGCGTGGACCTCCTCCACGAACGCACCAGACACGCCCATATGGGCCCCCGTGGCTTGCAGCGACGGCAACAGCCTCGCCGGCGCATGAGCTCACAGTGCACCATCGCCCCGCCATAAAAGGCCACCCCCGAGCCCTCTCTGCCCTCGGTTCGCTCTGCCTTCCCCCTGTGCATCACCCCGACCGGCTCACTCCTCTCCCCTCCTTGCATCTCCATGGCCGAAGCCGAGCCGCCGACCGCCGCCAAAAATTTCGGCGACTTAACCCCTCTCTCTTCCCCCTAGCTACTCCAGAACCCTCTCACAACCACCACTGATTCACCCCGGGCTCCATTTCGTCCTATCCCTCGCCGCATCGCCGTGCCGAACCCCACCATCGCCTGTTCCCGCCGCGGCCGAGGCCTCGCTCGCTCTGGCGCTCCCCGGCGGAAACTGGGTCCCCAGGTGGACGCGGACCATCCTCCCGAGCTCGACGGAGTCCGGGCGGTCGCCGGAGGTGGCCGGGGCCACCGGAACGGGTGCCGGCAAGCGCTCGGGCCCGCCTCCTCTACCTCCTCTATCGCGGGCGGGAGGAGGGCGACGACCCTGCGGGTGGACCCCGTAGGTTAGTGACCGGCCAATGGGCCCCTCCCGTTTAAGTGGAAAAGTACCAACCTCGCCACCGCTTCCCCGCGGCGGAGATGCCCTGGCGGTAGTACGCCTCCGACGTGGCCCCTGCGCGCGTGCGGCGAGCCGCTGGGCCGGCCCAGTGGCGCCCTGTTGCTAAACCTCGCCCAGTGCGCGCCGCCGCCGCCCAGATCCAGCCCGTTTCGGTAAATCCTTTGTCTTTTTCTTTTTCTAGTCAACTTCAAAAATCCACAAATAAATTAAATCAACTCCAAATTTGATGATTCAAATTTCTAGGGGATCCACAAATCATGATCTATCACATGGTGCTATTTGCAAATTTTTCCAGAAACTTCCTCTTTAGAAATATTTATCAAAACCCCATTTTCCTATTCCTGTGATGAACTTTAGAAAATCACAGAGAGCTCAAAGTTGATCCAAATGCCATGATTCAAATTTCTAGATGCTTCTAAGTTCATAATTTAGGTTATGAACATTTTTATTAATACTTTCTGTGCAACACAATATACTGAGCCATTTCTTCATATTTGTCAACTTTGCAAATTCATAGGAAATTCCTTTGAACTCCAAATCCAGTGAAACCAACTCCTAGATGCTTCTAAAATCATGCTTTGTCAAATGGGTGCCTCTTATCATTTTTGAAAATAATTTTTCTGTACACTTCTTGCAAATCCATTAATCCCTTGACTCCATCATATTGAAATGTTCAGAGATGTCCATTGATTAAATCCCAATGAAACCACTTTGGTCATCCGTCATATGACCAGAGGTATCCTAGAAAAGTCCAACTCACATTTTTAGAGCACTTTTATTTTTGCCTTGTTGTGTTGCTTATTATGATTGTTTCCGACGTTAGTTGACGAAGTAGACGGAGTACTTGGAGAAGGACCAGGAGACTTGAAGACTCTGAGGAACCAGGCAAGCAGCCCTTTGACCATGTCTATGAAACCCTTTTTATGCATGCCATATAGCACAATATTGTTGTTGAAACGGAATCATGATGAGGTGGTAACCACTTTGATGGTTTGCCACCGTACTTCCTCGTTGATACTTCCATTGTGCATGACCCTACCTTCTTATGAGGTTTATGCCGGTGGGAGTAGATAGGATGCTAAAGTAGATGCTACGCAAAAGGGACGGGTATATGCATGATGAAGGGGGCAAAGTATTTTCAAAGGACTTTTCGAAAACCCCCGTCGGGTGCCACTTATGCCCGAGGGAGATGATGAGATGGGTAACCACTTGATGATGAAGTGGTGTACCGAGGAAAGTGTGTGTTGTTTTCGAAAACGGATTAGATTTAAGATTTGTCGACTGTCCCAACCTTACATGCGCAACCACTCTACCCTTGTATGGGAAAGGGCATTATTGATTACCTAGGCCGATACTAGCTTGGAGCCCGCATTACCAGTGACGGGGGAGAGTTGGTGCTCTCTCTCGAGACAGGGTCGTGCCAGGTAGGGCGGCCATGACTGTCTTCACAGGGCACCGGACACACTGTTGGTACCCCGTGCTTGTGGTATGTGATGAATATGGGAGCGAGGCTCCACAACTTTACGATGTGAAATGTTAGGCACGGGGGTTACTACCAATCGAGTGGACTCCATGTTAGTGGCGTCTAGGGAATGATAGTTGTCGGGTGCTTGCCCCGGGTACTTGAGGTATCACGGGTCGTGGATGACACGGAAGTTCCCCGGATCTTGTGGGTACAGTGTGCAACCTCTGCAAAGTGTAAAACTATTCGAATAGCCGTGTCCACGATCAAGGACAGTTGCGCGGTGCTGCTTAAACTATGTCCAGAGTTTTACAACCATGTGTGTGAGTTGATAAAACCACTTGGGTCAAGTCAAAGGACTTGACATGATTGAGTTGGGTTGGTGCCCACTCTATTTATGTTGATATCTGTGACCTATCCTCATGGTTACTTGAATTCTCCTGATGCATGTCTTACAAATTGTTGAACATGTCATTGCACTCAAAATTAGCTTTCTGCAAAAATTTACCTATATCATGCATTGTTGTGCCTTGTTCCAATCATGTGTTGCTTGCGAGTACATTCAAAGTACTCATTGGCTTGCCACTGGTTATTTTATGAGCCAGGCATGAAAGAACAGGATGTAATGAAGAGTACCTTGGTGACAAACATGCGAGCTAGGACGCTTCCCATTCAGAATGCCTGTAGGCTTAAGGCAGATGGCATGGGTCCAAGTTGTTATTGAAGATTTCCGCAGCGATGATACACTCAAGACTTGACAATAATGGTCCTACTTGTGTAAAACGGTATGTATGGATGTAATACTCTTGTTATTCAGCTTCTATGTGTTCAGTGAGCATTGATCTCTGGGATCACTGTACACGTGCATTCGGTGATCTCGACTTATGAGTCGGGGTCCCCACAGAAATATAATATCCGGATCGCCAAGCTTGTCTTCCACGCAAAGGAGAGTCCCATCCGGACACGGGACGTTGTCTTGAGTCTTGTATCTTCATGCCCCAATAGTCCGGACAAAGTATATAGTCCGGCTGTCCGGATACCCCCTAATCCAGGACTCCCTAAGTAGCCCCTGAACCAGGCATCAATGACGATGAGTCCGGCGTGCAGTTTTGTCTTCGGCATTGCAAGGCGGGTTCATTCTTCGAATACTCCAAAATAATTATCGAACACTTGGACCGTGTCCGGATCTGCAAGATGACCTTCATACACCGCCCTTGAGGGAATGATATTTCACAAATATAACCTACTGACAACTTTAGACAAAGTTACATGACACCATGGTCGGGTCATTATTCGAACCGTTTTCCCGCAACCAGCCTCAGCGCATATCACGAGGCGGTTTCCTCCGCACGTCTTGCCGAAGCGAAGATCGTGTCCCCTTATTGTGGGATTCTCATCAATATGGGCACGGGTAACCCAAACACACCACTAATCGCGGCAAGTGGAGAACGAGCGAGTTCCACCAGGCATGTGGGGAGGCGCAAAAGCTTTTACCTCCCCTATAAAGAGATAAGGTTTCTTCCTCTTTACCCACGCCTTTTCCCTCCGCTAGTCCATTCCCATCTGCTCGAGCCCTAGCGCCCAAGCACTCTTCTTCTCCACCGAAGAGAAGTTCTCCGAAGATGTCCAGATCTGGAGCAGGAGGCAAATGGATGGCCTCTACTGTCCAAGAGAAGGATATCAAGAGGCTCCGAGAGGCCGGGTACCTGGCCAAAAAGATCGGCCATCATCTTCCGCTGGTGGGACAGATCGTCCCTACTCCGGAGCCCCACGAGAGGGTCGTGTTTCTTCCTCATTTTGTCCGTGGTCTAGGGTTTCCCCTTCACCCATTCGTTCGCGGTATCATGTATTATTACGGGATTGACTTTCATGATCTGTCCCCCCAATTCTTTCTTTAATATCTCGACGTTCATCGTCGTGTGTGAGGCTTTTCTCTGAATTTTGCCTCACTTCGGCCTATGGCTGAAGATTTTCAACATGAAGCCCAAGGTAGTGAGTGGCGAGCACGCCGAGTGTGGCGGCGCCATGGTGAGCAAGATGCCCAAGGTTGTATGGCCGACGGGCGCCTTCAATGACTCCATCAAGAAGGGCAGCAGCAGTGGTTCTATATCACTGAACCGCATGGCAAAAAGTGGGTTGCGGCTCCCGAGTTTAGTTCTGAAGCCCCGCTGCGGCTCACGTCCTGGACCGAGAAGGGCCTGAGCTGGTCCTCGTCCGATGAGCTGTCACTGCTCCAGATGCACGTCCAGAGTGTGGTCGACAAGGACGTCGAACTCGTCGACGTAGTCCAGGTGATGTTAGTTCGCCTGGTTCTCCCCTGCCAGCATCGAGCCTGCAATTTTTGGGAATACGACCCAGCTGAGCACCAGACCCTTCGGGATCTCTATGGTTCCTCCCACAAGGATATCTGGAAGGTGCTCTTTAAGTCCGGAAAATCATGGCCGGGCTCCGCTGAGGACCGTGGGTATCAATTATCCCACTCTACAAGTCCGGTAAGTTGTTGCTATGCTTTGTCCATCCGTGTTTTAGCTGGCACGTCCTGTGGGAAGTGCTTTCATCATGTCTTACAATAATCCCAGGGATGGACGAAGAAGGTGGAGTGGATACACTGTCCTGCCCCACTGCCGGAGGAACTGACCGGACCTCTTCTGACAAAGATGATGGTCCCAGCGCCCTACGAGGCGCCGAAGAAAGAGGCTCCTAAGAAGGCCAAGAAGACCCGGAGCGGCTTCCGTCGTTGCGATGCTTCGGACGCAAAATCTGAAGACTCCAGCGAGCACCCCTCCTCCGAAGACGAAGAGGAGGAGGAAGAAGATGAGTCCCCCGCAGGGGGAGAAGAAAAGGATGGCCTCCTCATCCCTAGAGGCCGAATTGCCAAAGAAGGGGAAAGGCTCCCTTTCGGAGGCGTCCACCACGGCTGCCGATAGGAGCCCGGAGTGGGATCCTAGGGTCCAGCCCCTGGTAAAATCGTAAGTATATGAAATCTGCACGCACCTACGCGCTCGAGGTTATTAGGACGTAGTAGTTTTAACCGTCGCCACATTTCGTGTAGCCCGGCGAGGTCCCGCGCTGGACAGTCCTCATCGAAGGATTCGCTGAGCTCAGATGCTTTGGCGAGCGAGATGCCTCCAGAGGCCCCTTCCCCAAAGCCTAGGAGCAACACCTAGGTGTCGTCTCAATGGGACCCGGACCAGGGGGGCATATCTCTAGGGCCGAACACACGGGAGCAATGGCCCCCACTCGTGTCGACGGCGGGGGTGATCTCGGGTTCGGACCACAGCCGGACACGGTCCTAGAGACCTTTAAAGCTCCAGGATTGGGCGAGCAGCCACCTTTACGGGGGGAGGCTTGCCTACTCCGCCAACAACCTCTGTCCAAGCGGAGCTGCCGGGCAGCCTATCGACAATGTTAAGGAGCGTGTCTATCGTCGATGAACCTAGGACCCTCATGGGTGCGGCGATTCAAAAGATTCAGTCCGCCGAGAGCGGGCTGAATGAGTCCTGCCTTGGCCTTATAAAGGCCTTTGAGGTATATTTTTGCAAACCTTTTGGAGATTGTCACAGTATGAGTAGTAGCCCCTGATGCACTGTCGGACGAAAGAGAGAGAGAAAGCCGGACAGGGGATCAAATCATCCGCTTTTTGCAGGAGCCTTTGTTAATGATGTATATCCCTTTGTTTGAAAACAAGCTTCTGTAGAGAAGACCGCCGCTCATAATGCAGGGGTGTCCGGACTGAAGCAGAGTCTGGAACGGGCCGAAGAGGAACTTGGCCGTGTGAAGAAGCAATTGGGGGACAAGCAAGGTATGTTGAATCTTTGTCCTATATTTGGCATGAATGAGTAATTGTGCCTGATGAAAAGTATTTGTATTGTATGCTCTAGGAGCGAGTGTCGAATTTGAGGCACTGAAGAAGACTATGGTTGAAGCCAACGAGAAGGCTGCCGCCGAACAGGCTCTTCATGAGAAACACGAGGCCAGGGTCACCGAAGCTGAGCAGAGCTCCAGGAGGCTATGAAGAAGAGTGAGGCCTTGGGGCAGAGTTTAGCAGGGAAAGAATCCGAACTGGCCCAAGCTCTCCAAGCCGCGAAGGATGCTCGGGAAGAAGCCCGAGGTGCTCTGAAGGACATTCAGGAGGCACGGAAGGTTGCGGCTGGTAAGGCCTTTTGTACTCAAAGCCATTATTTTTGCATAGTAATAGGGGCGCTAAGCGACGAGCTGAATTCTTGTCTTTCCAGGGGCGTTTGCAGATCTGCCTCGCAGCATATCAGATGTCGCCCAATTCTACCGGACCGAGGAGAAGAAGTCTGTGGAGAGGGATTTCTAGTCGCAGTATTTGGCGCCGAATTATCCGGTGCCCTTTATCGATCAGCTGAAGCAGCTGGTCAAACTGCACCAGGCGGCCGAACTAGCCATGAAGGGCTTGGTTGTCCGGCTGTGGCCCGCGGAGCCCATTCCAAGCAGTGACTTCGGACTCGTGAAGCGGATTGTTGGCGCTTGCCCTCGGCTTGATGTCATTAAGCGATCGGTCTGTATAGAGGGTGCGCGCATGGCGTTTGCCCGTGTGAAGTTGCATTGGGGGAAGCTTGATGCTGAGAAGCTGATGACTGAGGGGCCGCCGGAGGGTAAGGAGCATCGCAAGACCGAGTTGTACTATGAAGGTGTACTAAAAGGAGCCCGCCTTGTGGCGGATAAGTGTACCAAAGACATTATATTTCCCTGCAGGCAGTCGTGCCATTCTTTGTAATGTTGGATAATGGCAATTTTATTATTTGTTGCCTATTTTGTTTGAACGTTTATTCTTCCTGTGCGGCTGTTTAGTGTATGTAAGTCCTGCGAGTTGGCCAGTCGTTGGCTTCTGCCCCCACGTAAAAAGTACGGGGGTGTTTGGGACATACCTGGACACTCTTTATCCCATTGTTGGGTCCTTTTAAGGAGGTGTTCCTCACCATGAACCAGGCAATCAGACTATAGGGCTTTATCGCTCTCACTTAGCCATAGGAACTCGAGTATGGTGGGCGCAACCCCTACTGTTGTAAGTCCGAACTAGGGGCTCTATCAGCGCCTGATCGGAACACCGATCCGTCGCACTTTGCATTTATAATGGCATTATGCAGAATAAATCTTTAAAGATCTTACAACCTCTCGAACAGCTGACCAGCTCTCGCTGTATCATCACAGTCAGTTTTCGGCTTTCTCTACTGAGGTGCTCGTCCAGAAGAACCGGGACACAATCGCAGTAGTTCTCCCAGCGCTACCTTAGCCGATGGGGCAGAACATAAGGTACCAAAACATGGGAGCCGGGCAAACCCAACTAATGACCCAAGACATGATTCGGAGCTGATGCATATAGTGCTATAAGTTCGGGGTGCCGAGCGACCGAAAAGGTGGTCGGACTTTATTGCCGTACTATGAAGCCCCTGGCATAATCGGGCATAACACAAGGCGTGGGTGTCGTTTGTGAAAAAGAGGCGTCAATGAGAAACGACGGCCGGTAAGTGTTATTTAAGTCTACCCATTGTAGTAAAATGACATGTCTATGCATATGAGTGTGTTTTATGCTTATGAAAGGGAGTGGTTTTTTGGCGGAACCTGTCGTGGCCGGACTGGAGGAGGCTGTGTGTGGATCTAAGGTGTATCCGGACTGCCTGCCTTGTGCGTCCGAGTTGATTCCGCGCCGCCAGTCCTGTTCTGCGCCAAAGTTAGTCTGTAAAGACAAATGCTTTAAAGGCATCTACATATACTGTTGTGGTTGAACCGCGGGTGCCTGAGCGGAGCCTGGCTGAACCATGCCATAAAGTAGTTCAGATTCCTCAATTGGTGTCCGGGTGTTTGGCTGCCAAATCAAAATTTGATAAATAGGCACGACTCGCCATTCTAGCGGCAGTATGATTTCCACTCTAATGGTGGGGTTCGGCCTTGCCCATAGCTGTGACTATGTCACGTGGGACTGGCCTGATGTTGTACCTCGTTGAATCTAGCCAATGTGGTTCGTCCCGGTAGTATGTGGTAATCACTATATAAGGGGATAATGCCGAAGACTTATTCTTCGTTGTGGTATTTGTTTGGTGACCCAAAGACAACCATTAATATGGTGATTCAGTTAAAACCTGGCCTTTGCACATTGCATCTTCGAGGATATGTTATTAATAGTTTTATGCCTATGGGGGCTCGTGTAAAATGGAGCCCCCAAGCCACTGGGTAGATAGTGAGTGCAACAAAATTGCTATGGCTAGTGTTGTCCGGACGGTCGATGTGATAATTAGGGACGATCGACCCTATTTTTGTACTGTGAGGGGATCTTCCTCACCATGTTTGAATGGTCTTTTGTTGTTTCAGACCTCCCTTCATTGTTTCTGGTGCAAGATAGACCATTTTGTTTGGAAGATCCGACATTCTCTATTTGTATGCTTGGCCGCCCTTCTGGGGGTACCATGAATTTCACATGGTTGATCAAGTATGCTGCCAGGTCCAAATGGGCCTGAGCTATTCTTTTTCCGCTGACCGGACTGGGGGCCGCTGAATTCGGCACCAACTTCCCTGACTTGACGTTTATGACGATTGCGCCGAGGCTTGAGGATGCCTCCTCGTGTTTCCTTCGTATTTTCTTGGACCGTGGTGGTATGTTGACGTCAGGGTATGTGCCTCAGGTTCTCCTTCTTAGGTTGAGGTAGCAAATTATGCCGTGCATGCCCTTTGTCGGGGCGGTCGAGTCCGTGTTCCTCGGTGGCCAGGACCTTGGTCCATCTGTCCACGTACAAATCTTGGTCAGCTTTGAGCTGCTGTTGCTTTTTTGCAGGCTCCTCGTAGTGGTCGTGAGCCGTCGCTTGAAGCGAACTTGTTCCACGGGATCCTCAGGCACGCCGAATTCATCATAACCGAGGTTTACCTCGTCTTCGGAGGGGGGCATATAGTTGTTCCTCTCTAAGTATCCGACCGTGGCCAGTCCGGCCTGCTTGAAGGAAGGCTGATCAGGGTTGTATTCATCTTTGGCACCATCCGGATTGTTCTTGTCTCCTGTGCCGATATTGTTGTGGCAGGGCTTAGAGCGGTATTGACGATGCCCATGCTTCACTTTCTTCCCTGAGGGGTTATCCTCCATTGCCTCATCGCCATTGGTTTTCGTCGGAGTGTCCACCATATATATATATATATATATATATATATATATATATATATATATATATATATATATCGTATGAGGAGGTGGTTGTCCACCGCCCCGTGAGCGGTGGTTCTTGTTCTTCTCCTGCATCGTTGTCCATACCGTCGATGTCTTCGGAGTCAAAGTCAAGTACGTCGGTTAAGTTATCGACAGTGGCTATGAAGTGGGTGGTGGGTGGGCAACGAATTCCTTCGTTGCCTGCTTCCCACTCGAGGCGGACATAGTTCGGCCGAGATTCTCCTGACAAAGAGAGGGATTTTAAGGAGTTTAGCATGTCGCCATGGGGCGAGTGCTGGAAGATATCCACGGCGGTGAACTCCATTACCAGAGCCCAACCAGGTTCGGCGGGCTCGGGAGCACGCGGACTGGAACCTACAGCCGGATATGAGTCCGGTGGTCCGGTGTCACAGGCTTCTTTAGGGTGAGGCCTGTGTTCGGCCTGCGGGACGGGGTCCATCCACCCGTCCTTGGGCAATGCAATCTGCTCCGGATTTAGGTCCGGGGCTACTGCAGGGGTGATATCCCGAGTCCGACAGTAGGTCTTGGCCGTGCTCATCGTGATTGTCCGGCGCTCGTGGCGTAGGCCCAAACCCGTTGAAGATCAAGTCTCTGTGGATATCGGCCATGTAGTTCTGGTATCCAAATCTGACCTAGTGGCCAGGGGTGTAGCTGTCGATCTGCTCCAGTTGGCCAAGCGAATTGGCCCATAGTGCGAAGCCGCCGAACACGAAGATATGTCCGGGGAGAAAAGTCTCACCCTGGACCATGTTGTTGATGATGATTGAAGGAGCCATCGAGCCTTGCAGCAATGACATAGAGGAACTCCCAATGAAAGCACCAATGTCGGTGTCAAAACCGGTGGATCTCGGGTAGGGGGTCCCGATCTGTGCGTCTTAGGCTGATGGTAACAGCAGACAAGGGACACAATGTTTACCCATGTTTGGGCCCTCTCGATGGAGGGAAAACGCTACGTCCTGCTTGATTAATATTGATGATATGAGTAGTACAAGAGTTGACCTACCATGAGATCGTAGTGGCTAAACCCTAGAAGCTAGCCTATGATGATTATGATTGTGATTGTCCCCCTAAGGATTAAACTCTCCGATTTATATAGACACCGAACAGGGCTAGGGTTTACATGGAGCCGGTTACAAGGAAGGAAATATAATATCCGCATCGCCAAGCTTGTCTTCCATGCAAAGGAGAGTTCCATCCGGACACGGGACGTAGTCTTGAGTCTTGTATCTTCACGCTCCAATAGTCCGGACAAAGTATATAGTCCGGCTGTCCGGATACCCCCTAATCCAGGACTCCCTCATCCGTCCGCCGCACTCCGGGTTGCAATAGCGGTGGCTTCCATCCTAGCCCAGTATGTTTTAACACGGGCAAGAGCCATCTGCGCACCCTCTATGCACGCCGACCTCTTCACAGCATCGATATGCGACACAACACCAAGGAATTGTTGCACCAATCCAAAATAGTTGTCTAGCTTTGGTCCTTGTGGCCAAAGATATTCCACGACAGACCTCATAGCAATCTCGGACAACCTGTGGAGTTCGGCCCATGCGGCCATATTTTCATTCAATGGCAGCGGATGCGTCGGGGCACTGAACTGCGACCAGAATAACCTCTCAGCCTTATGGTCTTTCCGGTCTTTGTAAAACTCGGATGCATCAGGAGCACTCTTTGCCAGGTCCGCATATGCGTCCACCGCACTCCACAACTGATCCACAGGGGCATACTTCAGATCTCCGAATTTCATCAGCAACAAATAGGGCTTTCCAGCCATGATATCTCCGGCTTCACGAAGCTCCTCCCTCATACCCCTCATTTCAGAGCGGGTTTCCTTGGCTGCCTCCAAGGCCTTCTTCAGGTCAGCCGCTTTTGCTTGATTTTCCTTTTCAAGGAGCTCACGGCGGTTGGAGGCATCTTCCAGCGCGGTAGCCATCTGAGCTATCTTTTCTTCGCTCCAGTGATGAGCAGCCTGTTCGGCTCTTAACACCTCGACCGCCTTCAGAGCGGCCGCATCACTTATCCGGGCTTGTTCCTTGGCTCGGGCAAGCTCCGCCCGAAGGGTCTCCATGGCAGCAGCTCCATCTGCAGTCACAGCATGTTATAGATACTAGCATCATGCTCCTCTTGAAAAATTGCTGACAAGCCAAATATACATACCCTGGGCCTCGTCAAGCTGCTTGTTAAGAAGCGCGATGTCATCATCGGCCATGTCCAGCAGCCGCTTTAGTTCAGCAAAATTAGCAGACCGGTCGGCCGCCGGACCCTCAGTCACCTGCACATAAAGCAGCGCGCTTATTACCAGAGATTACGATCCTCTGTTCGCCACGTTATTGGCAACCAGAGTCTCAGGGGCTACTATCTACACAGAGCATACTTAGCATGTGCGGAACCACCAAAAATACATTTTTTGCGTACCTCAAAGCCTCTCAGTAGACTCGTAAAAGCTTCATTCAAGCCGCTTTTCGTGGACGAAATCCTCTCAACCACCGTACCCATTAAGGCACAATGTGTTTCCAAGATGGTCGCTCGGTCTAGAAGGCCCATTAGTGTATCCGGCTGTGTGCCGGACAATCCCGGACTCCTCCTAAAGCTCTCTTTGTGAGCCGGATATTCCAGACTCCGGGCAGCCGAAGTGTCAACTTCTAGCCTTTGTGGATCAGGAGAAATCCTCCGTAACGACACCTCGGGGTCGTCCGCCCCATGTGACGGGGAGGCAGGGGGAGGTGTTTCGCTCTCCATCATCTCCGAAGGAAGATCCCCCAAAGACGAACTCTGTGGAGAAGGGCTACGAGCCGGATTGCAACAAATATGTTTCGGTCATTATTCTCAGAGACAAAATAGGATATGTCTATCAAAGTACTCTTTCACTTACGGTTTGGTGGAGGACTGGCCCCCTTGTGAGGTTTTCTTTCCTCGTTTAGAAGCCTCCATTTCCAAATCTTCGGAGGCAGCCCTTTTCTTACCTTGAGGAGAAGGGGTTTTAGATTCCCCTCCCCGATTATCCTCCTTCGCGGAGGCACCTACTCCTCCAATCTGGATGTGTAGAAAATGAGTCCCATCTGTGGCTTCTCTATTCCTCCCCTCGTCCTTTCCTGATGGCACCTGATACGGCGCGCGGTCAAGCATCCTGGTCAACAAAGGATTCGGAGAGCCTTCGGGAAGAGGGGCTGGACACCTAATCCTCTCCGCCTTCTTCAGCCAGTCCTGGCGAAGAACAATTTTTTAGAATGATGTTACAATAAACATAAAGGATGGTGTGTTCGGTACAGGAATTACTTACTTGGGTATCGGAGTGGTTGCAATTGAGACCCGCGTCCTCGATGGTGTCTGGACACTTTATTCGTGATCCGAAGAATGATTCATACATCTCTTTGAGCGTCAGGCCGAAGAATTGTTGAACGGTTCGTGGTCCTTCCGGGTTGAACTCCCACATACGGAGAGGACGACATTGGCAGCGCAGGATTCGACGAACCAGCATCACTTGCATTATCTTGACGAGACTGACATCCCTCTTGAGAAGTTCTCGGAGCGGCTTTGCAATGTCAGCACGTCGTTAACCGACCCCCAGTCCAGCCCCTTGTTGACCCATGACGCCAGTTGCGGTGGAGGGCCTGGGCGGAACGCTGGAGCGGCCACCCGCTTTGTACCTCGGGGGGCGGTGATCTAAAACCACACCGCTGCCATAAATTAGAAGTCTCCACGAAAGAACCCTTTGGCCATGGGGCATCGGCGCCCTTGCTTATTATAGCGCCTCCGCACTCCGTGTGACCCCGTAGATCACCCTCGGCCTCACATTGAAGGTCTTGAGCCATAGGCCGAAGTGGGGGTGATGCGGAGGAAGGCTTCACACACGATGATAAAATACGAGATGTGAAGGACAGAATCCGGAGCTAGATCATGGAAATCTAGTCCGCAGTAGAACATGAGCCCTCTTACAAAGGGATCAATGCTAAAACCTAGCCCTCGGAGAAAGTGGGAGATAAAAACAACGCTCTCGTTAGGTTCGGGAGTAGGGACGACCTGCTCTTGAGTAGGTAGCCTGTGCGGAATCTCGATGGTGAGATACCTGGCCTCCCTAAGCTTCCAGATGTCCTCCTCTATGATGGAGGAGGCCATCCGCAGGCCTTGATTGGATCCGTACATGGTCGAAGGACCGAAGTGCTTTAGCTTGAGCCTTGGGTGTTGGAACTCGAGGTACGGGAGGGGAACGACTGAGCGTGGAAAGAAAAGGATAGGCCTTGCCCCCCCTTTATAAAGAGGACAAATATCAAGCGTCCTCCACGTGACCGTTTGGGACTTGCCTAATATCGAGGAGTCATATTAAACAAACATGGTTGGGTTACCCACACCTGTATTCATGAGAATCCCGTGATAAGGGGGACACAATCTCTGCTTCGATAAGACGTGCCAATAAAACCGCCTCGCAGCGCGTGTAGTGGCTGGTTATGTGTCACGCCCAATATGCGACCCTATCCAAAAGGAACTCGAAGGTCCCACCAAAGATAGACCCGCATATTGAAACGCTTTTGCAAGGTGGATATCATTACATCAACATTACATAAAAGATGGGGATACATACATAAGGCATACAATGCCACATGAATACAACAACACCACATACAAGAACAACATCCGACTACGGATGAAACACAAACAGAAACTCAACAATATCCACCCTGCTAGCCCAGGCTGCCGACCTGGAACCTATCCCCTAATCGAAGAAGAAGCAGAAGAAGAACTCCGAAACAAGCAAACATCACGCTCGCGTCAAGATCATCGCATAACCTGTACCTGCAACTGTTGTTGTAGTAATCTGTGAGCCACGAGGACTCAGCAATCCCATTACCATGGGTATCAAGACTACCAAAGCTTAATGGGTAAGGAAGGGGTAAAGTGGTGAGGTTGCAGCAGCGACTAAGCATGATATGGTGGCTAACCAACGCAAATAAGAGCGAGAAGAGAGCAAGCGGAACGGTCGTCAACTAGCAACGATCAAGAAGTGATCCTGAACTCCTGCTTACGTCAATCATAACACAGAAACCGTGTTCACTTCCCGGACTCCGCCGAGAAGAGACCATCACGGCTACACACGCGGTTGATGCGTGTTAATTCGGATCTGGTGTCAAGTTATCTACAACCGGACATTAACAAACTCCCATCTGCCACATAACCGCGGGCACGGCTCTCGAAAGTTTAAACCCTGCAGGGGTGTCCCAACTTAGCCCATGACAAGCTCTCGCGATCAACGAAGGAATAGACCTTCTCCCAGGAAGACCCGATCAGTCTCGGAATCCCGGTTTACAAGACATTTCGACAATGGTAAAACAAGACCAGCAAAGCCTCCCGCTGTGCCGACAAATCCCGATAGGAGCTGCACATATCTCGTTCTCAGGGCACACCGGATGAGCCAGACGTTGGGTTGGCATAGACCATGGTTGCCCAGGGGGCACCGGACATCGCTCGGTTTGGACCAACACTTAGACAAGCATTGGCCCGGGGGGCTAAAATAAAGATGACCCTCGGGTTGGCCGACCCAAGGGAAAGTTATAGGTGGTGGTGAGGCAAATGGTAAAACCAAGGTTGGGCCTTGCTGGACAAGTTTTATTCAAAGCGAACTGTCACGGGGGTCCCATAAATCACCCGACCGCATAAGGAACGCAAAATCCGGGAACATAACACCGGTATGACGGAAACTAGGGCGGCAAGAGTGGAACAAAACACCAGGCATAAGGCCGAGCCTTCCACCCTTTACCAAGTATATAGATACATTAATAATATAAGAAATATTGTGATATCCCAACATAAACCCTATCCACCATGGAGCAAACTTCATCTTCACCTGCAACTAGCAACGCTATAAGAGGGGCTGAGCAAAGCGGTAACATAGCCAAGCAATGGTTTGCTAGGAATGGTGTCAAAGGTTAGAGGTTCATGGCAATTTGGGAGGCTTGAAGAGCAAATGATAGGTAACGCAGAAAAGTGATAGAACGAAGCAACTAGCATAGCAATGATAGTAGTGAGATCCAGGGTAGCGGTCATGTTGCCTGAAATCCCACAAGGAAGAAGAACGAGTCCATGAAGAAGGCGAACGGATGAACCCGAACCAACCGTAGACGAACGAATCCTCACGATCGCAACGAAACAGGAACTAACAAGAAGAAGCACACAGTATGGTAAACACACCACACATGAACAAGGCATGATGCACAACAAGCATGACGCATGACAAGGCTACATGAAGCTACTCATGGCAAGAGACGATGCAAACAAGAGCAACACGTCAAGACAAGTTTAAATGAGGCCGGAAACAACATATAACAATTCCGGTAAGTCCTCATATGCAAATTTCGAAATTGGTCCAGATCTGAATAAACCTTATGTTCAAGTTGTTAAACAGCAAGTTAAAGAGCACCAAGAGGATCTACACGAAATTCTAGTCAAGTTACATATAAAGTTCATTTAATTTGGAGCTACGGCCTAGACGATATGAGCAAAACAAGTTAAACATGGCATTGATGCAAAATGCACCCAAACATCAAGCAAACACACCAAAACAAGGATGAAACATGATAATATGAAGCTACATGCAAAAACAAGCAAGTTTCATATAGAGCACACTCAAAACGGAGCAACGGTTCAACACATACACTATACAAGGCATAACAACAATCTGTCCAAAACAGCAACTAGGCATATTGCAAGCATCAAAACAATATGCTACAGCACCCCAACATAAGAACAAAAGGCATTATCATGAAGTACAGGTAATGCATGACAAAACATGAACACTGAGCTATCTCCAGAAATCACTAGAACATGCTCAAAAGGACATGGGAAGATTGCAAATAATAACAGTTTCAGACTTTGCAGAAATAACATCAGGTTGCAATGTTTAGAGCAATCAAACAACATGTTACAGGAACATATCATGGCAAACAAAGGCATGGCATGATACTACTAAATGCATAGAACAACAGTCCCTTACTGACCAAGAGCCAAAAAGGATCAGAAGATATGATGGCACCCATGTAAACATGGCAAGTTATATGACAGATTCATACATGGCAGGAACAACAAAAAGTAGGCATGTTGGTGAGCTTGAACCACTCACCACAGAGCAAAGCATGGCATGGCAAGGCAACCAAAAGTAATAAGACATGTTTATGAAGCTAAGCATGTCAAGAGCAAGGTCATAGGGTGCATGGAATACTAGCAAAACACATGGGAACAAGTGAACTTAATGTTAACAGGCTGATAGCAACATTATGAAGCAATTTGGGAGCAAGATAACAACAATCTACAGCAGGCTTTAATTTGGGAGCATGATATGTAGATAAAAAAATGTTTATAGAACATCTCCAGATTGCGCATAGAATGATTAGTAGCAACATGTTAACATAGCAACAAAATATAACAGAATCAGCCTAGCAAAACAGCAACAGCAAGTGCCCTACTTAACAAGCTCGATTCACTCACCACAAGTCATTGCATGACAAGATAAGCATAGAATCATCAAGAAGACATGTTTGTGAAATAAACCAAGGCAAGAACAAGTCCATAGCATGCAAGGATCAACTATAGCAAGCTTGGCCATATTGAATAACATGTAAACAATCTGCGAGGAAACATTTTGAAGCAAAAGTAGAGCACTCAAACGACATGCTAGACTACTCCACAATTGCAACAAAGGGCAGGGATGGATAGCAAACGACCATATGTTCAAAACACCCTTAGTGAAGTATCTTAACATAAGCATGGATCTCTCTGTAGCATCAAGTTTACATGGCATCAAAATAATAGTAGAACAGGGACTAAAATCAGCAATATCGCGAAGCCTAGTTTGCATGCTTGTGCTAGTCACCACATTGATCACAAAAATACATGGCAAGAACCACTGGAAAGATGGCATGCCATAGATCAAAACACATGTAGACATCAAACTCATAGGATGCACACATCAATCATGGCAAAAATGATAAATGAGCAAGTTATAACAGTTTCAGCAGATTAACAGCAACATGCACTCTTCCAACAGTATTTCGGGCATCAAGATGAGCTCAAATGAAAATTATGCAATGGAAATAAATGAAGTACTCGTCGAGGCGAACAATTTGACATATTACACGCATGAAACGGAGCTAGGGATGCAGATATACAATGCGATGAATATGGCATGATTATGAAAAAAATCTTGGACTTAGTGGATTTCGGGGTCAACCTCGGGTCCGCACGGATTTCGAGGATGACCGGAGTCTTGCCGGAGACGGGGCCGGAGGTGGCCGGGGAGGCGCGGGGAGGTGGCCCCGGACCGGATCCGGCTGGATCCGGCCGGCGGCGGGCGCGGGAGGCGCGCGGGGAGGCGCTCGGGGGCGCGGCGGCGAGCTTTGGCCGG
>NC_041381.1:300700174-300708139 GCF_002162155.2 Triticum dicoccoides
TTGCGGGCTCGCGCGGGCCCGGCGCGGGCTCGCGGGCCGGCGGTGGCGGGGACGACGCAGGAGGCGACATGGCGCTCTCTGGTTGGGCGTGGGCGGCGGCGGGGTGACTTGTCGCGCCCTGATTGGGCCGGGCGACGTGTCCGGCGGACATGTCCGGCGCGGATGGACATGTCCAGCGGCGCGGGGAGGAGCGGGGCTAGGGTTAGGGGTGGATTTGATCCGGAATTTCGGGGGAGGAGGTGTTTATATAGGTAGAGGGAGCTAGGAGTGTCCAAATGAGGTGCGGTTTTCGCCCACACGATCGTGGTCGAACGACCGAGAGCGTGGAGGGGAGTTTGCTGGGTTTTGGGCCACTTTGGAGGGGGTGTTGGGCTGCAAACAAAAGAGGCCTTTACGGTTACCCGGTTAACCGTTGGAGTATCAAACGACCTCCAAATGGCACGAAACTTGACAAGCGGTCTACCGGTGCTGTACCAAGGCCACTTGACAAGCCTCGGGTCATTCCGAGAAAGTTTAATACCCGCACAAGAGAAGAGGCAAAAAGGGGAACGCCGGATGACGTAGAAGCGCCGGATTGCAAAACGGACAACGGGGAAAAGGCTCGGATGCATGAGACGAACACGTATGCAAAATGAAATGCACATGATGACATGATATGAAATGCATATGATGACATGATAAAATGCAACAGGCAAGCAAATGACAAGGCAACTACGGCGAATAACTGGAGGACACCTGGCGCATCGAATCTGGGGCGTTACATTATGAAAACTATTCGAATAAAGATTGGACCATGGCGTGATATCGTAAAAGCTGTCGGCAATTTAGATTTGTGGAAAATTATACTCTCTACGGTGGTATGTGGAATTTGTTCTGCAGAGCCGGACACGATCCTTGTATTCTAATTCTTCTATGGAGTATTCGGAGAAGGAACCCGCCTTGCAATAAGGAAGACAATTTGTGTGCCGGACTCATTGTCATTGAAGCCTTGTTCAGGGGCTACTGAGGGAGTCCTGGATTAAGGGGTCCTCGGACAGCCGGAGTATATACTTTGGCCGGACTGTTGGACTATGAAGATACAAGATTGAAGACTTCGTCCCGTGTCCGGATGGGACTCTTCTTTGCGTTGAAGGCAAGCTTGGATATTCGGATATGTAGATTTCCTTCTCTGTAACCGACTCTGTGTAACCCTAGCCCCCTCCGGTGTCTATATAAACCGGAGGGTTTAGTCTGTAGGACAACAACAATCAGAATCATAGGCTAGCTTCTAGGGTTTTAGCCTCTACGATCTTGTGGTAGATCAACTCTTGTAATACTCATATCATCATGATCAGTCAAACAGGAAGTAGGGTATTACCTCCATCGAGAGGGCCCGAACCTGGGTAAACATCGCGTCCCCTGCCTCCTGTTACCATTAGCTTTAGATGCACAGTTCGGGATCCCCTACCCGAGATCCGTCGGTTTTGACACCGACAGGGGGCAACGGGTCTTCTCCTCCTCCTCCTCCTTGTCTTCGGTGGAGGAGTGCGTCTCGGCGTCTTGAGAAGTCACGTCCGAAGCACCCTTGCATCAGAGACCATCTCTGGTCCCCTTGGCCGCCTTCTTGGCTTTCTTCTCCGAAACCTCATAAGGCGCTGGAAAAAGCACCTTCGTCAGAAGAGGCGTCTCTGGATCTTCGGGTAGCGGAGCCAAATAGTCAATCTGCTCCGCTATTGTTACCCAGGCCTGAAAGATTGGCATGGAGGCTTAGGTTCCTCCCACAGATATGCTGGTAAAAGGTATACCTTGTAAACATGAACGAACTTCCCAGATTAGCCCAAAGTTTTGCGGTAAGCCCGCGATCTTCGGACATGGGTGGTGGTACCTCGCTGGCCTTAAAAAGCACCTTACATATGTCTTCGTGTGTCGTATCGAAGAGCTCCAGCAACGTCTGGTGCTTGGCCGGGTCGAACTCCCACAAATTACAAGTCCGGCTCTGGCATGGAAGAATCCGCCGGAAGAGCATAACCTGGACCATGTTGACAAGCTTGATTTTCTTGCCTATCATGTTCTGGACACATGTCTGGAGCCCAATCACTTCTTCCGATGAACCCCAGGCTAAACCCTTCTCTCGCCAGGAGGTGAGCCATATGGAGACTCCGGATCGGAATTCGGGGGTCGCCGCCCAGTTGGTGCCGCGCGGCTCGGTGATCTAGAACCACCCCGATTGCCACCCCTTTACAGTCTCCACAAAGTAGCCTTCGGGTCAGGTGACATTGGGCATCTTCCCCACCATGGCACCTCCGCACTCCGCTTGTTGGCCGCTCAACACCTTTGTATCCACATTGAAGGTCTTCAGCCATAGGCCGAAGTGAGGTGGGATGCGGAGGAAGGCCTCACAGACGAAAATAAATGTCGAGATGTTGAGGATGGAGTTGGGGGCCAAGTCGTGGAAGTCCAGCCAGTAGTAGAACATCAGTTCGCGGACGAATGGGTGGATGGGGAATCCCAGCCCGAGGACGAAGTGGGAGAGAAACACCACCCTTTCTTGGGGCTCCGGGGTAGGGATGATCAGCCCCTTGGCCGGAAGCCGATGAGCAATGTCTTCGCACAAGTACCCAGCCTCCCGGAGCTTCTTGATGTCCTCCTTCTTGACGGAGGAGGCCATCCACTTGCCTCCAGCTCCGGATCTGGACATGATTGGAGTGCTTTTTGGGCAGAGGAGATGGGTGCTTGGGCGCTGGAGCTTGAGAATGAATGAGAAGAGGAAGAAGAGGGCGTGGGTGAAAGAGGGGAATCCTTATCCCTTTATAAAGGCAGTAAAATTTATGAGCCTCCCCACTCGCCCTAAAGCTCGCTTATTTCCCAAGCGTCGTGCTGTCGGATTTCGGGTTCCGGCAGACCCTTGAGGTTCGAACACTGGGGTGCGCGCGGAGATTCAACCCTCTACCGGCTCGCTCCTCGCCGAATCGCTAGGACCTAAACTACCAAACTGGACAGCACAAGAGACACAAGATTTATACTGGTTCAGGCCACCATTGTGGTGTAATAGCCTACTCCAGTGTGTGGTGTGGTGGATTGCCTCTTGGGCTTGATGATGAACAATACAAAGGGAGAACAGCCTCGCGAGGGTCTGTTCTTGGCTGGCGCGATGAACTGCTAGGGGGAGTTCAGTCGCCTCTCTCTCTCTCTCTCTATGTGTCTTCCTATCCTTGTTCTCTCGATGCCCTACCTTGCAGGTGGCTAGTCCTATTTATAGGCAAAGGCCCTGGGCCTCTTCCCAAATATTGAGCGGGAAGGGCGCCAACAATTGGCCATTTTGAAGGGGAACAGCGGGTACACTTATCCTGACTAAAGTTGGTCCTCGCCTGTCAAAGGCTCTGGTGATGACGCCGGCTTGGGCTCCACAATGACTTCCTTCCAGCCGTTGGGCTGGTCTTGGTCTTGTTGCACCGAAATGGACGCCTTTGCTTGATGCTCTCGCCTGCGCTTGCTCCCTTTGCACCAAAGAGGAAAGGAGGACATTGCGCGGGCTGGCGCCCGACTGGCACCCTTGGTCGTCATGGCTTGCATCATGGGCACCTTGCGAGGTACCCTGCCTTGAACTCTCCGCCTCCTCATGAGCCAGCCTGACGAGGCCGTGCCTGAGGAAGCTCCTTGTCGTCTGCCCCGCGAGGCTTGGCCCCTCGCGAGGGTCTTGAGCTTGCGTTGATGAAGATGGGCTGTGCTGGGCCTCCTTTGAGCCACGCCGCAGGCTGCAGGCAGGCAATTCTGGGGACCCCCATTCCCAGAACGCCGACAGTAGCCCCCGGGCCCACGGCGCGCCCGAACTTGGCTGAGCAGAGAGGCGAAAGGGCAAGTGCAAAGCGCCGCGGGTCCTAACAGCCTGCGGCCTTGGGTGCTGTGTGGTAGTTGATTGGACGTGGGCGCCTCTGCAACCGCATGAGTTGATAAAAGAGCGGCATCTCCCTTGCCTCCTTTATTTCCTCCGGTTGCTGCCCAGATCCCCTTTCTTGCGCCTCTCCTCCCTGCTTCCAAAATCTTCAGATCTACTCCGCCTGCGTGCCCTAGCCAGTCATGGCGCCTCGCCAAACCCCGGCCGGAGCTTGGTACTCGCCTGCCTTGGACCCGCCAAATGTGTCGGGGGCGAGCCTTGCCCTGGTGCGCTAGATGGCGGAGGCGCAGGGAATCGACGGGACGAAGGCGTTCAAGGCCGGCTCTGACGTCCCTGAAGGTCGAGGGAGCACGTTCTATCCGCTCTTCGTGAGCGCCATCGTCGCCGGTCTGGTGCCTCCCTTTTCTGAGTTCTTCTTCTCTGTCCTCCGCCACTACAATATTCAAGCTCTGCACCTCCATCCCAACTCCATCCTTCTTCTGGCGATCTTCGCCTACTATTGTGAGGCTCACATAGGGGTGAAGCCCTCGGTGGCCTTGCTACCCCACTACTTCTCCCTCCGGACCTCCCGTGGTTCCGCCTCAGCGTGCGCGAGCTTTGTCGCGTACGGCGGCTCCATTGCCATATCGAACCCTGGGAAGAGGATTGAGGGCTTCAGGAGCAAGTGGGTCTTGGTGGATGCTAGGCATACCCATCCTCGGCCGATCCTGCCCATGGAGCACCCCGCGAGTTCCGACAACTGGTCCCGAGTGGAGCTTCTGGATCCTTGCACGAAGCTGGTGTTGGAGAAGATGGACGCAGATCTGAGGCCGGCCAGCGTGGCGGCGGCGAAGCTGACCGGTGTGTCGCTGCTGAGGAAGTTCCTGGAGCATCAACTGGCTCCGCTCCGTCAGTACTCGCTTCCGATGTGGAGGCCTCACTCGAGCCCCATGGTCTTGGCCGACGAGGATCTGGCTGCGGTCCTCCAGTCCTTGGTTGGGGGCGACGTGGCGAGGCTGGAGGGCGCTCCTACGCCCCTGTTCCTTCGCGAGGATTGAGAGCAGGTAGTGGGGTCCATGCCTGTCTTCAACGGGGACGGGCCCATGCCCGTGGAGGCTCCACAGGACCTGGTGGACGTGTCCTTGGACGACTCCAGCGAAGAGAAGGAAGAAGGGGAGCAGGAAGAGGGGGTTGACTCAGAGGCGGAGTCAAGAGCTCCTCCCCTTCGGCGCAGGTCCCGCACTCTCCGCCTCCCTCAGAGTGACAATGACGAGGATGAGGGTGAGCGGGGCGGCGGGAGCCTGCCTCCGATCCCGAAGAAGGACCGGACTGGGCTGGTCCCCCGCGGGTCTGCCCTGGCCCCGGTGCGATCCGCAGGCGCGCCTCCTGCTCCCGAGCCCCTTGAAGCCGACCCTTGCAGCCGGCTCTCGGGCTTTAAGTACGGCCGGAGGCTGCTCGAGTCCACCAGCAATGACATGTAAGTGCCTGCTTCTCGTCTTGATTATTGCTCTGTCAACGAGACCTGGTGCCCATATCCTTCGGCCAGGCTGGCGCCCGCGGCAAAGAAGCCGAAGGGAGCTCCTGAGGTCCCATCCGTGCCAATGCCTCTGCCCGAGAAATAAGGTGATCGTGACGCGCAGGCCTCTCCTACCCGAGCGTCCTCGCGAGGCCAGGCTGAGCCCGCTGGGGCGAGCTCAGCCCCCTTGACCCAGGCGACTCCCGAGGTGCCCTTGCTTGACACTGCCTCCACTGCCGTCGCGGCGCTGCTGGTTCCGCCTCAAGGCACAGTGGTCACACAGCCTTCTTCTCCTCCTACTCCACCGACTGCTGCTTCTCCGAATACTGTTCTAGATCGCGCCATTGCCGGACTGGACCGTCTGCGGTAGGATCTTCTGGGCGCCGACCCCCGTCTGGTGGCCGGGCGGTTGGAGCTGGCTTCTGGCTGGATTCGCTCCGACGCTTCGATACGGGAGGCGCTGGTCCAGGCCTCGCGGCTTGCGACGATGAGAAACAGGCCGTCCATGAGGCGAAGGTTGCCTGCGATGCTACCCTGGGGGAGGCAGCTAGCGTCCAAGGTCGTTGTGAGGCGCTGGAGAGCGAGCTGAAGGGCCTGCAGAACCAGCTTGTCGAGGAGGCCCGCCTCTGCCAAGAGTAGGAGGAAAGCATGAAGGTTCGCGAGGCGGCCATCAAGGACCGGGAGGCCAAGCTCAAGAGGCGTCGTGGCCGCCTAGGCGTGCTGGAGCAAGAGCTGGAGGCGAGGAAGGTTGAGCCGGACGGCAAGGCCCGGGTTCTCGCCGAGGATCGCGTGGCCTTCGCGGATATGGAAGAGAAGGCTTGCACTTCGCTGAAGACGCTTTATGACAGCGGCTGTCACAACCTAGCTAGTCATGCATTAGAGTGTTGCATCATGTTTACTCTTTCATCAGAAACTTGAAATGGGGATGACAGAACCCCCAGTCCCCTCTGAAACCAGCTAGGGTTTACTAAAATAATTTTCAATGAACCTGAAATGCCCTTCTAAAATGTCCATCATTTTTGTCTTGGTTCAGAACCTCTGCCAAAAGTGGTGCACATTTTCCTAGGCCATCTTAGGGTTTTTGAATTAATTCATAAATATTTGAATTTGGGCATTTAAAATAATATAAAATATTTAAATGCTCAAATATCTCCAAACTAAAATGTTTCATGTTGGAAATAATCCAACTATGGGCCAGGAATAGTTTGGTGATTTTTGAACTAGCCTAGGTATTTTATTTAATTCAACAAAGTTGCAGAAGTATTAGAAAAACAGAAAACAGAAAAATATATAAAGGGAGAAGCTTACCTGGGCTCCTCCCTGTGCGGCCCAGCCAGCTGGCTGGCCCAGCCAGCAGCCGGCCCAGCCCACCTCCCTCCTCTGTCGTCTTCGTCCCGACAGAGGGAGGGGAGTGTGGCCGGCGCGCGCGCGCCACCGCGCCACGCCACCTGCTCGCCTGCTTGCCTGCCCTCCCCTCCTCGCTCGACGCCCTGGACGACTCCACGCCTCTCCCCCTGCTCTCTCTCACTCTCCCCCGGCTCTCCTCTCCTCTCCCTCGCTCTCTCTCTCTCACGGCCGAACACCACCGTCGCCGCCGTTCGCCATAGCCATCGTCTCCGGCCACCCCTCGCTCCCCCGACTAGCTCAGAAGCTCCGCCTCGACTCCCTCTTCCTCCCAACCGCTCCACGGGTCCCCGGAAGCCCTGCATCGCCGCCACGTCGCCGTTCCCCTCTTCGGGCTCCGACCGTCGTCGCCGTCGAATTCACCGTCACCAGCGCGTCCCCGAGCCCGCTAACCATCCCTGCAGCTCCGCGGTGAGCCCCCGGATCGTTTCCCCCTTCTTCCCTGGTCTCTTTCGACTTCTAGGCCCTAGCCCCACCTCGGCCGAGAGCTCCACGCCGCCGGCGATGTCGCCGTCGTGGCCACGGTCGCCGTAGCGCCCAACCGAGCACACCATCGTGCTCCCCACCTCACCAGGAGCACGCAACACGCACCAACGCCTCCCCAAACCCCCTGCAACACTGATCCCGACCGCACCCGAACTCCGGCCGCCGCAGCCGAGCTCGCCGCCGTCAACTCCGGCCACCCCGAGCCCAACCACCACCACCAATAGTCGCGGCTCAACCTCAGCAACACGTAGATGCCTTCCGCCGTCCATTTGGTTGCCGGAATGGCAAAAAGCACTTTCGCCGCCGTCTCGGGCCTCGCCGGCGTCATGTCGCCGGTGGGGTTTGACTTGTCCGACCTGGGGTTTGACCCCCCAGGGTCACTGACGCGTGGGCCCTGTCGGCCAGGTGGTTAGGTTAGCGCTAACTACTGTTAGTCAACCCCCCCTGACACTGACAGTGGGCCCCAGCGCCACTAACCCCTAATTAGGATTAATTTAATCCTGTTTAACCCCCCCTATCACTGACGTGTGGGCCCCACACGTCAGGTTTGACCTCAGCCAGCCACAGTTGACCACTGACGTCATGCTGACGTCATGCTGACGCAATAATTATATTTCTGGAATTAAATTAAATCAGGAAATTCCAGAATATTATTTAAACTTCAAAAATTCATAACTTTTATTCTGTAACTCCAAATTGGACAAAT
>NC_041381.1:300710295-300729501 GCF_002162155.2 Triticum dicoccoides
GAGTCCTGTTAGCCCGCTACAGCCCGGTTTACCGGAGTCCTGCTAGCCCAGTGCTACAGCCCGGACCCACTTGCTGATGACCGACACGTTCGAAGCTGGGTCATGGATGCCTGTCCCTGTAAGTCTGTGCCACTTTGGGTTTACGACTAGTCATGTCAGCCCGGGCTCTTTATCATATAGATGCTAGCGACACTATCATATACGTGAGCCAACAGGCGCAAACGGTCCCGGGAAAAGGTAAGACGACACCCGTGGGGATACCGTGCGTGAGGCCGCAAGGTGATATGAGGTGTTACCAGCTAGATCGATGTGACATCGAGTCGGGGTCCTGACAGCGTTGGCATCAGAGCCGGACTGCCTGTAGGTTCTCCAAGCCAAACTGGTCGATGTTGAGTCTAGAAATTCTTTAGTTATATGTAGGGGAATTGTTTGTGGGTTGGAACGTAAGGCTCTTTTTACTTCTTATACCTTATGACTTTCTGATCTGAGTCAGTCCATTCTTCCACCGGGGGTTAAGGAATTAGGATCTATTCCTCTATCAGGATCACGTGTTACTAATCAGTAGTACCTTATAAGTTTGATGGTTACAAGCCTAGTTCAGTTCTACTACCACATTATGTTGCCAGAATGGTTTCAGAACTTTGATATGGTGATGTTGAGTGTGTACGAAATCCTTTGTCAAATGTCTCAAATCCTTTTGAGCATTTACAGCTGTTATGCTGCCGAAATTTTGCTAGAAATTCTAATGCCTTTGCATTATGATTGTGCTTTCAGATGGCCACTCGCGACCTCAATCAAGTGGTTCGCCTGACTCGCTGCCTAGATGTACCCGGCCATACTGCCAAGTTGGTCAGGGTAATGACTGAGGCTGGATACCGCTGGTATCCTGAGTACACGGTCGAAGAGCAATTCCGAGATTTTAATCAAAGCCAGTATCTCTACACTGTCAGGATATTTCCATCTTATCCTGGATCCACCGAGCCTCTTCACTGCTCCTATGGACTCGGGGTTACTATTGAGATGGCTGTGCAGGACGCCGCCTACTCTATGATGACCATTATGCGAGTCAGATCTGGGTTATTTCGGGACTCTGATTTCCGGTATATGCCAGGATCACTTCCGGGAGCACAAGGGTATCTCCAGGCTATCTATGCTGACTCCACTCAGGAGGATTCACGGACTCGCACCACTGCTGAGATGCTCGAGGATAAGGACCGTGAAAATCGGGCCTTAAGGCTAGAGCTCTTCAACACCCGTGCTGACCACTGGGCCACTTTGACTCGGTTCGCACCGGCGGTGCAAGCTGGATTCTCAGATATGCGCGATCTCTATCCTGTGAGATCTGCTCTGCCAGACGTGATGGTTTGGCGTGATGTAGGAGGCATCACCCCACCTCGCGGTCCCCGCAGGCCACCGTTTGTTGGTCCAAGGCCTCATCCTAGCCCCTATGGTCCACAAGCTCCGCGAGACCGTCTGTTTCCAGATGATCATGTTGAGCTCCCAGGCTATGGAGGTGACTTCTACGAGGACTACTACGGATCGGTCTGAGTTAGTGGTAGTATCACTAGTTTGCACTAGCTGTGTCGTCTATCGTTCCGCGTGACTCGTGGGATATGACCTAGTTTGTACTCCTTCCGGAGGTGTAGAAAAATAATGTATAGGAGCTTGGAATGCCTCCGATGAGATGTAATCCTCTTTTCACCGTAATAGTACCTTGTTTGGTCTTGTACTAAACTCTGTATGGTGTGTATGACGATGGAATAAAAGAAGCAGTTCTGTTTTACCATGTCATACGGATGATCATCTTGCATTTCGAGTTATTCCTTGCATTTTTATCCTATGTCGGAATTTTATCATCCTGACTAAATCATTGTCTTGTTTACCTAGGATGGTCAACACGCGCGCTAACCCTGCTTCTCAAGAGCAGGCCGAAGGCAGTGAAGCCAGGGATGCAAATCTGCCTCATCCTCCTTCACTAGCCGAGGTTATGATGGAAGCTGAGAGAAACAAGCGGGAGACAAACCGTTTGTTGGAGCGTATTGAACAGAATACAACACACCATCAGAGGGCTAACGTGGTGTCACTCAGTGATTTTATCAAATTGCATCCACCCACGTTCCACCACTCCGTCGAGCCTCTCGACGCTGATGACTGGCTTCGCAGTATCTCTCACAAACTGCGTTCCGCGCTGGTAGCGGAGGCTGACAAGGTCACCTTTGCTGCATATCATCTTGAAGGCCCCGCCAGTCTATGGTGGGAGAATTATGGAGCTATGCGCCCAGCGGGCCATGTCACTACTTGGGCTGAATTCAGCGAGGCTTTCCGTGAACATCACATTCCGGAGGGTCTCATGGACCGTAAACGTGAAGAATTTTGCAGTTTCACCCAAGGCCGACTTTCTGTGGATGCCTATAGCAGGGAGTTTGGTAATCTCGCCCGATATGCAACTGAGGAAGTTTCTACTGACGCCAGGAAGCAAGCAAGGTTCCGTAAGGGCCTTAGTCCTGAGCTTCGCCGCGACCTCCGTCTGCATGAGTGTACATCTTTCTCGAAACTTGTCAACAAAGCCATTAGTGCTGAAACTGGTCAGACTGACTATGACGCAACACGCAAGCATGGCCGTGACATGGGTTCCTCATCCGGTGCTGGTCCTCAGAAGCGCCGCGTGTGGGTGCCCAACACCGCCCTGCCACCCAGGTTCACACCGAGGCCATCCTTCCAGGCGCCTCACCCCGTTCAACAGTCTGCTCCAGCCAAGCCCTATGGGGGTTCAACTAACAATGCTCCTCCACGTACCAGTTCCGTGACTTGTTTCAAGTGTGGGGAATCGGGTCACTATATGCGTGAGTGTCCCCAGACCAACCCCAATCAATCTGCTAAAGCTGTTGGCCGTGGCAAGCCGACAGGGAAAGTGTTTCATGCTAAACCGGTCACCGCTTCACGTGGCCATGTCAACTGTATCTCTGCCGAAGAAGCTCAAGAGGATCCCAACGTCGTTCTCGGTACGCTTCTTGTTAATTGCCACCCGGCATCTGTTCTTTTCGATACAGGAGCCTCTCATTCTTTTATATCCGAAAGTTATGCTCGATTGCATAACGTTGCATTCTGTGACATGCCATCCACTATGGAAATCTCTACTCCTGGTTCTAGATGGCAGACCTCTAGGGTAAGCTATGGAAATGAGATCCAAGTCGACAGACTTGTTTTCCTCGCGTCTTTGATAGCCCTTAAATCTTCAGATATTAATATCATTCTGGGTATGGACTGGATGTCGGCTCATCATGCCCAAATTGATTGCTTCTCTAGGACTGTTCAACTCACCCATCCTTCGGGGAAGATAGTCCATGTCTTGACCCGAATAGCCAAGCGACAATTATATTCTCTTAACGCCAGCCCTTTGCCAGACCTTGAGGACGTTCCGGTAGTCCGTGACTTCCCGGATGTCTTTCCAGAGGAATTGCCAGGTGTTCCACCTGACAGGGATGTTGAGTTTGTAATAGACCTCATTCCAGGAACCGTTCCGATTGCTAGAAGACCTTATAAGATGGCACCCCTAGAACTAGCCGAGCTTAAGAAACAACTCGATGAGTCCTTGAAAAAGGGTTTCATCTGACCTAGCTCATCTCCGTGGGCTTGCCCCGTCCTATTCGTCAAGAAGAAGGATGGTACGGACCGGATGGTTGTAGATTACCGACCTATCAATTTGGTCACAATCAAGAACAAATATCCGCTTCCCAGGATCAACGACCTGTACGATCAGCTCGCTGGATCCTCAGTCTTTTCCAAAGTGGATTTGAGGTTGGGCTACCATCAAATCAAAATCAGAAACGGGGACATTCCTAAAACGGCCTTTGTTACTCGTTATGGCCAATACGAGTACACCGTCATGTCCTTCGGATTAACCAACGCTCCAGCCACCTTTTCTCGGTTAATGAACTCAATCTTCATGGAGTATTTGGATAAATTCGTCGTGGTTTACCTCGATGATATACTCATCTACTCCAAGAACGAGGAAGAACATGCCGAACATCTAAGGCTAGTGTTGCAGAAACTTCGAGAGCATCGCCTTTATGCCAAATTTTCTAAATGTGAATTCTGGTTGTCAGAAGTGACCTATCTGGGTCATGTAATATCTGGTAAAGGTATTGCTGTTAACCCCGAGCGAGTTCAAGCCGTCCTTAACTGGACTCCACCTGAATCGGTCAAGCAAGTTCGGAGTTTTCTAGGCTTAGCGAGCTATTGTCGTCGCTTTGTCGAGAACTTCTCCAAAGTTGCCAAACCTCTAACCGAACTCCTCAAGAAAGATAAGAAGTTCGAATGGACTCCACAATGTGAGCACAGCTTTCAGGAACTGAAAAGACGCCTGACTTCTGCTCCCGTACTGGTACCGCCAGACTTCTCCAAGGACTTTGTTATCTACTGTGACGCTTCGCGACAAGGACTAGGTTGCATTCTCATGCAAGATCGACACGTAATTGCCTACGCTTCACGGCAATTGCACCCACATGAGGAGAATTATCCCACTCATGATCTAGAGCTTGCAGCCGTAGTCTATGCACTTAAGACCTGGCGACATTACCTCCTCGGTAATCGTTGCGAAATATTCACTGATCACCAAAGTCTGAAGTATATTTTCACCCAACCGGATTTGAATCTCAAGCAGAGACGTTGGGTTGAATTGATCACCGACTTCGACTTAGGAATAACCTACACCCCAGGGAAAGCCAACGTCATGGCTGATGCGCTAAGTCGTAAATCTTATTGTAACAATCTGATGTTACAACAAAGTCAACCGCTTCTCCATGAGGAATTTCGAAAGCTTAACCTTCACATTGTTCCTCAAGGATTTCTTTCCACCTTGGTGGCGAAACCTACTCTTACGGATCAAATCATTGCTGCCCAGAAGCGAGATAAGGGAATAGCTAAGATCAAGGAGAACATTGCTAGCGGAGGTGCTAGTTGTTTCTCCACAAATGATCATGGTGTTGTGTACTTTGAGAACCGTCTAGTGGTTCCCAAGAACCAGCATCTACGGCAGTTGATCCTTAAGGAGGCTCATGAATCTCCTCTCACCATTCATCCCGGTAGCACTAAGATGTATCAGGACCTACGCCAGAGGTTCTGGTGGACTAGGATGAAGAGAGAAATTGCTTAGTATATTGCAAATTGCGACGTCTGTCGTCGTGTAAAAGCAGAGCACCAACGGCCTGCTGGCACCCTTCAACCCTTAGCTATTCTTGAATGGAAATGGGATAAAATTGGTATGGATTTCATTACCGGTTTTCCCAGGACCAAGAGAGGGAATAATGCTATTTTCGTCGTGGTCGATCGTCTTTCCAAAGTAGCCCATTTCCTACCTGTTCGAGAGAGTATAACCGCTAGTCAGCTGGCAGACTTATACATCTCCCGAATAGTGTCCCTTCATGGTGTCCCTTTGGAAATTAACTCGGATCGAGGAAGTCTTTTCACCTCTCGATTTTGGGAAAGTTTCCAAAATGCTATGGGAACCCGTCTTTCCTTTAGCACCGCTTTCCACCCTCAGTCGAGTGGTCAAGTGGAACGCGTCAACCAAGTTCTAGAAGACATGCTTCGAGCCTCTGTTATCTCATTTGGAATGGACTGGGAGAAGTGTCTTCCATTTGCCGAATTCGCTTACAACAACAGCTATCAATCTAGCTTGGGTAAAGCCCCTTTTGAAGTTCTCTATGGACGACGATGTCGAACACCCCTTAACTGGTCAGAGACCGGGGAAAGACAATTCTTTGGCCCGGATATGATTCAGGAAGCAGAAGAACAAGTTCGCATCGTTCGTGAAAAGTTGAAAACAGCCCAATCTCGTCAAAAGAGTCAATATGACCGAAAACATAAGGCTATGACTTTCGAGGTTGACGAGAAGGCTTATCTTCGGGTCACCCCTCTGAAGGGAACCCATCGTTTCGGTATCAAAGGCAAATTGGCTCCTCGTTATATTGGACCTTTTCGCATTCTTGCCAAACGAGGAGAAGTTGCCTACCAGTTGGAACTACCTCCGCACCTCTCCAGAGTTCACGATGTCTTCCACGTTTCTCAACTCAGGCGTTGCTTCTCGGATCCTATCCGTGAAGTGGACCACGAAACGCTTGATCTCCAGGATAATCTTACATATCGAGAGTACCCCATTCGTATCCTCGATCGGGCCGAGCGTACCACTCGACGCCAGAACATCAAGTTTCTCAAGGTTCAATGGTCGCACCATTCTGAGGATGAAGCAACTTGGGAAAGGGAGGATCGTCTTCGACTCGAGTACCCCGCCTTCTTCCCGGAGGAACCCAAATCTCGGGACGAGATTCTTTTGAGTGGGGGTGAGTTGTCACAACCTAGCTAGTCATGCATTAGAGTGTTGCATCATGTTTACTCTTTCATCAGAAACTTGAAATGGGGATGACAGAACCCCCAGTCCCCTCTGAAACCAGCTAGGGTTTACTAAAATAATTTTCAATGAACCTGAAATGCCCTTCTAAAATGTCCATCATTTTTGTCTTGGTTCAGAACCTCTGCCAAAAGTGGTGCACATTTTCCTAGGCCATCTTAGGGTTTTTGAATTAATTCATAAATATTTGAATTTGGGCATTTAAAATAATATAAAATATTTAAATGCTCAAATATCTCCAAACTAAAATGTTTCATGTTGGAAATAATCCAACTATGGGCCAGGAATAGTTTGGTGATTTTTGAACTAGCCTAGGTATTTTATTTAATTCAACAAAGTTGCAGAAGTATTAGAAAAACAGAAAACAGAAAAATATATAAAGGGAGAAGCTTACCTGGGCTCCTCCCTGTGCGGCCCAGCCAGCTGGCTGGCCCAGCCAGCAGCCGGCCCAGCCCACCTCCCTCCTCTGTCGTCTTCGTCCCGACAGAGGGAGGGGAGTGTGGCCGGCGCGCGCGCGCCACCGCGCCACGCCACCTGCTCGCCTGCTTGCCTGCCCTCCCCTCCTCGCTCGACGCCCTGGACGACTCCACGCCTCTCCCCCTGCTCTCTCTCACTCTCCCCCGGCTCTCCTCTCCTCTCCCTCGCTCTCTCTCTCTCACGGCCGAACACCACCGTCGCCGCCGTTCGCCATAGCCATCGTCTCCGGCCACCCCTCGCTCCCCCGACTAGCTCAGAAGCTCCGCCTCGACTCCCTCTTCCTCCCAACCGCTCCACGGGTCCCCGGAAGCCCTGCATCGCCGCCACGTCGCCGTTCCCCTCTTCGGGCTCCGACCGTCGTCGCCGTCGAATTCACCGTCACCAGCGCGTCCCCGAGCCCGCTAACCATCCCTGCAGCTCCGCGGTGAGCCCCCGGATCGTTTCCCCCTTCTTCCCTGGTCTCTTTCGACTTCTAGGCCCTAGCCCCACCTCGGCCGAGAGCTCCACGCCGCCGGCGATGTCGCCGTCGTGGCCACGGTCGCCGTAGCGCCCAACCAAGCACACCATCGTGCTCCCCACCTCACCAGGAGCACGCAGCACGCACCAACGCCTCCCCAAACCCCCTGCAACACTGATCCCGACCGCACCCGAACTCCGGCCGCCGCAGCCGAGCTCGCCGCCGTCAACTCCGGCCACCCCGAGCCCAACCACCACCACCAATAGTCGCGGCTCAACCTCAGCAACACGTAGATGCCTTCCGACGTCCATTTGGTTGCCGGAATGGCAAAAAGCACTTTCGCCGCCGTCTCGGGCCTCGCCGGCGTCATGTCGCCGGTGGGGTTTGACTTGTCCGACCTGGGGTTTGACCCCCCAGGGTCACTGACGCGTGGGCCCTGTCGGCCAGGTGGTTAGGTTAGCGCTAACTACTGTTAGTCAACCCCCCCTGACACTGACAGTGGGCCCCAGCGCCACTAACCCCTAATTAGGATTAATTTAATCCTGTTTAACCCCCCCTATCACTGACGTGTGGGCCCCACACGTCAGGTTTGACCTCAGCCAGCCACAGTTGACCACTGACGTCATGCTGACGTCATGCTGACGCAATAATTATATTTCTGGAATTAAATTAAATCAGGAAATTCCAGAATATTATTTAAACTTCAAAAATTCATAACTTTTATTCTGTAACTCCAAATTGGACAAATTATATATGAAAAATGATCAGAAAAATCCAATCTATCCATCTGTACTATTTTCATGCATGATCAAACAAGTTAAATTGATGTTTTAAGCAGAACAAGAAAAGGCACTTTAAAAGGCCATATTTGAATTTGAAATTTGAATCCTTGATTCAAATTTGTTCAAACACCCCTGGTTTTAGTTGCATTAGCCCAATACACTCATATTGCCATGTTTCATGCATGCATCATATTGTTGCACATTGTTTGGTGATGCTTGTGTATCGATGCCCTTGCGACAGGTTCTGTCCCTGAGGAGTACCGTGATTACCCTAACGAAGAACCGTATCAGTGCATCGAACCATCAGGCAAGCAACCAACCATTTGATCATATCGATACAATCCCATGTTCTCGCTCCTGCTCTCTTTTACTGCATTAAGACAACGCGATTCAAACTGCTGTGTGCTACGGTAGTTGAACCCATTTCCTCTGCATGACCTATCATTGCCACAGTAACTAGATGAAACTCACTAGCATGTGTAGGAGTTGATTGAGCCATATGTATGTGTTGTTCCTACCTTGCTATGCCTGCTATGCTTAGAGTCGTGTCAGGTCTGGTTCATCTGGGTGATGGGCTAGAGTGAAATGATTATGTCGGTAATGAGAGTGGTGTGGTGAACACAATTTGGTAAAGGTATCGATGAGAGGCCATGTAGGAGTACATGGTGGGTTGTTTCATTGAAGCCGACCTTAAGCACTGAGATCTGTATGCGTGATTTAAGATACAGCTACTACCATGCATTGGGCCCTGAAATATGACCCCGCTCGACTTCTTATTCACCCTAGCTCTCTGTCCAGGAGTTGCAAGTAGTTTCTGGTGTTTGTAGCCTACTGGAGGCCGTGGACAGCGCTGACCGTAGGGGTGGGCTGTGATGCGGTAGGTACGTGGCCGGGTGTACCGAATACCCGTTAGGTATCTCGGGAACCCTGTTCACATCGTTCGGGGCCGTATGGGAAACCCCGGCCGGACTCCCTGCGGATGGAACCTGAATAGGCGATAAACCTGTACTAGAGGCTTAAGTGTTTAGGTAGGTCGTGGTCTACACCCACGTCGGCTTTCGCTTGAAGTCTGCCGAGCACATGTCATGTGCAGACGCTTAGTGGTGGAAACATGTATGAAGAAGTACACCCCTGCAGGGTTATCATAATCTATTCGAATAGCCGCGTCCGCGGTAAAGGACTACTTGGTTGCCTATACAGTTCATAGACAAGTAAATGGAAACTGTTAAAAGCCTCAAGATAAGTGTGAGTGCCGAGGATGGCTCTTCCGTAGGAAGACGGAGGTGGATCCTCGGTAGTGTATTGAAGTGGTGAGTAGTGGACTCGTGTGCGCAAAACCATTTCAAGTTGGAGTATCGTAGTATAGTCTAGCCAAGAGTCAAAGCTGGCTTGCTGCAATAACTCCACCAACCCTTCTTGATACTAAGCATGTATGTAGGATCTGATGTAAGTCTTGCTGAGTACCTTTGTACTCATGTTGCTATAATTTACATTTTTACAGAAGACGCTGCAACCCCTTCTGATGGGTTCTATGTAGACGTTGACATCAACGAGTAGGCTAAAGACCCAGGTGGTGACCCTGAGCTTGTGAAGGACCACGTAGTATAGCTAGGCTTTCCAAGCCTCTTTTATTTTATTAGTTGTCTGTACTCAGACAAGTTACTTCCGCTGCTGGTTTGTATGACTGTATGACTTGTATGTTGGGTCGTGAGACCCGTACCTTTGTGTATGTTATGTATGGCTCCCTGAGCCTTAAATAAAGTACTTGTGTCGTAGAGTCATGTTGTGATGCTTCGTTGTATTTGCACATATCGAGCATATTGTGTGTATGATTGAAATGCTTGCTATGTGTGGGATCTGACTATCTAGTTGTTTATCTTTAGTAGCCTCTCTTACCGGGAAATGTCTCCTAGTGTTACCGCTGAGCCATGGTAGCTTGCTACTGCTCTGGAACACTTAGGCTGGCCGGCATGTGTCCTTCTTCGTTCCTGTGTCTGTCCCTTCTGGGAAATGTCACGCTTTGAGTACCGAAGTCCTGTTAGCCCGCTACAGCCCGGTTTACCGGAGTCCTGCTAGCCCAGTGCTACAGCCCGGACCCACTTGCTGATGACCGACACGTTCGAAGCTGGGTCATGGATGCCTGTCCCTGTAAGTCTGTGCCACTTTGGGTTTACGACTAGTCATGTCAGCCCGGGCTCTTTATCATATGGATGCTAGCGACACTATCATATACGTGAGCCAAAAGGCGCAAACGGTCCCGGGCCAAGGTAAGGCGACACCCGTGGAGATACCGTGCGTGAGGCCGCAAAGTGATATGAGGTGTTACCGGCTAGATCGATGTGACATCGAGTCGGGGTCCTGACAGCGTTGGCATCAGAGCCGGACTGCCTGTAGGTTCTCCAAGCCAAACTGGTCGATGTTGAGTCTAGAAATTCTTTAGTTATATGTAGGGGAATTGTTTGTGGGTTGGAACGTAAGGCTCTTTTACTTCTTTATCTTATGACCTTCTGATCTGAGTCAGTCCATTCTTCCACCGGGGGTTAAGGAATTAGGATCTATACTCTCTATCAGGATCAACGACCTGTATGATCAGCTCGCTGGATCCTCAGTCTTCTCCAAGATGGATTTGAGGTTGGGCTACCATCAAATCAAAATCAGAAACGGGGACATTCCTAAAACGGCCTTTGTTACTCGTTATGGCCAATACGAGTACACCGTCATGTCCTTCGGTTTAACCAACGCTCCAGCCACCTTTTCTCGGTTAATGAACTCAATCTTCATGGAGTATTTGGATAAATTCGTCGTGGTTTACCTCGATGATATACTCATCTACTCCAAGAACGAGGAAGAACATGCCGAACATCTAAGGCTAGTGTTGAAGAAACTTCGAGAGCATCGTCTTTATGCCAAATTTTCTAAATGTGAATTTTGGTTGTCAGAAGTGACCTATCTGGGTCATGTAATATCTGGTAAAGGTATTGCTGTTAACCCTGAGCGAGTTCAAGCCGTCCTTAATTGGACTCCACCTGAATCGGTCAAGCAAGTTCGGAGTTTTCTGGGCTTAGCGAGCTATTGTCGTCGCTTTGTCGAGAACTTCTCCAAGGTTGCCAAACCTCTAACCGAACTCCTCAAGAAAGATAAGAAGTTCGAATGGACTCCACAATGTGAGCACAGCTTTCAGGAACTGAAAAGACGCCTGACCTCTGCTCCCGTACTGGTACCGCCAGACTTCTCCAAGGACTTTGTTATCTACTGCGACGCTTCGCGACAAGGACTAGGTTGCATTCTCATGCAAGATCGACACGTAATTGCCTACGCTTCACGGCAATTGCACCCACATGAGGAGAATTATCCCACTCATGATCTAGAGCTTGCAGCCGTAGTCTATGCACTTAAGACCTGGCGACATTACCTCCTCGGTAATCGTTGCGAAATATTCACTGATCACCAAAGTCTGAAGTATATTTTCACCCAACCGGATTTGAATCTCAGGCAGAGACGTTGGGTTGAATTGATCACAGACTTCGACTTAGGAATAACCTACACCCCAGGGAAAGCCAACGTCATGGCTGATGCGCTAAGTCGTAAATCTTATTGTAACAATCTGATGTTACAACAAAGTCAACCGCTTCTCCATGAGGAATTTCGAAAGCTTAACCTTCACATTGTTCCTCAAGGATTTCTTTCCACCTTGGTGGCGAAACCTACTCTTACGGATCAAATCATTGCTGCCCAGAAGCGAGATAAGGGAATAGCTAAGATCAAGGAGAACATTGCTAGCGGAGGTGCTAGTTGTTTCTCCACAAATGATCATGGTGTTGTGTACTTTGAGAACCGTCTAGTGGTTCCCAAGAACCAGCATCTACGGCAGTTGATCCTTAAGGAGGCTCATGAATCTCCTCTCACCATTCATCCCGGTAGCACTAAGATGTATCAGGACCTACGCCAGAGGTTCTGGTGGACTAGGATGAAGAGAGAAATTGCTTAGTATATTGCAAATTGCGACGTCTGTCGTCGTGTAAAAGCAGAGCACCAACGGCCTGCTGGCACCCTTCAACCCTTAGCTATTCTTGAATGGAAATGGGATAAAATTGGTATGGATTTCATTACCGGTTTTCCCAGGACCAAGAGAGGGAATAATGCTATTTTCGTCGTGGTCGATCGTCTTTCCAAAGTAGCCCATTTCCTACCTGTTCGAGAGAGTATAACCGCTAGTCAGCTGGCAGACTTATACATCTCCCGAATAGTGTCCCTTCATGGTGTCCCTTTGGAAATTAACTCGGATCGAGGAAGTCTTTTCACCTCTCGATTTTGGGAAAGTTTCCAAAATGCTATGGGAACCCGTCTTTCCTTTAGCACCGCTTTCCACCCTCAGTCGAGTGGTCAAGTGGAACGCGTCAACCAAGTTCTAGAAGACATGCTTCGAGCCTCTGTTATCTCATTTGGAATGGACTGGGAGAAGTGTCTTCCATTTGCCGAATTCGCTTACAACAACAGCTATCAATCTAGCTTGGGTAAAGCCCCTTTTGAAGTTCTCTATGGACGACGATGTCGAACACCCCTTAACTGGTCAGAGACCGGGGAAAGACAATTCTTTGGCCCGGATATGATTCAGGAAGCAGAAGAACAAGTTCGCATCGTTCGTGAAAAGTTGAAAACAGCCCAATCTCGTCAAAAGAGTCAATATGACCGAAAACATAAGGCTATGACTTTCGAGGTTGACGAGAAGGCTTATCTTCGGGTCACCCCTCTGAAGGGAACCCATCGTTTCAGTATCAAAGGCAAATTGGCTCCTCGTTATATTGGACCTTTTCGCATTCTTGCCAAACGAGGAGAAGTTGCCTACCAGTTGGAATACCTCCGCACCTCTCCAGAGTTCACGATGTCTTCCACGTTTCTCAACTCAGGCGTTGCTTCTCGGATCCTATCCGTGAAGTGGACCACGAAACGCTTGATCTCCAGGATAATCTTACATATCGAGAGTACCCCATTCGTATCCTCGATCAGGCCGAGCGTACCACTCGACGCCAGAACATCAAGTTTCTCAAGGTTCAATGGTCAAACCATTCTGAGGATGAAGCAACTTGGGAAAGGGAGGATCGTCTTCGACTCGAGTACCCCGCCTTCTTCCCGGAGGAACCCAAATCTCGGGACGAGATTCTTTTGAGTGGGGGTGAGTTGTCACAACCTAGCTAGTCATGCATTAGAGTGTTGCATCATGTTTACTCTTTCATCAGAAACTTGAAATGGGGATGACAGAACCCCCAGTCCCCTCTGAAACCAGCTAGGGTTTACTAAAATAATTTTCAATGAACCTGAAATGCCCTTCTAAAATGTCCATCATTTTTGTCTTGGTTCAGAACCTCTGCCAAAAGTGGTGCACATTTTCCTAGGCCATCTTAGGGTTTTTGAATTAATTCATAAATATTTGAATTTGGGCATTTAAAATAATATAAAATATTTAAATGCTCAAATATCTCCAAACTAAAATGTTTCATGTTGGAAATAATCCAACTATGGGCCAGGAATAGTTTGGTGATTTTTGAACTAGCCTAGTTATTTTATTTAATTCAACAAAGTTGCAGAAGTATTAGAAAAACAGAAAACAGAAAAATATATAAAGGGAGAAGCTTACCTGGGCTCCTCCCTGTGCGGCCCAGCCAGCTGGCTGGCCCAGCCAGCAGCCGGCCCCGCCCACCTCCCTCCTCTGTCGTCTTCGTCCCGATAGAGGGAGGGGAGTGTGGCCGGCGCGCGCGCGCGCCACCACGCCACGCCACCTGCTCGCCTGCTTGCCTGCCCTCCCCTCCTCGCTCGACGCCCTGGACGACGCCATGCCTCTCTCCCTGCTCTCTCTCACTCTCCCCCGGCTCTCCTCTCCTCTCCCTCGCTCTCTCTCTCTCTCACGGCCGAACACCACCGTCGCCGCCGTTCGCCATAGCCATCGTCTCCGGCCACCCCTCGCTCCCCCGACTAGCTCAGAAGCTCCGCCTCGACTCCCTCTTCCTCCCAACCGCTCCACGGGTCCCCGGAAGCCCTGCATCGCCGCCACGTCGCCGTTCCCCTCTTCGGGCTCCGACCGTCGTCGCCGTCGAATTCACCGTCACCAGCGCGTCCCCGAGCCCGCTAACCATTCCTGCAGCTCCGCGGTGAGCCCCCGGATCGTTTCCCCCTTCTTCCCTGGTCTCTTTCGACTTCTAGGCCCTAGCCCCACCTCGGCCGAGAGCTCCACGCCGCCGGCGATGTCGCCGTCGTGGCCACGGTCGCCGTAGCGCCCAACCGAGCACACCATCGTGCTCCCCACCTCACCAGGAGCACGCAGCACGCACCAACGCCTCCCCAAACCCCCTGCAACACTGATCCCGACCGCACCCGAACTCCGGCCGCCGCAGCTAAGCTCGCCGCCGTCAACTCCGGCCACCCCGAGCCCAACCACCACCACCAATAGTCGCGGCTCAACCTCAGCAACACGTAGATGCCTTCCGCCGTCCATTTGGTTGCCGGAATGGCAAAAAGCACTTTCGCCGCCGTCTCGGGCCTCGCCGGCGTCATGTCGCCGGTGGGGTTTGACTTGTCCGACCTGGGGTTTGACCCCCCAGGGTCACTGACGCGTGGGCCCTGTCGGCCAGGTGGTTAGGTTAGCGCTAACTACTGTTAGTCAACCCCCCCTGACACTGACAGTGGGCCCCAGCGCCACTAACCCCTAATTAGGATTAATTTAATCCTGTTTAACCCCCCCTGTCACTGACGTGTGGGCCCCACACGTCAGGTTTGACCTCAGCCAGCCACAGTTGACCACTGACGTCATGCTGACGTCATGCTGACGTCATGCTGACGCAATAATTATATTTCTGGAATTAAATTAAATCAGGAAATTCCAGAATATTATTTAAACTTCAAAAATTCATAACTTTTATTCTGTAACTCCAAATTGGACAAATTATATATGAAAAATGATCAGAAAAATCCAATCTATCCATCTGTACTATTTTCATGCATGATCAAACAAGTTAAATTGATGTTTTAAGCAGAACAAGGAAAAGCACTTTAAAAGGCCATGTTTGAGTTTGAAATTTGAATCTATGATTCAAATTTGTTCAAACCCTTCTGGTTTTAGTTGCATTAGCCCAACACACTCATATTGCCATGTTTCATGCATGCATCATATTGTTGCACATTGTTTGGTGATGCTTGTGTATCGATGTCCTTTGCGACAGGTTCTGCCCCCGAGGAGTACCGTGATTACCCTAACGAAGAACCGTATCAGTGCATCGAACCATCAGGCAAGCAACCAACCATTTGATCATATCGATACAATCCCATGTTCTCGCTCCTGCTCTCTTTTACTGCATTAAGACAACGCGATTCAAACTGCTGTGTGCTACGGTAGTTGAACCCATTTCCTCTGCATGACCTGTCATTGCCACAGTAACTAGATGAAACCCACTAGCATGTGTAGGAGTTGCTTGAGCCATATGTATGTGTTGTTCCTACCTTGCTATGCCTGCTATGCTTAGAGTCGTGTCAGGTCTGGTTCATCTGGGTGATGGGCTAGAGTGAAATGATTATGTCGGTAATGAGAGTGGTGTGGTGAACACAATTTGGTAAAGGTATCGATGAGAGGCCATGTAGGAGTACATGGTGGGTTGTTTCATTGAAGCCGACCTTAAGCACTGAGATCTGTATGCGTGATTTAAGATACAGCTACTACCATGCATTGGGCCCTGAAATATGACCCCGCTCGACTTCTTATTCACCCTAGCTCTCTGTCCAGGAGTTGCAAGTAGTTTCTGGTGTTTGTAGCCTACTGGAGGCCGTGGACAGCGCTGACCGTAGGGGTGGGCTGTGATGCGGTAGGTACGTGGCCAGGTGTACCGAATACCCGTTAGGTATCTCGGGAACCCTGTTCACATCGTTCGGGGCCGTATGGGAAACCTCGGCCGGACTCCCTGCGGATGGAACCTGAATAGGCGATAAACCTAGACTAGAGGCTTAAGTGTTTAGGTAGGTCGTGGTCTACACCCACGTCGGCTTTCGCTTGAAGTCTGCCGAGCACATGTCGTGTGCAGACGCTAAGTGGTGGAAACATGTATGAAGAAGTACACCCCTGCAGGGTTAACATGATCTATTCGAATAGCCATGTCCGCGGTAAAGGACTACTTGGTTGCCTATACAGTTCATAGACAAGTAAATGGAAACTACTAAAAGCCTCAAGATAAGTGTGAGTGCCGAGGATGGCTCTTCCGTAGGAAGACGGAGGCGGATCCTCGGTAGTGTATTGAAGTGGTGAGTAGTGGACTCGTGTGCACAAAACCATTTCAGTTGGAGTATCGTAGGATAGCCTAGCCAAGAGTCAAAGCTGGCTTGCTGCAATAACTCCACCAACCCTTCTTGATACTATGCATGTATGTAGGATCTGATGTAAGTCTTGCTGAGTACCTTTGTACTCATGTTGCTATAATCTACATTTTTACAGAAGACGCTGCAACCCCTTCTGATGGGTTCTATGTAGACGTTGACATCAACGAGTAGGCTAAGGACCCAGGTGGTGACCCTGATCTTGTGAAGGACCACGTAGTATAGCTAGGCTTTCCAAGCCTCTTTTATTTTACTAGTTGTCTGTACCCAGACAAGTTATTTCCGCTGCTGGTTTGTATGACTGTATGACTTGTATGTGGGGTCGTGAGACCCGTACCTTTGTGTATGTTATGTATGGCTCACTGAGCCTTAAATAAAGTACTTGTGTCATAGAGTCATGTTGTGATGCTTCGTTGTATTTGCACATATCGAGCATATTGTGTGTATGATTGAAATGCTTGGTATGTGTGGGATCTGACTATCTAGTTGTTTATCTTTAGTAGCCTCTCTTACCGGGAAATGTCTCCTAGTGTTACCGCTGAGCCATGGTAGCTTGCTACTGCTCTGGAACACTTAGGCTGGCCGGCATGTGTCCTTCTTCGTTCCTGTGTCTGTCCCTTCGGGGAAATGTCACGCTTTGAGTACCGGAGTCCTGTTAGCCCGCTACAGCCCGGTTTACCGGAGTCCTGCTAGCCCAGTGCTACAGCCCGGACCCACTTGCTGATGACCGACACGTTCGAAGCTGGGTCATGGATGCCTGTCCCTGTAAGTCTGTGCCACTTTGGGTTTACGACTAGTCATGTCAGCCCGGGCTCTTTATCATATAGATGCTAGCGACACTATCATATACGTGAGCCAACAGGCGCAAACGGTCCCGGGAAAAGGTAAGACGACACCCGTGGGGATATCGTGCGTGAGGCCGCAAGGTGATATGAGGTGTTACCAGCTAGATCGATGTGACATCGAGTCGGGGTCCTGACAGCGGCCTTGAGAGCCCGCTGGCCGGTGAGGAGGATGGCCCCGCCAAGCAGCTTCCCTTCCTGGTTCGCGCCCTTCACGATGTCACCCTTGGCCTTGGCCCTATGGCTGAGGCCGAGGCACGCGTCTTGGCTTCTGCAGCGTTGACGCGGGTCTTCACCCACATCTATCTTCGTGACTTTATGGAAGAGAAGGCTTGCACTTCGTTGAAGACGCTTTATGACAGCGGCCTTGAGAGCCCGCTGGCCGGCGAGGAGGATGGCCCCGCCAAGCTGCTTCCCTTCCTGGTTCGCGCCCTTCACGATGTCACCCTTGGCCTTGGCCCTATGGCTGAGGCCGAGGCACGCGTCTTGGCTTCTGCAGCGTTGACGCGGGTCTTCACCCACATCTATCTTCATGACCCCAACATCAACCTCGACAGCCTGCTGGAGCCAGTGAGTGGCGAGCGTGCCGCTGCCGCTGTGAGGCCGTGAAGGGTCGCGCGGAGGCTCTGCTGGGGAAGTCCGGGCCTTCAGTACCAGGCCGAAGTGGAGCGTTGCTAGCCCTGCTGCTCCACAAGGCGAACCCACTCCACGCGGCTCCCCCGTCGACAAGTGACTCTGTCGTGGCTCCCGACCTATTTTTAATTCCTGCTCATGTACCATGCCTCGGAGAGGCATTAAAACTTATGTTTGATGTTGTGGTAACAACATGGGCTGTAATATTTGCTTTTGAATCCCCTGAATTTTGCATTATTCCTTCCTACTTGCTTGTGTTCTATGCCGGCAGGGCCCGACCCTGCGCATACCTCAGCCGCCATTGGCCCCGACCGGAAACCAGGACGGGACCAAGGAGTGAGGGGCTACGTGACAAGTTAGGCCCCTGAGTCGCGATGCTCAGGAGTCCCCCTTGGCGCTCTAACAGCAAGTAGGGAGGAGAGGTGTGGGTGGATTTGCCGTTCTACGTCTGTAGGGCCCGGCCCCGCGCATACCTCAACCGCCGTTAGCCTTTCAGAACTAAGGAGTGAGGGGCTACGTGACCAGTTAGGCTCCTGAGTCGCGATGCTCAGGAGTCCCCCTTGACGCTCAAACAGCGTTCGTACCTTGGCTCCGCTCGGGGAGGGACGTGCGACGAACCAGGCCCAGGGGGCCTGGCCAGGTGGCGTGCGTCTGGGCGTGACCCAGGCGTAGCCCCCGTGCCCAGCCCCTTCGCGCGGCACTTCCGAGGGGAGGCGTTGTGACAAGGCCAGACACTGAGCTCCGGGCTCCCTGAGGTTGATGCGGCCCGGAGGCCACCCTCAGTTGTTTATCACCAGCGCGGAGCATAGAGCTTCCATATGCGTACGGGCATAGCCGCTCCTCGGCAGTGTCGTTAGCCAGCGTGGAGCATGGTGCTTCCACTGGTACGTGGGAGGGGGCCCCCTCCGGGAGGATCCCCCGGGGCGTATACATCCCCACCCTGACACATGGTCGGCACGGTAGGGCTTGACGAGGTGTATCCAGGCACCCGTGACCCAGTGCGGGACTCGCGGGGCCCTACCTCAAGGCGGGTTGCGCCTAGCTCTGGGCCTTATCTTCGGGTGTGTTCCTGCAAATTTGGCCAGATGCCGGTGCTCTACGTCTTCGGGTCCCGGCTTTCGGGCTGGTCTCAGCCGTCGCTGGCATGCCAGGTCGCAATGCGATGGACAAGACCAGAGGGTGAGGGCCGGAGAGCCGGTAGGAGCCCTGAGTCGCGATGCTCAGGCACCCCCCCCCCTTTAACGTGCAAGT
>NC_041381.1:300729861-300756481 GCF_002162155.2 Triticum dicoccoides
GTGAGGGCCAGAGAGCCGGTAGGAGCCCTGAGTCGCGATGCTCAGGCACCTCCCCTTTAACGCGCAAGCTGGGTTAGATGACGAAACTCTACGTCCTCGGGTCTCAGCTCTCGGGCTGGTCTCTGCCGTCGCTGGCTTGCCAGGTCGCGATACCATGGACAAGACCAGAGGGTGAGGGCCGGAGAGCCGGTAGGAGCCCTGAGTCGCGATGCTCAGGCACCCCCCCTTTAACGTGCAAGATTCCGACACCCAGGAGAAAAAGGCACCAAATAACAAGCATGGTGGATCGAAAGCATAGTCCTAAGATAAATGCAAGAAGGATACATGCCGCTGGGACAGGCCCGAGCGGCTTGGGGATGATGCAGCCCGAGGGGCGCCCCCAATAAGATAAGCTAAGGACATGAAATAAAAGGGATACATGCCGCAGGGACGGACCCACGCGGCCTGGGAATAATGCGGCCCTGAAGGCGCTCCCAGCCAGAAACGAAACTTAAAAGATGTCACCTGATGATGTTGGGGACGAAGGGATGTTGGTGTAGCAGACTCGGTGGGCTGCGGGAGCCGATCCTCACGAGCCCCCAGGCCCAGGGGCCTCTGGAGGCTTCGGAGGCGCTGGCGGCTCCTGCGGGCCATCTCCATCTCCGCCAGGGCTGCGGCACGCCTGACCTCTTGAGCCTCCAAGATGGCCCTCATGAGACGCTGGTGCGCAGCAGCCGCGTTCGGCAGGCCGTAAGGCATGCACACGTAGCTGTGCGGCGGACCCTCGCAACGTCCCACTCTCGAGGGCCAGAGGTGCTCTTGAGACGCGGCTCGGTTGAGCCCTGGTATGTCGATGCAGACGCACAGCCCACCATCCTCGCCTGGATGGGGGGCCACAGCGGGTAGGCGGCGGCTGCCTCTCATGACCCTTGACTCCTGTAACTACTGAATGGCCTTGCTGACTAACTCCTGAGGGTTTGGCCCTCCTTGCCTTGCTCCTTCTTGAGGGAAATGTGCTTCGAAGCACGCCTCCACGTGGTGACCAAGCTCCTCCCTCGTGACCTTGGCAAGGTCGGCGGCCCTCCAGGGGAGAGCCCTCGAGCCCTGCATGAGGAGGGCGCCAGGCGCGCTTCCGTATGCGATGGAACGAGGCTCCTCCTGGCCAGGCGCGGGCCCTGAGGGGCCGGGCCGGTTGATGTCTTCTTCTTCTTGGGGGCAGCCTCGGGAAGCCTCCTGCCTCTACGGTCCGGGTCTTCCAGTGATGCAGCCTGAAAGGCTCGCTCCAGGGAGCACACTGCGTCTCTCTCTTCGCAGGGCACCGTGATGACCCCGCCGCTTCTTGGCATCTTGAGGACGTTGTAGCCGTGGTGGGTTATGGCCATGAACTTGGCCAGCACCGGGCCACGCGATGCTGCACATCTCGGAGGTGAAGGCGCGGCAGCCCGCCGTGGCCACGGGGGGCCTTGGGCAACGGAGAGCTTGGTCCTGCGGGTCTCCATGCGTCGCGGCTGGGGGCAGCGCAGGGTCTTGACGTGCTGGAGCAGGGAGCGCTCGGGCAGCTTCTCGGGCAGCCGGACTATATACTTCTTGGCAGCTCTGCTCTTGTCGCGCTGGCGCCTGGCGGAGCGGGTTCCGCGCAGGGGCCGTGCGCCTTGGGGCCAGGGCGCCTTCTTGAGGAGGAGGCGACTGAGGCGCCCCAGGAGCTTCATCGCCCGCGCAGGGCGGGGTGTGGTGCAGCGAGAAGGACGGTGCGGGGGCGCCTCCGGCGGCGCGGATGACCTCAGCGACTCGATCGAGCCATTCTTCGTAGACATCGTCAATGGGGCGGTAGCGCAGGAGCTCGTTTGCCGTGATGAGCGCAGCTCGGGCCTCCATGGCCGCGTGGGGCGCGCGTGACGAAGAACCAGCGGGGGTGAGCGAGGGCGTGGCGGTGCGGCCGTCCCGCCTCATGGACGGATGCTGGGACGATGCTTGCTGCTTGTTCCCCGCCGGGCCGGTGGCGGCGTTGACAGCAGGTGACGGGGAACGACGAGGGCGCCCGCCGATGGGAGCCGTCTGGGCGACATGGGAGGCGAGGGCGGCTCGGCGCTCGGCGCGAGCCCGACGAGCATCAGACATGGTTGCGGTGGTCGGGGAAGAACAAGACGGCGGAAGGCAAATTCCGGCGCACCCCTACCTGGCGCGCCAAATGTCGGATTTCGGCTTCCGGCAGACCCTTGAGGTTCGAACACTGGGGTGCGCGCGGAGATTCAACCCTCTACTGGCTCGCTCCTCACCGAATCGCTAGGACCTAAACTACCAAACTAGACAGCACAAGAGACACGAGATTTATACTGGTTCAGGCCACCATTGTGGTGTAATACCCTACTCCAGTGTGTGGTGTGGTGGATTGCCTCTTGGGCTTGATGATGAACAATACAAAGGGAGAACAGCCTCGCGAGGGTCTGTTCTTGGCTGGCGCGATGAACTGCTAGGGGGAGTTCAGTCGCCTCTCTCTCTCTGTGTGTGTGTGTCTTCCTATCCTTGTTCTCTCGATGCCCTACCTTGCGGGTGGCTAGTCCTATTTATAGGCAAAGGCCCTGGTCCTCTTCCCAAATATTGAGCGGGAAGGGCGCCAACAATTGGCCATTTTGAAGGGGAAGAGAGGGTACACTTATCCTGACTAAAGTTGGTCCTCACCTGTCAAAGGCTCTGGTGATGACGCCGGCTTGGGATCCACAATGACTTCCTTTCGGCCGTTGGGCTGGTCTTGGTCTTGTTGCACTAAAATGGACGCCTTTGCTTGATGCTCTCGCCTGCGCTTGCTCCCTTTGCACCAAAGAGGAAAGGAGGACACTGCGCGGGCTGGCGCCCGACAGGCACCCTTGGTCGTCATGGCTTGCGTCATGGGTGCCTCGCGAGGTACCCTGCCTTGAACTCTCCGCCTCCTCATGAGCCAGCTTGACGAGGCCATGCCTGAGGAAGCTCCTTGTCGTCCGCCCCGCGAGGCTTGGCCCCTCACGAGGGTCTTGAGCTTGCGTTGATGAAGATGGGTTGTGCTGGGCCTCCTTTGAGCCACGCCGCAGGCTGTAGGCGGGCAAGTCTGGGGACCCCCGTTCCCAGAACGCCGACATGTGCTGATGGCGCGGTTGGGTCACCCGTGCCGGTATTGATGAGAATCCCGTGATAAGGGGACACGATCTCTGCCTTGACAAGACGTGCCAATGAAACCGCGCCTCGAAATACGTAGGGGCAGGATAAAAACAGTTCGAATAAAGATCGGGTCATGGCGTGATGTCACGCTATGAGTTGTCAGCAAATTGGACTCGTTGGATATTATACTCTCTACAGTGGTATGTGGAATTTGTTTTGCTGTGCCGGACACGATTCTTATGTTCAAGATCTAGTTTGGAGTATTCGGAGAAGGAACCCGCCTTGCAATGCCGAAGACAATCTGCACGTCGGACTCATCGTCATTGAAGCCTGGTTCAGGGGCTACTGAGGGAGTCCTGGATTAAGGGGTCCTCGGACAGCTGGACTATATGTGTATGTCGGACTGTTGGGCTATGTAGATAGAAGATAGAAGACTTTGTCCCGTGTCCGGATGGGACTTTCCTTTGCGTGAAAGGCAAGCCTGGCGGTTATGTTGAACATTCCTTTCTCTGTAACCGACTTTGTGTAACCCTAGCCCCCTCCGGTGTCTATATAAACCAGAGGGTTTAGTCCGTAGGACAAGAACAATCATAATCATAGGCTAGCTTCTAGGGTTCAGTCTCTACGATCTCGTGGTAGATCAACTTTTGTAATACTCATATCATGAAGATCAATCAAGCAGGAAGTAGGGTATTACCTCCATCGAGAGGGCCCGGACCTGGGTAAACATTGTGTCCCCCGCCTCCTATTACCATCAGCCTTAAACGTACAGTTCGGGACCCCCTACCCGAGATCCGCTAGTATTGACACCGACACCCACTCCTTCTTTCTTGCTTAGCCTTCCCATGTGTCGTGGAATTGTCACGTCAGATGTCCTTGTGTGAGGACTTAGTCATGGAGCCATCGCAACGAGATTAGCTTAAAGGGGTTAAACCAGACAAAGGACACGGGGAATTTATACTGGTTCGGCCCCTTGCGGTGAAGGTAAAATCCTACGATCCAGTTGTGGTGGAATTTCTAGGGTTTTGATAACCAGGGAGCCAATACACGTAACCTGGCTCTCGAGTTGTTGTTTCTTGTCCCTAAACCGCCGCTGGGTCGTCCCTTTTATATACACTGGTTGATGTCTGTCGGTCTACAGAATCCCGAGCCCGGTTCAAAAACGTGGCCGGCTCGGTATCTATTCTTTCCTACCTTACATTACAAGTTACATGCCCATGGCAGTTTATGTCTATGGGCCTTAACCCGCCTCTGGGTTTTGGGCTTCCTTGTTAAGTTTCCTTCATAATCGCCGTCTTCTATAACTTCACGGGATTCAATATTAGTAACCTCTCTAAGGATAAACTGGCCCCTCCTGGGCGGTTTATACCCACCGGTTATATCTCCAACATTAGGCCCCAGGTTGATTTGAACTTGTTCATGTCAACCTTCAACACTTAGGAAAATCCCTTCTTTATTACCTTCGTGAAAACTTGTAACTCGCCATGACGTCATCTTCTGAGATCGTGATAACCCGCAATGATGTCACCTGTCATTAAGTTTATAAAAATCCAAAATTATATATATATATATATATGCATCCTAATTTTTAATGAACTCCTGAAAATCGAGGCGTCGGCCCTGTCACATATCCCATTTGGAACTCCTCGATTCCCGCACCTGCCACTTATCCATTCGCCTTATAAATAGGTCCGGGAGTCTCTTTTACTCCCCCCCCCCCGTGCTTCTTCGTCTTGTCTTCTACCTTGCGATGCCCTAGCGCTCGAGCCCATCCGCCGCCGTCAAGCTCCTCCTCTGCTTCACTGTCGGCCGCTGCATCAACCTGACTGATCCAGATTCAGCTCACGCGCCTCCGCCATCAAACAGCCTTGGTAAGTTCTTCCTCTTCCCCGTCCGTAGATCTCATTAGGGTTTACGTGAACTTATGGAAATTCGTCGCTGTTCTTCACTTGTTCTTTGTTGTCGCATGAATATTTGATGGAAACTTGATATTTTCCCTGTGCGGCAATAGCCATAGTACATTTTTCATCATCTTAGCATCTCTTTTTTGGTTGAAGATCCCATCCGGGCCTTAACTGTTCAAGCCCCAATATTTAGGTCTGAATATATTTTCATTTTCTGACACACGGTACATCCAAAATGGTGATATCAATCTGTGAAACCTGTTTTTCATCACTTAGCCATTTTCCACCTTCGGATCTATACTTTCAATATCTTTGTAGGCAGTTTAACTTAGAAAATACTAACCTGCCAGGTATGATTAGTCCCCTCTTAAACCGCCAACTGCTTATCTCTGCAAGCTGATAATGTATATCTCCGATTTATAACTCCTTCACGCTTGAATACTTCCTACCCTTTACTTTTAGCAGTTATTCATGATTTCTTAAACCGGCACCAATCTTCCTTGAGCTCTTGTTTAACAAATGGCCAAACAATTTTATTCTTGCAACTAGGTTCCTTCCCGGGTTACGGAAGAGCAGCTGAAGGGGTGTGTTGCAACCGGCGCTTTAGCGAGTAAGGAAATCATCCACTAGAGAGTGACCGGTCCAGAGAATCCTCCTAAACCCAAGGATGGAGAGGTGATTGTGTTTACTGATCATCTGGGTCAAGGGTTTAGCCCTCCCGGATGAAAATTCTTCCGTGACATGCTTCCTAGATTCCAAATCCGCCCTCAAGATATTGGACTAAACTCCGTGTCCAATATTTGCAATTTTCAAGTGTTTTGTGAGGCTTATCTACAAGAAGAACCTACCGTTCAATTATTCAGAGACTTCTTTTACTTAAACTGCCGTACTGAATTTACGAACGGGCCCAATACTGAACTTCGCGGAGTTTCAATTCAGAAAAGGAAAGATGTCAACTTCCCTCACGCCAAGCATCATAGCCACCCCAAAGACTGGAATCAGACTTGGTTTTATTGTCAAAACACAGCTCCAGCTGACGAAAATCCTCTGCCGGGTTATCGTGCTCACGGCTTACCAATACACATCCAGTTCCCCAATGACTCACTACAAAGGAACGAGCTAAGTATGCACCACAACTTTCAAAGCTCTTGGCCTTTATGGCGAATGGTTTAACTGGCCTCGACTTTGTCCGCTGTTGGGTCTCTTGGAGTATCTTGCCCTTAAGCTGTCGCCCTGGTTTAATGTGAGAGTACACAGGAAATGTCAAAAATCCTCAGTGGCATATTGATATTCAGCTAACTAACGAGGAGATTACTGAATTGGTCAAGAAGATGCTGGATGAGCCGGTATCTGAGTGCAGCAAGACAAGGCTCAGTCCTTTCTGTGCTTCCAATAAACCGCCAGTTGTAAGAATTGCATCATTCTTGTTTTAATCCGACCCCTCTTAAATATTTCTTTATAACTTGATGTCCATCTTTGCAGGGTGATGATCCGTTCTGGAAGAGGAAGCCGCAGGATAAACCTGCGAAAACACCTCGCACTAAGACCAAAGTTACAAAGAACCTGCGAAGAATAAAACCGCCGAGTCCCCTAACCTGCCCAATGATGAAGAGCTTGATGATCCGGAGTCAGGGGTAGAACTTGATTCTCTTGGTTCTTTTTTCATACACCTCATTGACAATGATCATTATCAGCATGATGCAGAGGCTAGCCGTGCTGGTGATGTAGAGGTAATTACTCTTTCTTCCAACTCAGATCCTGTGCCAACACCAAAAACCTATCAAGTAGTCCGGAAAGTAAGATTTTCACACCCTCTAGCTTATTCGGATCTGCACTTTCTTTTGAAGACACAGCAGCATGAAGCTCGCCGCACAACCCGGCATAGCGACCAAGTAGTTACTTCCTCCGGTTTACCAAACACTCTGGTTTGTAAATGCCGCCAAGAGGTCACTTGTACTTCTGATATACCTTGTCCCAGGGAAGGTTATTTCCGATATCCTCTTAATCCGTCTGACTCGAATTACCAGGGAACCTCCCATTCATCTTCTGGCGAATCAACAGGGACAAAGCTTCCAACCCTTAAAACGGTTCCTAGGTGAGCAGATTTTGCTAACCCATCATACCTTTATATTTTGGATCCTTGCACTGTTCTAATGCATACTTATTATTTTCCAGGGCCAAAGCCAGAGCCAACAAGAAGGCCAAAGTGAACAAACCGGCTGAAGACCCCAATCGGGATGAAACGGAAAAAACTCCTGAATCGTCACATCCAGATGTGGACAATATTCCTGATGGCCCGTCATTTCCGGATCAAGCAACTAACGCTGAGCACATGGATATTGACCCATCGGCTCATGTTGATGATCCGCCAAGCTCGGCTAAAGGTGTTGATGACGTCGTTACTGGCATTGCTTACACCTCCCCTGGCAACCCCATAGCCTTGTCCAAACTCAGCGCCAAAGAGGAAAAAGCCATTGTTGATAAGGGCAAGAGGAAGGCAGATTTGGACAGCTATGCTCAACTCAGCGCCCAAGACATTCATTCTGGGATATTGAACCGTCTGTACACAAACCGTGACTACGAAGCCGGTTTAGTGAACATGATGAAGGAGTGATATGAGGTAAATCCCGTTGAACTCTTCATAAGTATTCCTTCCTTCTGATCTATTTATAATATCAACTCCAGTAGCCCCAAAGGGCCAGTTTGGCATTATCTATTCAAACCGGGACTTCGTAAAATAACGATTCTTCAATTTTGCCTGTGTAGCCCTCAAGGGTCGGTTTATCTCTTCAAGATGAACCGGGACTTCATGTTGTAAGGCTCACACTTCTTTTTGAATACCTTTGGAAACCGGTTATCATCAAAGAAAAAATCCACAACTTTATATTTGAACAAATAGGCATTAGCCCACAAGTGCCAAGATTAATACTTGTATTGAGCTTTGGGACTTTGCCATATTGTTGATAAGAAGCGATAGGCATTAGCCCCCAAGTGCCAAGTGTATAACTTGTTATGTGCTTGGGACTTTAAAATTTGTTCTGCCAACTCATAAAATACCTCTTGCAGGCTAAGCTGGACAAAAAAGAATCCCAAATCACCAACCTTGAGGAGAATATCAAGACCCAGCAAGAAGAAACTTCCAAGGCGAAAAAGGAGCTGACTGGCACTTTAGCGGCCATGGAATAACTGAAGGAAGACTTCAAGAATGAGCGTCTAGGCTAGGATGGAGAAAAACAACTTTGCTGAAGAAAGCTGAAGATGCTGACACGGCCCTTAAATCGGTGGCGGAAGAGTTAGCCAGCTTCAAACAACAAATCAATGATATGACTGCTGCTGTCTTTGGTAAGTAACTTCTTCACAACCTTCGAAATTTCATTATTCCACAAATCACCGGTTTACCAATGTCTGTGATGATGCAGGATCTCACATTACTCATCTGGGCTCCGATATGCAGAAGAAGTTGAAGGCTACCTATACACTAATAGAGCAGATGTCGGATTATCTGCACAGCTTCTTACAATAAACCGCCCCCAACTTTGATAAAGGAAACTTTAGAGAGGTTGTCGATGATGCCCGCTCGGCTTGAAGAGATAAAACGATCTACTGCAAGGGCCGGTGCTCTTACCGCCCTGACCCGTGCTAAGGCGTGGATATCTGATCTTTATCCGACTGACATAGGGAATGGCTATCCAAGCATCAAAGAGGACGGATCAGCATTTGATAATGAAGATCTTCGGGCTTTGACGAGGGAGATGCACCTCCTGGCTAGTAAGTTGACTGAAGAGGCTGATCTTTCATTTCATCAGTCGATTTATGATGGCCACAACAAGAGGGTCAATACGCCAAGCTACGAAGCTCCCACTCTTATTCCGCTAATTCGTAAGCATACTTATGCCCCTGAAGTTGACCCCTCCAATCTTATAAGCGATGAAGTTGTGTTCAGAGCCTTAACTAGGATCGATTGGGCAACTACTGACTTCCAGCCACTGGATAGAGAGGAGGAGGATGAACCGGCGCAAGATGATCCGCAACCGTCAAGCCAGCCCACCGCTGATGCATAAACCGGTGGCCGATTTAACTTCTTCGTTTTGCAAGACTTGGTCTTTTGGGCATAAAAATGCCATGTAATAGGCTAGTTGAAAACTTGTTGGATCTGATGTGCCATCGTGCACTTTGCATGACACTGTTAATCCGCCATGCTATGAAAATGCTATGTTTGCTCATGATACTTTGCTTTTGTAGAATCTGTTCCTGCATATAACAGATAAGTTGCGTCTTGGCGGTTTACCGCTAGACGAGTTATCATGCCCAACAAAATAGTTTATAACTGATGTAGGACCGGAAATAATAATGTACAACATACCTGTGATATGTGTTCACTGCTGATTTATCAAGCTAGTGTAATAAGTATATTTCTGGTTTAATACCAAGCCGGGTTAATAAACACCGGATTACCTTTCTTTCATACTGGCGACTTACAGTCAGAAACCAGGCCGGGTTAATAAACACCGGTTTATCGCCATACATACGACTCATGAAGCTTTATAAGCCTTACTTTGTTTTCAACCATGTAATTTCTCGTGTCATAAGAGAAAAAATGGCAAAAAGACGTTCAAAGTAAAATCAACAAAAAAATCCTAGGCTTTCATAGGTCGCTGAGCCAAAATATCTTCTTCAATGAAACTAGTATTAACCACTGGAAGGTTCACAGTAAAAAAAACCACTGGAAGGTACGCGCTTTCCGTGAGCCGGCACTCACACTACCACTTCGACATTTTAACCCGGATAAGTTCAGTTCTTATTCAAAGATAGACTTATCAGGAGTACGCAGGGTCAGAGTACATCAAGCATCACTGGACGATTTATCCAAGTTTCAAGGAAGGCGGCTGTAACAGCCTGAGCTTCTCCTTGCTATCTGTAAACCGTGCCCTCTCATGAAGAAATGGCGTTTTAACTTTAACAAGTTCACGGTCTTTGCTAGAAAAAGATCTGACTATTAAGAGTTTGTCGGGTCAATCAGGATTACCTGATGGAGAAGCTTCCGGAATATAGGCAGGATAACCCGGGGTTTTAGGTGAATACAGCTGGCCTCCAAGCCTGGCTTTTAGGGCCTATCACAAGGGTTATAGCCACTTTTGTTCTTTAGAATAGAAAGAGCCCACAAGTAATATTTTGAGCTGTGCTCAAGGGATACCTATGTTTGAGTTGTGCTTTTTACAACAAACTCTCTTTCGTCCCAATAACATGGGGTTGCATGCCCCCAAGTTTTTTTTCTGGCCAATAAGCCGGATCAAAGGGTAATGACAATCTCACTTTATAAAGCGGAAAACCCAAAAACTCATTGAAGAAAAAAGCGATAGAGGCCCTGCTTTAGCAGGCATGCCGGTTTATTATATTGATCATAATATATACATTGTCAAAATATGTACGGGGCTTGATAAGGCCGAAGAAGAGCCTATGGCTTAGGTGTAATAAGGCCGAAGAAGAGCCTATGGCTTAGGTGTAATAAGGCCGAAGAAGAGCAATGTTCCACGGCCGGCGGGTCGCCTCCTCCGATTTGCGTGAGTCTTTGTGCTCTCGAACATCGATAAGGTAGTATGACCCGTTGTTCAGATTCCCGCTGACCATAAAGGGTCCTTCCCAAGGTGGGGATAACTTGTGCATATCGGTCTGATCCTAGATAAGCCGGATCACTAAGTAGCCTTCTTGAAAAGCTCTGGTTTTAACGCGGGGGCTATGATAACGCCGCAGATCTTGCTGATAAATCGTCTAACGAGCCGCCGCTATGTCCGGTTTTTCATCTAACAGGTCCAATGCATCTTGGTGTGCTTGTTCGTTGTCCGCTTCAACATAAGCTGCCACCCAAGGCGAGTCATGGTGAATATCACTGGGGAGAACTGCTTCTGCCCCGTAAACCATGAAGAAAGGTGTGAAACCCGTAGATCTATTGGGGCTGGTATTAATGATCCACAATACGGAAGGCAACTCTTCCACCCAACAACCTGGCGTCCTTTGCAAAGGAACCATAAGACGGGGCTTGATGCCTTTCAGGATTTCTTGATTAGCTCTCTCAGCTTGACCATTAGACTGGGGGTGAGCCACTGATGACACATCAAGTCGGATGTGCTCACGTTGACAAAACTCTTCCATAGCAACCTTGGAGAGGTTCGTGCCATTATCTGTTATGATGCTGTGTGGAAAACCAAAGCGGAAAATCACCTTCTTCATGAATTGAACCGCTGTAGCTGCATCACACTTGCTGACTGGCTCCTCCTCTATCCATTTAGTGAATTTATCAACCGCCACCAAAAGGTGGGTCTTCTTATCCTTGGACCTCTTAAAAGGCCCTACCATTTCAAGACCCCAAGTTGCAAACGGCCAAGTTATTGGAATCATCCTCAACTCCTGAGCCGGTACATGGGCTCGGCTTGAAAACTTCTGACAACCGTCACATTTCATGAACAAGTCCTTAGCATCAACATGAGCCATTAGCCAATAGAAACCGTGTCGGAAAGCTTTAGCCACCAAGGATTTGAACCAGCATGATGACCACAATACCCTTCGTGAATTTCACGCAAAACCTCATAGCCTTCTTCGGGAGAAATGCATCGCTGAAACGCCCCCGAGACACTGCAGTGATCTAACTCGCCGTTGAGAATAGTCAAGGACTTGGACCGCTAGATTATCTGCTTGGCCAAGATTTCGTCCTCGGGTAACTCGCCCCTGGTCATATACGCCAGGTATGGCACCGTCCAATCAGGGATAGCATGAAGAACCGCCACCAATTGAGCCTCCGGGTCAGGAGCAGCAAGGTCCTCCTCCGTCGGTAGTTTGACTGACGGGTTATGCAAAACGTCATGAAAGACATTGGGTGGCACCAGTTTACGCTGAGACCCCAGCCGGCTTAAAGCGTTCGCCGCTTCATTTTTGCGCCGATCAATGTGCTCGACTTGGTAACCCTTGAAGTGACGAGCAATAACATCCACCTCACGCCGATAAGCCACCATGAGCGGATCCTTAGAATCCCAAGTACCAGAGACTTGCTGAGCCACTAAATCGGAGTCTCCAAAGCATCATACCTGGATTAAGTTCATTTCCTTAGCCATCCGAAGACCGTGGAGCAAGGCCTCATACTCAGCTGCATTGTTATTACAAGGAAACATCAAGCGGAGAACATAACAAAATTTGTCACCTCGAGGGGAAGTAAGAACAACTCCAGCCCCCGAGCCCTCCAATTGTCTGGACCCGTCGAAGTGAATAGTCCAGTATGTGTTATCCGGTTTATCCTCGGGCGCCTGCAACTCTATCCAGCATTGATGAAGTCCACGAGCGCTTGGGATTTTATGGCCGTACAAGGCATATATTTTAGCCCGTGAGGTCCAAGCTCAATAGCCCACTTAGCAACGCGGCAAGTTGCCTCCCTGTTCTGGATGATATCTCCCAAAGGAGCAGAACTGACCACAGTGATGGGATGCCCTAAAAGTATTGCTTAAGCTTCCGGCTTGCCATAAAAACTCCATCCACAAGCTTCTGCCAATGTGGATATCTCTGCTTCGACTAAATGAGCACCTCATTGATATAATAAACCGGCCGTTGAACCGGATACTCCTTACCTGCCTCCTTGCACTCCACCACAATAGCCACGCTGACAGCCTGGGCGCTAGCAGCCACATATAACAGCAATGGTTCTTTATCAACGGGGGCAGCAAGAACAGGTGGCTCGGCTAACTGCTTCTTCAAGTCCTCCAACGCCGCATCAGCAGCATCACTCCAGACAAAGTTGTCTATCTTCTTCATCATCTGGTATAACGGGATAGCCTTTTCTCCCAACCGGCTGATAAACCGGCTCAGCGCCGCAATACGACCCGCCAGACGTCGTACATTGTTGATACACGCCAGTTTAGCTAGAGAAGTGCTGGCCTTGATCTTCTCCGGATTAGCTTCAGTGCCCCTGTTAGACACCAACAAACCCAAGAGTTTGCCTGCCGGTACATCGAAGATGCACTTGGCTGGGTTAAGCATCATTTTATAAACCCGGAGGTTATCAAAGGTCTCCTTCAAATCATCTATCAGTGTCTCCTTCTTCCTGGACTTCACCACAATATCATCCACATAAGCATGAACATTGCGCCCAATCTGCGTGTGAAGGCAATTTTGCACACATCGCCGATAAGTCTCCTGGGCACTCTTAAGCCCGAAAGGAATAGACACATAACATAAGGCTCCAAAGGGAGTTATAAAGCTGTTTTCTCCTGGTCCTTAACTGCCATCTTGATCTGAGGATAACCGAAATAAGCATCCAAAAAACTCAAGCGCTCACAACCCACCGTAGCATCAATAATCTGATCAATACGAGGGAGAGCAAAAGGATCAGCTGGACAAGCCTTGTTCAGATCCGTGTAATCCACACACATGCGCCAAGTGTCATTCTTCTTAAGCACAAGCACCGGGTCAGCCAGCCACTCAGGATGAAAAACCTCAATGATAAACCCAGCCGCCAAAAGCCAGGCTACCTCTTCACCAATTGCCTTGCGCCTTTCTTTATTGAAGCGGCGAAGAAATTGCTTGATCGGTTTAAACTTGGGATCAATTTTGAGGGTGTGCTCAGCGAGTTCCCTCGGTACACCTGACATGTCAGAAGGTTTCCATGCAAAGATATTCCGATTCTCACGGATGAACTCGATGAGCGCGCTTTCCTATTTTGGATCTAGGTTAGTACTGACGCTGAACTGCTTGGATGAATCGCAAGGAACAAAATCAACCAATTTAGTCTCATCAGCCGATTTAAACTTCACCACCGGATCATGCTCTGTAGTTGGCTTTTTCAAAGATGTCATATCCACCGGATCAACATTGTCCTTATAAAATTTCAACTCCTCAGTTGCGCAAACCGACTCGGCATAAGCTACATCGCCCTCTTCACACTCCAAAGCTATCTTCCGACTCCCATGTACTGTGATGGTCCCATGGTGACCCGGCACCTTGAGCTGCAGATAAACATAACAAGGTCGGGCCATGAACTTAGCATAAGCCGGCCGTCCAAACAGAGCATGATAAGGGCTCTTAATTTTCACCACTTCAAAAGGTTAAGGTTTCTGATCTGGAATCATGATCATCTCCAAACACAACCTCCAAAGCTATCTTACCAACCGGGTATGCCGACTTACAAGGTACCACACCATGGAAAACAATGTTTGATGGTTTAAGGTTTTTATCTGTCAGCCCCATGCGACGGAAGGTCTCATAATAGAGGATATTGATGCTGCTCCCTCCGTCCATGATTACCTTTGCAAACTTATACCCTCCAACCTGAGGTGCCACCACCAATGCCAGGTGACCCGGATTATCAACCCGTGGCGGGTGATCCTCTCGGATCCATACGATGGGCTGTTCAGACCAACGCAAATAACGTGGGACTGCCGGTTCAACCGAATTTACTGCCCTCTTGTGAAGCTTCTGGTCATGCTTGCATAAGCTAGTGGTGAAGACATGATACTGTCCACTGTTCAACTGCTTCGGGTGGCTCTGATAACCCGACTGTTGCTGATTTCCTTGATTATTCTGCTGGTTGTAACCGCCCTGGTTGTTTTGATTGCTCGGATTACCTTGGAATCCCGAGCTTGAACCGCCACCACCATAACCCAGTGCATGGAAACCAGATAATGGACCGCCTCCCGGTCCCTGACCATCTTGGTAAAAATTTGAATTTTTGAACTCCTTCATGATGAAGCAATTTTTCTAGAGGTGTCCGGACGGCCTTTCCTTCGTCCCGTGTCTTGGGCAGGGCTGGTTTAGTAGATGCCCAAGATTGATGCCTGACTGTCCGGTCTGTGGGGGCAGTTTACCCTTACGGCGCTGACTATTATTCTGCGCATTGGTGTTAGCCACAAAATCATAATTATTCTCAGCCTTGCGCTTACCATTGCCTCCTTGATTCGCCGGATTAAGATGCTGCCCCTTGGTGTTGCTGCTCCTCTTTCCCTTCCCCGGCTTGTCATTGTCAGACTCGGGCTCCTTGGTACTATCACAGTCAGCGTACTTAACCAAGGCCGCCACGAGTGTCTCCATGTCATTACAATGACATTTAAGCCGCCCCAGTTTCAGCTTCACGGGCTTAAAATGACAATTGCCTTCTAATGTCAAGACAGCTAAATCGGCATTGATACGATCCGACGAATGCAGAATCGCTGAAACCCGGCGCACCCAATGAGCCGTCGATTCACCATCTTCTTGGACACAGGAGGCTAAGTCCACAATTGACATGGGCTGCTTGCATGTGTCTTTGAAGTTTTGGATAAACTGGGCCTTTAACTCGGCCCATGATCCAATGGAGTTAGCTGGGAGTCCCTTTAACCAGGTTCGGGCCGTCCCTTCCATCATCAAGGGGAAATACTTTGCACGCGCAGCTTCACTAACACCAGTAATTCCATGGCCAACTCATAACTCTCAATCCATGCCTCACGAGATAAATCGGCTATATAGTTAGGCACCTTGCGAGGACCCTTGAAATCCTTAGGCGAACGCTCATTGCACAAGGCTAGCACTAAACACGGTGCACCAAAATTTCTAAAGGTCACACCTCGCTCCACTGAAGTTGTTGCACGAACCGGAGTGGGCTGACGTGCCGCATACTGCGCAGCTAATTCAGCTTCTCGACGTGTTCTGCCCTGGTCCACCATGTCCTGAGCATCAGCTCCCCCTCCTGCCGGGTTAGGCCTACGGGGCGAATTATGGTTCCGTCCACTGCTGGACACGGCCGGTTCCTTGATATGCATGCTGTAACTCCGGCTCGGGCGAGGGGTTGAATGAATCCTGTCTCGGCTATATGAATAAGCTTGTTGCTGAACCAAAGCCGTCTGAAGGAAATCTTTAGCCCGCAGTGTCTCAACCTCTGCTGGAGACTCGCCTTCCATTGGAATAGCTGCTAATCGCGACGCCGTAGCGATCATGTTATCCAAAGGGGTAGAAAAGTGACCCGGTGGCGTTGGCACGTACTGAGGCGGGTCATGGTTCTGTCGAGGCGGGTTTGTCGCCCGTGGCTGATCCAGCGCTCCTGTCCCAGGTGCTTCGACCCAGTTTACCGCTGCCGGGTTACTAGTTCCCGGTCCTGGTGTGTTAAAGAGATTCATTGCTTCATAAACCGGTGGTAGCGAGACCGATGCCTCTTGCTCATCACGTTGTTTGAAGCGTTCTGATCCAGCATGAGCGGGTAATTTTCTGACTGAATCCGCTGTACCTGAGCATCCAAAGCGGCCCACTCCTCAGCCATCCTTGTTTCGTCAGCCGCCCTGTCCTCCTTGGCCTGAGCTATCTGATCTCGCAGTTTCGTGACCTCCGCATTATGCTGATCTCGATTATCCGGGTTAACCTCAGTGGTCAACAATGTCGTCAAGGCGTCCAATAAAACCGGACAAGACTTGAGCCGGCGGGCGCGCGGGGCCTCCTGCGCTGGCAGCCGATCCGGAAATCATTACCGCCGCAGCTGAGGAGTACTGCATGGGCTGCATACCGGCCATGAAGATCGCAACCCACTTTGGCGGTTCAAGGGGGTCCAGAATACTGTCGCCATCGGAACAGCCCCCGTATCGGCCATCTGGCAGTTGGTACAATGACTCGGTCTCACCGGCGGATGACTCGTCATCTGAATAGACAACCATCTCACCGTCGGATTCAGATTCTGCACCATTGATGAATCCTACGAAAGCACGCTTCATGGCGGGCTGAACTTGGGCTAGGCTTGCACGCTGAGCCGTCTCGATGAGGTTGGCGCAGATGTCCAGCTCAGGGCCCGGTTCGCCGATCTTGCCAATGAAAACATGAATTCCTCCGAAGGGGACCCGGTACCCGTACTCGATTGAGCCAGCGTCAGGGCCCCAGCTTGCGTCGTTGATGTAGAGCTTGCCGCGACGACTCTTGGCCATCCGGCCCACTGCGTATCCCCTGAGTTCTTTGAAATTGCCCTCTAAGAACTTGAAACCATCGTGCGATAGCCCCACGATGGGCGCCAACAGTCGTGGAATTGTCATGTCAGATGTCCTAGTGTGAGGACTTAGTCATGGAGCCATCGCAAGGAGATTAGCTTAAAGGGGTTAAACCGGACAAAGGACACGGGGAATTTATACTGGTTCGGCCCCTTGCAGTGAAGGTAAAAGCCTACGATCCAGTTGTGGTGGAATTGCTAGGGTTTCGATAACCAGGGAGCGAATACGTGTAACCTGGCTCTTGAGTTGTTGTTTCTTGTCCGTAAACCGCCGCCGAGTCGTCCCTTTTATATATACAGGTTGACGCCTGTCGGTCTACTGAATCCCGGTATCTATTCTTTCCTACCTTACATTACGAGTTACACGCCCATGGCGGTTTATGTCTATGGGCCTTAACCCGCCTCTGGGCTTTGGGCTTCCTTGTTAAGTTTCCTCCATAAATCTTCGTCTTCTATAACTTCATGGGCTTCAATATTAGTAACCTCTCTAAGGATAAACCGGCCCCTCCTGGGCGGTTTATACCCACCAGTTATATCTCCAACACTATCCTCGAGCTCCAGCGCCCAAGCCTCGACCTTTCCCACTGCCCAACTCTCCCAGCCATGTCCAGATCGGGTTCTCAGGGCAAGTGGGTGGCCTCCTCCGTCACGAAGAAGGACATCAAGGAACACTGGGAGGCAAAGTGTTTGACTACGGAAATCGCACATAGGCTCCTAGACAAAGAGAAAATCATCCCCACACCAGTGCCCGACGAGAGGGTTGTATTCATCCCTCACTTTACCCGTGGCCTAGGGTTTCCACTTCACCCCTTTGTCCGTGGACTGATGTTCTATTACGGGCTAGATTTCCATGATCTAGCCCGAACTCCTACCTTCACATCTTGGCGTTCATCGCCGTTTGTGAGGCGCTCCTCCGCATTCCACCCCACTTCGGCTTGTGGCTTAAAGTTTTCAATGTCAAGCCCAAGGTGTTTGACAGGAAGCATGCCGACTGCGGTGGCGCCATGGTGAGCAAACTCCCAACACCACTTGGCCCGAGGGAGCCTTTATGGAGACCGTGAAGGTGTGGCAGCAAGAGTGGTTTTATATCACCGAGCCTCACGGTACCAAATGGGTGGCCGCCCCAGAATTTAGATCTGGGCCTCCCATGTGGCTCGCGTCTTGGACCAACAAGGATCTTGACTAGGGATCAACCGACAAAGTGACGACGCTGCAAAAGCGCATCAAGAGCATGATAAAGAAACACACCAGTCTCGCCGACGTGATTCAGGTGATGCTCTACCACCGGATCCTCCCGTGCCAACGCCGACCTCTCTGCATGTGGCAGTTTAATCCGGACAGCCCCTGGACCCTGCAGCGCTTCTTTGGTACAAACCATGAAGAGATCTAGAAACTACTTTTTAAGGCCCAGAAGTCGTGCCCGGAGAGGACCGAAGACATTGGTCTTGACAGCACGCATCCGGCTACCAAGGTAGGCTTCTTACTTTCGAACATAATTTCGATCCACAAAGCTAGGGGTATATTGAGACACATATTCCTTATTCAGGGCTGGGTAGCGACGGCGGAACGGATCAGGTGTCCGGCGCCGCTACCAGAAAACCCAGCCACTCCTCTATTAGCGAGGATTCTGATCCCGGCGCCGTATCAGGCGCCAGAGAAGAAGGCCAAGAAGAAAGGCCAGGAGCCCAAAGGTGGCCTCCGCCGAAAAGGCATTTCAGACTCTATGTCTGGAGACGCCGAGGATCTCTCCTCCCACGATGGATACAAAGACGATGAGGAGGAGGAAGAAGAGAGCAACTCCCCCCTAAGGGGAGGAAGAATAAAGGGTGGCCTCTACAGACCCAGGTGCATAGGCGTCCAAGAGGGAGAAAATAACCCTCTCGGATGGTTCGGATTCAGATGCCGAAGCCCTCCCCGAATGGCACCCCAGATCGAAGCCCCTGGCAGCATCGTAAGTACCCGGGGACATTATATGCATGTCCTGTTTTTACGATTGTAGTTCTAACATATTTGTGTCGTGTGGCTCAGTCCAGCCCACGATCTTCCCTAATCATCGTCTTTCAGGAAATTCGCTGGAGCCAGGGATGGTGGAGAGCAAGACACCTCCGCGAGCCTCCCCGCCAAACACTATGGACGACACCGAAGTGTTGTCCCGAAAAGTCTCTCCAGGCCATGGAGAGGTGCGGGAGGCCGTCCGAATAGCGCCATAGGTTAACACCTCGGCTGCCGCAAACATGGGTGAACCAACCCCTATGGAGACTGACGATAGGGGCCATGACCAATCCGGCCCCCAGCCGAACACGATTCAGGAGACCAGTACGACTCCGGAATCGAGCGGGCAGCCCCCTTTGAAGGAGGGGGGAGCACCGACTCCACCGGCAACCTCCATTAATTCGGAGGCGCCGAACATTCTGACGGAAGCACTTTGACGTGCTTCCGTCATGGAGGAGCACCGTACCCTGATGGGTTTGGGGTTGAGAAGATTCAGTCTGCCAAGAGCGGGCTAAATGGAGCCTTTACCAGCCTACTGACAGGCTTTTAGGTATGCGACATAAGACGCCTTTTATATGAAAAAACTTGTGCATGTATACAGATAGTAGCCCCTGAGACTATGTTCGGTTTCAAAAAAAAAGCCGAACAGAGGATCAAATGAATATCGCAGAAGGTGATGTATATATTTATTAAATGTACATGCTTCCCTGCTGGCAGCAACCGCCTGATGTCTACTATGCAACTTTATTCTTGTAGACTCGTGTTGGGCCTCCAAGCGCGGAGTTTTGTAGGACAGTAGCAATTTTCCCTCAATTGGATGACCTAAGGTTTATCAATCCGTGGGAGGTGTAGGATGAAGATGGTCTGTCTCAAACAACCCTGCAACCAAATACAAGAAATCTCTTGTGTCCCCAACACACCCAATACAATGGCAAATTGTATAGGTGCACTATTTCGGTGAAGAGATGGTGATAAAACTGTAATATTGATGATAGAAATATATTTTTATAATCTGAATCAATAAAAACAACAAGGTAGAAAATAGTAAACGGGCACAAAAACAGTGTTGCAATGCTTAAAAACAAGGCCTAGGGTCCGTACTTTCACTAGTGCAACCTCTCAACAATGCTAACATAGTTGGATCATATGAATGTACCTCAAAGTGAAATAAAGAATCACTCCCGAGTTCCTATTAGCGGAGAACAAAAGATAGGAATTCCTTGTAGGTCACGAAACTACCTCAAAGCTATTCTTTCCGTTCGATCTATTCAAGAGTTCATATTAAAATAACACAAAGCTACTTTTTCCGTTCGGTCTATCCTAGAGTTCGTACTAGAATAACACCAAAGCAAAATAATATTCATAATACAATCCACACAAAGAACTATAAAGAGACCCCAAAGTTTCCGTCGGAGAAAAACGTGCATCAACCCCTATGCATAGATTACCCCTATATTACCGCGGGAATCCGCAAGTTGAATGCCATAACACATATCAAGTGCATCAATAGGATACCTCATTGTAACCTCAAGTATTCATATTTCAAGACATATATCATGTGTTCTCATCTTTGAATATTCAATCCGACAAGACAAAAGTTTGAAGGGTAAAGATTCAATTCATCATAACAAGAGTATAGAGGGGAGAAACATCATATGATCCGACTATACTAACAAATCCCGTGATATAGATCACGAGAGAGAGAGATCAAACACATATCTACTGGTACAAACCCTCAGCCCCGAGGGTGGACTACTCCCTCCTCATCGTGGCGGCTGCCGGGATAATGAAGATGGCCACCGGAGATGACTCCCCCCTCTGACAGGTGCCGGAACGGAGCTAGATTGGTTTTCGGTGGCTACAGAGCCTTGCGGCGGAGGAACTTCTGATCTAGGTTAACTTCTGGGGTTTTGTGGTATTTGTATGATTTTCTAGAGTTGGAATCACGCGAGGATGGGCCTCGAGGTGAGCACAACCCACCGGGGCACAAACGGCCTACCAGGCGCGCCCTGGTGGGTTGTGCCCTCCTCATGGCTCTTCTGGCCCTCCCACAAAGGTTCGGGGGTCTCTTTTGTTCCAAAAAAAATCTTCAAAAAGTTTTGTCCAATTCTGAGATCTCTTATTTCTGCACAAAAAACAACACCACGGTAATTCTGCTGAAAAGAGCGTCAATCCGGGTTAGTTCCATGCAAATCATAACAAAACCATATAAAATTGTTGTAAACATGGCATGAATACGTCATAAATTATAGATACATTGGAGACGTATCAACATCCCCAAGCTTAATTCCTACTCGTCCTCGAGTAGGTAAATGAGAAAAGAAATAATTTATGAAGTGTGAATGCTAGCAAAGTGCACAAGTTTGATCAATGACAATTTCAATCACTTTTACTAGCATCATAACAACAATTATTTTTTATAGAATTTCTCATGCTAAAGTAGCAACCAGTTCACATGATAAGGTTCAAACAATGAATTCTCTTGAAACTCAACAACCTACGAACTCAGTCACCAAGCAATTGCAATTCAATTTATTCAATAGGGTCTAAGTAAGAGCTCCATATACTCAACCATCATATAGTCTTCTAGGATTGCTAACACTCACCACATACACATGAGCAAAACTTTTCAACCAGACACATAGAAAGATAGGGGCTTATAGTTTCGCCTCCCAACGTATTCACCTCAAGGGTGATGTCAACAATAATAACTCATGCTACCCATATTCAACGGGACATATGTGCCTAGATCTTTCCTCACCAGATGTTGCTTGCCAAAGGAGAAAAATAAAAAGGAATAGAGAGAAAAACTTCGACTCTTGCATAAAAGTAAATACATAAAAGTAAAAGATAGGCCCTTCGCAGAGGGAAGCAGAGGTTGCCATGCGCTTATTTGTTTGTATGCTCAATCCCTTAGTGCAAAAGAACGTCGCGTTGTATTTCCCCTTAAGATGGCAACCTTTATTATGTAGTGTGTCGCTTTTATTCTTTGCCATCCAAGTACGTACAACGCTCAATTTTCTCTTACACTAAATGATCTCACTTTTAGAAGCAATTTTTATTTCCTTAATGCACCGATGACAACTTACTTGAAGGATCTGACTCAATCCTTAGGTAGGTACGGTGGACTCTTGAAAATAAGATTTGGGTTTAAGGGTTTTTGGATGCACAAGTAGTATCTCTACTTGGTGCGGAATTTTTGGCTAGCAAAGATGGGGGAAAGCACCGCATGTTGACGGATCTATGACGATATAACTTCTATGTGAATATGAGAAAACATAAATGATTACGTTGTCTTCCTTTTCCAATGTCAACAATTTTGGCATATAATATTTTGATGCGGGCTCACAATCACAAAATATTTCCACGATAGTGTATTTGCATGTGAAAGTTCTCTTCCTTCTACTAATCATTCGTGAATTGCATGTATGACCAATATTGTGATTTTCAAGCCTCAAAATATTTCAGTTTCTAAACCCAATGTGAAGCTACCACTAGGCATGATATAATTTCAACTTCATGATATTCAATTCATCAACAATTTACTCATAGGATATAAGTGAAGCACAAGAGCAAATGACAAGCTACTCCGAAAAGATATAAGTGAAGATCATGAGCATAATATTTATTTCTCTCAAATTAATTTAAGGGAAGCAAGAGAGAATTTCTTCAAAAATACTAAAGCGCACCATGCTCAAAAAGATACAAGTGAAAAGATAGAGAAATTCCATAGAAAAGAGCTTCGTTGACGGGATGTGAAAGCAGCTTACTTAGCCTCCCTGGCAACTATTTGAAGACTCTATTTTATTTAAAAACTTTCAGATCTAAGTATTTTACTAAAACAACAAGAAAAAACAAAGCATTCCAAGGATAGCACAACTCATGTGAAGAAGCAAAAACTTAGGCTCAACCGATACTAACCGATAATTGTCGAAGAAGAAAGGTGGGATGCCTACCAGGGCATCCCCAAGCTTAGATGCTTGAGACTTCTTGAAATATTATGTTGGGCTGCCTTGGTCATTGTCACGCCCAATATGCGACCCTATCCAAAAGGAACTCGAAGGTCCCACCAAGGATAGACCCGCATATTGGAACGCTTTTGCAAGGTGGATATCATTACATCAACATTACATAATAGATGGGGATACATACAAAAGGCATACAATGCCACACGAATACAACATCATCATACATAAGAGCACCATCCGACTATGGATGAAACACAAACAGAAACTCGAACGACATCCACCCTGCTAGCCCAGGCTGCCGACCTGGAACCTATCCCTGGTCGAAGAAGAAGCAGAAGAAGAACTCCAAACAAGCAAACATCGCTCTCACGTCAGGATCATCACAAAACCTGTACCTGCAACTGTTGTTGTAGTAATCTGTGAGCCACGAGGACTCAGCAATCCTATTACCATGGGTATCAAGACTAGCAAAGCTTAATGGGAAAGGAAGGGGTAAAGTGGTGAGGTTGCAGCAGTGACTAAGCAAGTATGGTGGCTAACATATGCAAATGAGAGCGAGAAGAGGAACAATGGAACGGTCGTTAACTAGTAATGATCAAGAGGTGATCCTGAACACCTACTTACGTCAATCATAACCCAAAGACCGTGTTCACTTCCCGGACTCCGCCGAGAAGAGACCATCACGGCTACACACGCGGTTGATGTGTTTTAATTCGGATCTGGTGTCAAGTTATCTACAACCGGACATTAACAAATTCCCATCTGCCACATAACCGCGGGCACAGCTCTCGAAAGTTTATACCCTGCAGGGGTGTCCCAACTTAGCCCATGATAAGCTCTCGCGATCAACGAAGGATATTCCTTCTCCCAGGAAGACCCGATCAGTCTCGGAATCCCGGTTTACAAGACATTTCGACAATGGTAAAACAAGACCAGCATGACCGCCCGATGCGCCGACATCCCGATATGAGCTGCACATATCTCGTTCTCAGGGAAACACCGGATAAGCTAAGCGTACAGGTACCAACGTAACCCAAGTTGCCAAGGGATGGTCCCGCACGATGCTCTAGTTTGGACCAACACTTAGACAAGCATTGGCCCCGGGGGCTATAATAAAGATCACCCTCGAGAGAGCGACTCTCAAGGGAAAAGTAGGTGGTGGTGAGGCAAATGGTAAAACCAAGGTTGGGCCTTGCTGGAGGAGTTTTATTCAAAGCGAACTGTCGAGGGGGTCCCATAAATCACCCGACCGCGTAAGGACGCATCCGGGAACATAACGCCGGCATGACGCAAACTAGGGCAGCAAGAGTGGAACAAAACACCAGGCATAAGGCCGAGCTTTCCACCCTTTACCAAATATATAGATGCATTAATAATATAAGAGATATTGTGATATCCCAACATAACCCTGTCCACCATGGAGCAATCTTCAACTTCACCTGCAACTAGCAACGCTATAAGAGGGGCTGAGCAAAGCGGTAACATAGCCAAGCAATGGTTTGCTAGGAAGGGTGTCAAAGGTTAGAGGTTCATGGCAATTTGGGAGGCTTGAAGAGCAAATGATAGGTAGCGCAGCAAAGCGATAGAACGAAGCAACTAGCATAGCAATGAAAGTAGTGAGATCCAGGGTAGCGGTCATCTTGCCTGAAATCCCGCAAGGAAGAAGAACGAGTCCATGAAGAAGACGAACGGATGAAGCCACGAAGACGAACCAAGCGTAGATGAACGAATCCTCACGATTGCAACGAAACGAGAACTATCGAGAAGAAGCACACAACATGGTAAACACACCACACATAGACAAGACATGATGCAGAACTAGCATGATGCATGACAAGGCTACATGAAGATACTCATGGCAAGAGATGATGCAAACAAGAACAACACATCAAGGCAAGTTTAAATGAGGCCGGGAACAACATATAACAATTCCGGTAAGTCCTCATATGCAAATTTAGAAATTGGTCCAGAACTGAATAAACCTCATGTTCAAGTGGTTAAACAGCAAGTTAAGATGCACCAAGAGAATCTACACGAAATTCTAGTCAAGTTACATATAAAGTTCATTAGATTTGGAGCTACGGCCTAGAAGATATGAGCAAAACAAGTTCAACATGGCATTGGTGCAAAATGCATACAAACATCAAGCAAACACCTCAAAACAAGGATGCAACATGATAATATGAAACTATATACAAGATCAAGCAAGTTTCATATAGAGCACAGTCAAAACGGAGCAACGGGTCAACACATACACTCTATACAAGTCATAACAACAATCTGTCCAAAACAGCAACTAGGCATATTGCAAGCACCAAAACAACATGCTACAACATCTCAACGTAATAACAAAAGGCATGGGCATGAAGTACTGGTAAAGCATAACAAAACATGAACACTGCGCTATCTCCAGAAATCACTAGAACATGTTCAAAAGGACATGGGAAGATTGCAAATAATAACAATTGCAGTCATTAGCAGAAATAACATCATGTTGCAATGTTTAGAGCTATCAACCAACATGTTACAAGAACTTAACATGGCAAACAAAGGTATGGCATGATACTACTAAATGCATAGAACAAAAGTCCCTTACTGACCATGAGCCAAAAAAGCACAGAAAATATGATAGCACCCATGTAAACATGGCAAAAGATATGACAGATTCATACATGGCAAGAACAACAATAAGTAGGCATGTTGGTGAGCTTGAACCACTCACCACAGAGCAATACATGGCATGAAAAGGCAACCAACAGTAAGAAGACATGTTTATGGAGCTAAGCATGGCAAGGGCAAGTTCATAGGATGCATGGATCACTAGGGAAGCTCATGGAAAAACTGAACATAATGTTAACAGGTTGACAGCAATATTATTTAGCAAGTTGAGAGCAAGATTACAACATGTTACAGCAGGATATAAATGCAACTAGGGGCATGAATGGATAGAGCACGACATGTTTATCAAATCATCCATAGTGAACATCTCCAGATTATGCATAGAATGACTAGTAGCAGCAGGTTAACATAGCAACAAAATATAACAGAATCAGTCAGGAAAACAGCAACAGCAAGTACACCACTTAACAAGCTTGATGCACTCAGTACACAACTCACAAAGATACATGAATGGCACCACTGTAAAGATGGCATGACATAGATCAAAACACATGTAGACATCAACCATATAGGATGCACACATCAAACATGGAAAAAATGACAAATGAGCATGTTATAACAGTTCCAGCAGATTAACATCAACATGCACTCTTCCAATAGCATTTCGGGCATCAAGATGAGCTCAAATGAAAATGATGCAATGGAACGAAGTGAAGTACTCGTCGAGGCGAACAATATGACATATTACACGCACGAAACGGAGCAGTATACATGGAGTAATGATCCGATGAACATGGCATGATTATGCAAAATAAACCGGGGCTTGGAGGGAAAAAAGGACCTCGAGGGGAAAGTCAACGCGGCCGCGGATCTCGCCGGAGAGCGGCCGGGGAAGGTCGTAGGAGGTGGCCCCGGCCCGGATCTCGCTGGATCCGGCCGGTGGCGCGCAGGAGGGGCGACGGGGGAGGCGCGGCGGAGGCGAGGCGGGGCGAGGCGCGGCGGCACTCCTCCGGCGACCAGAGGCGGCGGGGCCGGGAGGAGGGCCG
>NC_041381.1:300757130-300767403 GCF_002162155.2 Triticum dicoccoides
AGGTCGCCGGCGGCGAGGGCGAGCGGCGGCCGAGGCGGACGCGGGCCGCGGCGGCGGGCGGCGGCGGAGCGGGCGCGGGTCGCGCGGGCCGGGCACGGGCTCGGCGGGCCGACGGCGCGCGCGGTGGCCGGGAGGCCACGTGGCGCTTCCTGGTTGGCCGGGCGGCGGCGGCGACTTTGTCCAGCTCGGGCCGGACGTGTCCGGCGGCGCAGAGGGGAAAAATGCTAGGGTTTGGGGGGATTAGACCGCGAATTTGGACGGGGAGGGCATATTTATAGATAGAGGGAGCTAGGAGACTCCAAATGAGGTGCGGTTTTCGCCCACACGATCATAATCCAACGACCGAGAGCATGGAGGGGAGTTTGCTGGGTTTTGGGCCACTTTGGAAGGGTGTTGGGCTGCACACAAAAGAGGCCTTACGGTTACCCGGTTAACCGTTGGAGTATCAAACGACCTCCAAATGGCACGGAACTTGACAGGCGGTCTACTGGTGGTATACCAAGGCCACTTGGCAAGCCTCGGTCCATTCCGAGAACATTTAACACCCGCACACGAAAAGAGGCAAAACGGGAATGCCGGAGGGCATAGGAGTGCCGGATTGCAAAACGGACAACGGGGAAAATGCTCGGATGCATGAAATGAACATGTATGCAATGCAATGCACATGATGACATGATAAAATGCAACACGCAATCATATGACATGGCAACGACGGCGAATAACTAGCAGACACCTGGCGCATTGAATCCGGGGCGTTACAGTCATCCCCAAGCTTGAGCTTTTGTGTCTCCTTAATTCTTCTCATATCACGGTTTTCCTAAATCTTAAAAACTTCATCCACACAAAACTCAACAAGAACTCGTGAGATAAGTTAGCATAAACCAATGCAAAAACCTTATCATTCTCTACTGTAGAAAATCACTAAAATTATTTTTCAACATTGAATACTAAATCCCTCTGCATATTTAATACTCCTATCCTCAAATAGAATCATTAAACAAGCAAATGTATGCAAACAACGCAGACATAACAGCAATCTGCCAAAACTGTACAGTCTGTAAACAATGCAAGATTATCAATACTTATTAAACTCCAAACATTATGAAATTGTACCACACTATAGAAATTATACAAAAAGTTTCAACATTTTCTCACATTCTGACTTTTCTAGGGAATTTTTGCAACAGCGATAAACTTTCTGTTTTCAAACAGCAACATGTAGACTTGTAAAATAAGCATAGCAAAGGCTATCATTGCCAATTTTATTGGAATATAAGATGCAAAACATTATTCTAAATAATAGAAAGAAAATCCTAAAAAAATATATTGACGCTCCAAGCAAAACACATATCATGGTACGAATGAAAACATAGCTCCAAGTGAGGTTACCGATAATGTTGGAGACGAAAGAGGGGATGCCTTCCGGGGCATCCCCAAGATCAGTTTCTTGGATATTCCTGGGATATTGACTTGGGGTGCCTTTGGCATCCCCAATCTTAGGGTCGTGTCACTCCTTATTCTCCTCATATCAATATCTCACCCAAACTTGAAAACTTTAATCACACAGAACTTATCGGAACTTTGTGAGATAGGTTAGTATGATAAAGAGCAAACCATTCCACTTTGGTACTGCCAAAGACAAGATTCATAATTGTTCTCGCACAATGCCTACTGTATCATATCATTTCCACAATTTATATTGAGCAATATAAGCCATAGAAACTAGGAAACAAGCAAACTATGCATTGAAAACAGATTTTTAGTCAAAAATAGAACAGTCTGTAATGATCTGGATAACTACCATACTTTTGCTACTCCAATTTTTTTAAAAAAATAGGACCATGTGAGAAATTTGTATATTAAACTTCTGAAAAAAGAATCAACTCAAAATCACTCTTCTTTAAGAAATGAGACTATTTTCGTGAGCGCAAAAGTTTCTGTTTTTCAGCAAGATCAAATCTACTATCACCCAACATGATACCAAAGGCTTTACTTGGCACTTTTTTTAAACAAAAGCTATAAAATATGATCACTATAGTAGCATAATCATGTGACCACACAAGAACAGTAGGTAAAAGTGTCGGTTTGTCTCCCAACAAGTGCTTTTCTTTAATGCCTTTTAAGCTAGGCATGATGATTTCAATGATGCTCGCATAAAAGGTATGAATTGAAACATAACAACAGCATCATGAAGCATATGATTAGCACATTTAGGTCTAACCCACTTCCTATGCATAGGGATTTTGTGAGAAAACAACTTATGGGAACAAGAATCAACTAGCATAGGAAGGCAAAACAAGTGTATCTTCAAAACAATCAATACATAGAGAAGAAACTTGATATTATTGAGATATGTAAGAGCATAAGTTCCTCTCTCATAATAATTTTCAGAGGCATCTTGAATGGATTCGACAATGCAATTATCACATACAACACTCTTTTCATGATGCACAAGCATAGAAGATTTATTACTCTTTATGACATACATGTCATCATAATAATCATCATAGATAGTAACTTTGTTGTCATAATCAATTGTGACTTCTTCCAACATAGTGGAACCATCATTAAATAAAGTCATGACCTCTCCAAATCCACTTTCATCAATATAATCATCATAAAAATGAGGCATGCTTTCATCATAATAAATTTTCTCATCAAAACATGGGGGGCTAAAAATATCATATTCATCAAATATAGCATCCCCAAGCTTGTAGCTTTGCATATCATTAGCATCATGGATATTCAAATAATTCATACTAACAACATTGCAATCATGCTCATCATTCAAATTTTTTGTGCCAAACATTTTATTGACTTCTTCTTCTAACAATTGAGCACAATTTTCTGAACCACCATTTTCAAGAAAGATATTATAAAGATGATCAATAATATGATGCAACCTCAATTCCATTTGTTTTATAGTTTTCTTTTTATAAAACAAACTAGTGATAAAATAAGAAACTAAAAGATTCAATTGCATGATCTAAAGGTATACCTTCATGCACTCACCTCCCAGTCAACGGCACCAGAAAAGAGCTTGATGTCTACTACGCAACTTTATTCTTGTAGACTCGTGTTGGGCCTCCAAGAGCAGAGTTTTGTTGGGAAGTAGCAATTTTCCCTCAAGTGGATGACCTTAGGTTTATCAATCCGTGGGACGTGTAGGATGAGTATGGTCTCTCTCGAACAATCCTGCAACCAAATACAAGAAATCTCTTCTGTCCCAAACACACCCAATACAATGGCAAATTATATAGGTGCACAAGTTCGGCAAAGAGATGGTGATAAAAGTGTAATATTGATGATAGAAATATATTTTTATAATCTGAATAAATAAAAATAGAAAGGTAGCAAATAGTAAACCGGCACAAAACGGTGTTGCAATGCTTAAAAACAAGGCCTAGGGTCCGTACTTTCACTAGTGCAACCTCTCAACAATGTTAACATAGTTGGATCATATGATTGTCCCTCAAAGTGCAATAAAGAATCACTCTCGAGTTCCTATTAGCGGAGAACAAAAGATATGAATTGCTTGTAGGTCACGAAACTACCTCAATGCTATTCTTTCTGTTCGATCTATTCAAGAGTTCGTACTAAAATAACACAAAGCTACTTTTTCCGTTCGATCTATCCTAGAGTTCGTACTAGAATAACACCAAAGCGGATTCATATTCATAATACAATCCACACAAAGAACTATAAAGAGACCCCGAAGTTTCCATCGGAGAAAAACGTGCATCAACCCCTATGCATAGATTACCCCAATATCACCGCAGAAATCCGCGAGTTGAATGCCATAACACATATCAAGTGAATCAATAGGATACCTCATTGTCACCTCAAGTATTCATATTGCAAGACATATATCATGTGTTCTCATCTCTGAATATTCAATTCGAGAAGACAAAACTTTGAAGGGTAAAGATTCAATTCATCATAACAAGAGTATAGAGGGGAGAAACATCATATGATCCGACTATATTAACAAAGCCCATGATATAGATCACGAGAGAGATAGATCAAACACATAACTACTGGTACAAACCCTCAGCCCCGAGGGTGGACTACTCCCTCCTCATCGTGGTGGCCGCCGGGATGATGAAGATGGCCACCGGAGATGATCCCCCCCTCCGGTAGGGTGCCGGAATGGAGCTCGATTGGTTTTCGATGGCTACAGAGCCTTGTGGTGGAGGAACTTCTGATCTAGCTTAACTTCTGGGGGTTTTGGTATTTATATGATTTTTCAGAGTTGGAATCACGCGAAGATGGGCCTCGAGGTGAGCACAACCCACCAGGGCACGGACAGCGCACCAGGCGCACCCTGGCCGATTGTGCCCTCCTTGTGGCTCTTCTGGGCCTCCCACAAAGCTTCGGGGGTCTCTTTTGTTCCAAAAAAATCTTCAAAAACTTTCGTCCAATTCCGAGAACTTTTATTTGTACACAAAAAACAACACCATGGTAGTTCTACTAAAAACAACGTCAGTCCGGGTTAGTTCCATGCAAATCATACCAAAACCATATAAAATTGTTGTGAACATGGCATGAATACTTCATAAATTATAGATACGTTGGAGACATATCACCGCCCAGGCCGCTGAAGTTTTCGAGCTCAAACGGAAGCTGAAGCTAGCCAATGATGACCTCGACCGTATTAACAAGTGGTTCGATGAGGCACAAGGTACGTACTTGTATGATCGAAATTTCAAGTGTGGAGCTTTAATCTAACACACTTTCTTGCGTAAATGATTTATAGGTAGTGTGGCCGTGATTGAGACTCTCAAGGGCACCCTGTCGCAAGCCTAAGAGCAGGAGAGGGTCAGTAGAGCGGCTATAAAGCGGCTGCAGATTTAAAGGCCGAGCAGGCCACCCGTCGCCAGTATGAGGAGAGGATGACCGAAGTTGAGGAAGAGCTCGAGGACGCTGCTCGTAAGTGTGAGGCCTTGGAGGAGAAGAATAAGGTTCAAGCAGACGAACTTTCCAAGGCTCTCCAAAAGGCCAGGGAGGCGCGGACTGAGTCCCGAGCAGCCCGCGAGGAGATCAAGCAGGCTGATCAGATAGCAGCCGGTAAGCCCTTTCTTTTGCAGAGTAAATTCGGTAGTCAAGAATAAGCCACTCTTACTCAATTTTGGAGTTCTCCAGGGGCATTTGCGGATCTTCTGAGGAGCGCCGCTGACGCTGCGAAGTTTTTCTGGGCCCAAGAGGGGAACACAACGGAGAAACTCTTATGGTTGTAGTTCCTGGCACCAGAGCATCCAACGCTATTGAACGACCAGTTGATGCAGCTGGCCGAGCTGCATAGCATGTCCGGACCGGCCATGAAGGACATAATAGTCCGGTTGTGGCCGACCGAACCTATTCCTGACAGCTACTTCGTCCTAGTCAAGCGGCTCACCGACGCTCTACCCCGAATTGAGGCTGTGAAGCGCTCGTGTATTGAGGGTGCCCGGATGGCCTTTGCCCGTGTTAAGATGCACTGGGCAAAGATGAGGGCTGCCGTTGTAGCAGTTGAGGGCCCACCCGAAGGCAAGGACTATCGCAAGCCGGAGCGCTATTTCGAAGATGTCCTAGAGGGTGCCCGTTTAATAGAGGGTCAGTGCTTGAATGATATTATATTTGAATGAATGTATCTAAGCTGCCTGGACTTTGTATGATGGAACAAGTCCTTTGTATAATATGCTTGTTTGTTTATCTCAAATTATTTTCCTCTCGTGCGGCTGTTTTTATATCTGAAAGCTTGCCAGTCATCGGCTTCAGCCTCCACATAGATACTACGGGGGTGTTCGGAATAGCACTTGACCACTCTTGACCCAATGTCTTAGTTCGTGAAGGAGGTGATCGTGCAGCGAACTAGGCAATCAGACTATGCGGTTTTATCACTTTCACTTAGCCATAGGAGTTTGACAAGGGGACTATGAGCTAGCCCCTGGTGTGTGTGTGTCTTTCTGAACATGGATGCTTTAGGCGAGTGACTGGGTGATTGCCATTCCTTCGTGTAATATGGAAAAAATCGCAAAAAGATTTAGTAAGTCGCCGAACGGCTGACCAGTTCTTGCTATATCATGATAGTCAGTTTTTGGCTTTCTCTACTGAGGTGTTTGACTGGACTAACCGGAAACACAATCGCAGTAGTTCTCCCTTTACTACCTTAGCCGAACAAATGGAACGTAAGGTGGTAATCACAAGAGCCGGGCAACCCAACTATTGACCAAAGACATGATTCGGAGCCGATGCATATAATGCCGCATTCGGGACGCCAAAGTATACTATAAAAGTGTTCGTACTTTATGTTTCTGAAATGTATGTGGCCTTATAAAGCCCCTAGCAATTAATGCCAATGTGTATATGTCAATCAGTCATGAAGACGGAATATAGATTATGGAGTAGGCCGATACCAACTAAGGTAGGACAAAACTGTTTCCGCTATATTCTGATTGATATATGAAACGTGCTCTTTACAGAGAATGCCATAATTATCAAGGCTATTTTACATGCCAAGAATTTGAGAACAAGGGAAAGCTATATACAGGTCCTGAAAAAGGAAAAGGTGATCTTGAAGATCCTTTGGACAGTCTGCCTCACGTCTGAGGTAGTCCTGGATTAGGGGGTCCTCGGACAGCCGGACTATATGCTTATGTCGGACTGTTGGACTATGAAGATACAAGATTGAAGACTCTGTCCCGTGTCCGGGTGGGACTCTCCTTTGCGTGGAAGGCAAGCTTGGCGATTCAGATATGAAGATTCCCTTCTCCGTAAACGACTCTGTGTAACCCTAGCCCCCTCCAGTGACTATATAAACCGGAGGGTTTAGTCCGTAGGACAAGAACAACAATCATAATCATAGGCTAGCTTCTAGGGTTAGCCTCTACGATCTCGTGGTAGATCAACTCTTGTAATACTCATATCATCAAGATCAATCAAGTAGGAAGTAGGGTATTACCTCCAGAGAGAGGGCCCAAACCTGTGTAAACATCGTGTCCCCCGCCTCCTATTACCATTAGCCATAGACACACAGTTCGGGACCCCCTACCCGAGATCCGCCAGTTTTGACACCGACATTGGTGCTTTCATTGAGAGTTCCACTGTGACGTTGAAAAAAGGTTTGATGGCTCGCCTTGTTATCAAGGACAACATTGCCTCGGGGGGAACCCTAGATTTAGGCCAAACCCTCCGACTAGGTGGCTTCGTCATGACCGCTCGTTCAACCACGGTGCCGACGATGACTTCTCGGGTCATCGAAAACAGCCTCCACCTCAGCTCGGAATACGCCGAGCAGATGGATCCAATGGAACTTTCGTCCTAGAACGATCTCTTGGATCGCATCGCCACCTTGGGAGTCGCTACCGACTATGATCGGATTGGGCTTAAACCCGATCAAAGAGAGATTAACTCTCCGTCGGTCACCCATCAAATAGCGGTGGTGGAGGACCAATGTAGCAACTCTTCCTCTATTTTGAGGATGAACTGTGTCCGGATTTCCGAGCTCTCTGAGCCGGATACCCGCTTGCGGGAGGACTTGAATCAAGCTCTGATTCTAGAATCGGACAGTGGGCCAGAAAAATTGGGTAACACCCCGGAACCCGAACTCCCAAGTTCGGAAGTTCCCTAGCCTCTGGGTCCCGGATCGGGTCAGGGTTCAGACTTAAATCCACCCACCACCCAGATACAAGGATCACTTTTGGGCCAGATTCCTCCTTGTAATGGGCAACGTTAAGGACTGTCACGAGGAAGACGCAATCTTATTCTTTTGCAAAAATTGCATGGACAAGGGAATCCCTAATGCCATAAGTCGCCGTGACATATCACACTTCACTTACTTGGCGGCCATTGTACATAATTACTGTGCGATGGAAAGCACCTGGAAAACCCAGGCAACATTCTGGGACCCTCCGGCTCTCACTAAACCTTCGTCCAAACCAAAAGGGTGCACTCTCGCCAGTCACCTGATCCAATCACAAAGAAACCAAAGCCCACTATAGGGCGTGGAACCGTATTGGAGGGATGGCTCAATGGGCCATGCAAAATCCACACCACACCGGATACAGTACCAACACACAGCCTTAGAGCATGTTGGATACTTTGGCAGGTGGCAAGAGCGGTGAGGATCTCCTCATTAACAATACGGCAGAGCATCATCCCGCGGAAAACAACAATACAATGTTGACAGTCTTCGAGACTTCCGCCTCAAATAACAGGTGCAAGAGAGCACTCCGCGGCCTCGCCGAAGTCTGCCACGTTGCAGCAATAAATCCATGGAACGACACAGCCATAACCTTTAATGCCAGTTACGAACCTCAATTCCGAACAGTCCGAGCACCAGCCGCTTTGGTCCTTAGTCCATTTCTGGACGGCTTCCGGCTTACTAAAGTGCACATGGACGGTGGCAGCGGATTAAACCTCATCTATGAGGAAACTCTCAACAAAATGGAAATTGACAAGAGCCGCATTGAGCAAAGCAGCACGACCTTCCGAGGAATTATCCCTAGTCGGGAGGCGCGATGTGTGGGAAAAATCACACTCGATGTGGCATTCGGCACGCCGGAAATTACAGGTCTGAAGAGATAACATTCCAAGTGGCCCCGTTCAGTAGTGGATACCACGCCCTTTTAGGGCGGGACGCATTCGCGAGCTTCCAAGCTAAACCCCTTTATGGGTACATGAAGCTCAAGATGCCCGGGCCCAACGGAATCATCACTCTAGCCAGGGATCCAGACATAGCACTCCGCGCCGAAAATAAAACCGCCGCCCTGGCCCTTGAGGCATTATCCGAAGCCTTCGCGGCCGAAGAATTAACTGTGCTATGCTCCACAATGGACAAGGATGACGTGATACTCGATGAACGATCCAAGTCCACCTCTTTTAAACCAGTGGACGAAATAGTCATATTCCAAGTCCACCCAACGGACTCTACAAAAACAGCATCCATCGGGGCACAGCCGAACCCCACAATCGACGCTGCATTGCGGGCATTCTTACGCGAGATTTGGGACATCTTCGCCTGGCACCCTTCAGATATGCCAGGTATCCCACGTAGGCTGGCCGAGCATAGCCTAAACATATTGAAGGGATACAGGTCGGTCAAGCAGACTCTACGGCGCTTTTCAGAGCCCAAAAGACAAGCTATGGGAGAGGAGCTAGCCAAGCTACTCGAGGCCGGATTCATCAGAGAAATAAAATACCCGGACTGTCTAGCAAACCTGGTGATGGTACCAAAGAAGGACAAATCCTGGCGCCTATGTGTCGATTTCAAGGACCTCAATAAGGCTTGCCCCAAGGATCCCTTCCCCCTCCCCCGCATCGATCAAATCATCGATGCTACCGCAGGACACGACTCATTGTGCTTCCTCGACGCATACTCCGGATACCATCAAATCAAAATGGCGGAGTCCGATCAAGCCACAACGGCATTTATCACCCCATACGGCCCATTCTGTTTCAACACCATGCCTTTAGTGCTCAAAACGCCGGTGCAACCTACCAACGCATGATTCAGACATGCCTGGAAAAACAAATTGGTAAAACAGTTGAGGCATACGTGGACGACGTGGTCATCAACACCAGACACGTCGAATCTTTAATAGACGACCTGAGGCTTACATTCGACAACCTCCGAACATATGACATCAAGCTCAATCCGAAAAAATGTGTTTTCGGCGTTCCCGCCAAAAAGCTGTTGGGCTTCATCGTTCCCAATAGAGGAATTGAAGCAAACCCGGCTAAAATCCGAGTTTTGTCATAGTTGGCTACCCCAACAGACCTCAAGCAAATCCAGAAATTAACTGGATGCGTGGCTGCCTTAAGCCGCTTTATCTCCCGATTGGGAGAAAAGGCACTACCTCTTTATCACCTCCTTCGACGCACCGAACACTTTGAGTGGACGGATGCAGCCACGGCCGGACTGGAAGAAATAAAGGCCCTCTTGGCCAGCAACCCAATCCTGGCCGCACCGAACATTGGCAAACCCATGCTGTTATATATAGCTGCAACACACCAAGTTGTAAGCGCAGTGCTTGTCGTCGAACGAGATGAGGACGGACATAAGTTCTCGCTCCAAAAGCCGGTATACTACGTATCCACTTTCCTCACACCATGCAAGTCATGATACCCACAATATCAAAAGATAGCATACGCGGTCTTCATGGCATCCCGAAAACTATGACACTACTTTCAAGAGTGTTCAATCACGGTGGCCTCCGAAGTACCACTCAACGATATAATAAACAACCGCGATGCCACAGGCCAGATTGCTAAGTGGGCCATCAAGCCCCCCCCC